>NC_044988.1:64649821-64964585 GCF_008728515.1 Papio anubis
GGTGACTCACGCCTGTAATCCCAGCACTTTGGGAGGCCGAGGCGGGTGGATCACAAGGTCAGGATATCGAGACCACGGTGAAACCCCATCTCTACTAAAAATACAAAAAACTAGCCAGGCGAGGTGGCGGCGCCTGTAGTCCCAGCTACCTACTTGGGAGGCTGAGGCAGGAGAATGGCGTGAACCTGGGAGGCGGAGCTTGCAGTGAGCTGAGATCGCGCCACTGCACTCCAGCCAGGGGGACAGAGAGAGACTCCGTCTCAAAAAAAAAAAAAAAAAAAAAGAATTCAGTCATCATAGTTCTAGACACATTTACCCAGCAGTTAAAATCAGATGTAAGAGTTCTGTTTATTTATTGTCTTAAGTTGATATGGAGACATCTCATGTATTTGTAATTTGCTTCCAAGTTCTAGCCCCCAAAAAGCCAGATTTCAAATTTGGAAAAGGTTGTACAGACATTATGATGTAGGGCCAGGAGTCGGCAAACTATGACCAGTGGGCCACGTCCTTGCTGTGGGCCAGATCCAGTCTGTTGCCTGTTTTTTGTAAAGCCTGTGAGCTAAGAATGGTTTTAACATATTTAAATTAATGAAGAAAGTCAAAACGAGAGTAATAATAATTACATGAAAATCAAATTTCAGTGTCCACAAATACATTTTTTATTTGAAGACAGCCATGCTTGTTCATTTACTTATTATTTATCATTGCTTTTGCATACAAATGCAGAATTGAGTAACTATAACAGAAACTTCATGGCCCACAGAGCCTGAAATATCAACCATTTGGATTTTTTTGGGGTTTCACTATATTGCTCAGGCTGGTCTCAACTCCTGGGCTCAAGAGATCCTCCTACTTCGACCTCCCAAATGCTGAGATTACAGGCATGAGCCACCGCACCCAACCTTGGCTATTTGGATCTTTATGGAACAGATTTGCTGCCCTGTGATTTAGATAAAGATTCTCTGAATGGGGGAGGAGAAGAATTGGAGAATTGAGGAATGCATAAATAGTATGAGTCTTTCACTAAGAATGAGCCCCGTCTACCCACTTTCCCACTAAGCCAAGCCCTGGGAGATAAGGACTAAATAGTAGTAAATAACAGAACTTCTAAGTTGTTTGGGTAATCTGAATGTAGAGGGCTGACCCCCTTCCTGGTTAGAGCCCTAGGTTTTTTTTTTTTTGGGGAGACAGAGTTTTGCTTTTGCTGCCCAGACTGGAGTACAATGGCTTGATCTCAGCTCACCGCAGCCTCTGCCTCCTGGGTTCAAGCAATTCTCCTGCCTCAGCCTCCCGAATAGCTGTGATAACAGGCATACGTGCCACCATGCCCAGCTAATTTTGTATTTTTAGTAGAGATGGGGGGGGGTTTCTCCATGTTGGTCAGGCTGGTCTCGAACCCCCGACCTCAGGTGATCTGCCCGCCTCGGCCTCTCCAAGTGCCAGGATTACAGGCATGAGCCACCGCACCCAACCCTATTTGGATCTTTATGGAATAGATTTGCTGCCCTGTGGTTTAGATAAAGATTCTCTGAGTCAGGAAACAACAGGTGCTGGAGAGGATGTGGAGAAATAGGAACACTTTTACACTGTTGGTGGGACTGTAAACTAGTTCAACCATTGTGGAAGACAGTGTGGCGATTCCTCAAGAATCTAGAACTAGAGAGGCCGGGCGCGGTGGCTCAAGCCTGTAATCCCAGCACTTTGGGAGGCCGAGACGGGCGGATCACGAGGTCAGGAGATCGAGACCATCCTGGGGTGAAACCCTGTCTCTACTAAAAAATACAAAAAACTAGCCGGGCAAGGTGGCGGGCGCCTGTAGTCCCAGCTACTCGGGAGGCTGAGGCAGGAGAATGGCCTAAACCCGGGAGGCGGAGCTTGCAGTGAGCTGAGATCTGGCCACTGCATTCCAGCCTGGGCGACAGAGCGAGACTCCGTCTCAAAAAAAAAAAAAAAAAAAAGAATCTAGAACTAGAAATACCATTTGACCCAGCCATCCCATTACTGGGTATATACCCAAAGGATTATAAATCATGCTGCTATAAAGACACAGGCACATGTATGTTTATTGCAGCACTATTCACAATAGCAAAGACTTGGAACCAACCCAAATGCCCATCAATGATAGACTGGATTAAGAAAATGTGGCACATATACACCATGGAATACTATGCAGCCATAGAAAAGGATGAGTTCATGTCCTTTGTAGGGACATGGATGAAGCTAGAAACCATCATTCTGAGCAAACTATTGCAAGGACAGAAAACCAAACACCGCATGTTCTCACTCATAGGTGGGAATTGAACGATGAGAACACTTGGACACAGGGAGGGGAACATCACACACTGGGGCCTGTTGTGAAATGAGGGGGGTGGGGAGGGATAGCATTAGGAGATATACCTAATGTAAATGATGAGTTAACGGGTGCAGCACAGTAATATGGCCCATGTATATCTATGTAACAAACCTGCACATTATGCACATGTACCCTAGAACTTAAAGTATAATAATAATAATAATAAAGATTCCTTGAATGGGGGAGGAGAAGAATTGGGGAATTGAGGAATGCATAGATAGTATGAGTCTTTCACTAAGAATGAGCCCCGTCTACCCACTTTCCCACTAAGCCAAGCCCTGGGAGATAAAGACTAAATAGTAGTAAATAACAGAACTTGTAATTTGTTTGGGTAATCTGAATGTAGAGGGCTGACCCCCTTCCTGGTTAGAATCCCAAGTAATAAATGGCTGTGTGATTAAATCTGGGCTCCTGGTTTCCAAAGTCTCATTCCCATACTTGTAGCATCACCACCACCTAGAAGCTTGTTTGAAGTGTAAATTCTCTAGCTTTGTCCCAGACTCACAGAATCAGGAACTTTGGGAGTGGAGCCCAACAGTCAGTATTGCAACCGGCCCTCCTAGTGGTGCTGATGCACAGAGGAGCTTGAGAAGCTAGGCAGGCAGAACCTTCAATAGTAGCCTGAATTTCCTGTGACTGTGCATAGCACTGGCCATGCTGAATGATCCCCAGGAGCCTCAGAGGGACACAGAAGTAGCTGAAAGAGAACTGGGCTCAAAGAAGTTACAAGGTTGGGATCAAAGAAAGATATGGTAGCAAAGCATGGAGCAGGGACTGAAGACCACCTGGGGAGAAATACATCTTGGTGATGCCAAAGTGGGGAGACCGCAACAACCGCGGGGAGAGAAGCTGCGCAGGGGAAAAGAGGATGGATCCCAAGCTGACCGAGGTTGGTTTTTGCCAAACTACAGAAATAAAACAACATAAGGTACAGGTGAAATAAAGTTTCATTTCTTGAAAGAGAAATTTGTATGGCCAGGCACCGTGGCTCATCCTGTAATCCCAGCACTTTGGGAGGCTGAGGCGGGTGGATCACTTAAGGTCAGGAGTTCAAGAAAGAGAAATTTGTGGCTCAATGCGGTGGCTCACGCCTGTAATGCCAGCATATTGGGAAGCTGAGGCGGGACGATCACCTGACGCCAGGAGTTAGAGACCAGCCTGGCCAACATAGTGAAACCCCATCTCTACAAAAATACAAAAATTAGCTGGCATGATGATGGCGGGTGCCTGTAATCCTAGCTACTCAGGAGACTGAGGCAGGAGAATCGCTTGAACCTTGGAGGCAGAGGTTGCAGTGAGCCAAAATCACGCCATTGCACTCCAGCCTGCGCAACAGGGCAAGACTCCGTCTCAAAAAAACAAAACAAAACAAAAAAATAATGGGTGATGTGGTGGCGAGTGCCTGTAATCCCAGTTACTTGGGAGAGTGAGACACAAGAATCACTTGAACCCGGGAGACAGAGATTGCAGTTAGCTGAGATCATGCCACTGCACTCCACCCTGGGCATTGAATCGAGATTCTGTCTCAAAAGTAATAATAACAATAAAATAGACCAGGCACGGTGGCTTATGCCTATAATCCCAGCACTTTGGGAGGCTAAGGCAGCCAGCTATGCAGCACTGATTTATTCCAGAGGGGCTGCTTTCCTCACTGTATTCTTCCTCTACGGGTGGACAAATCAACCTATTCGTACTTATGCATTCATAGGGCATGAATATGCCTTGCTATGGACTATTGCCATTCATCATCACTATATGATGGAGAAGGTGAGTGGGGGCAAGGAAGACCTTGCTGGTGAGCAGCAGCAAGCCGCTGTTACAGGGAATCCTACAGTCAAGGTTTGCTCAGCATTTTCCCAATTCGGAGGGTTTGTCCTGGGGTTATTCATCCTCCATCACACAGTTCTCCAAGAATACTTTACTGTGGCATCTCTTAGTTATGAATGCTACTTCTTTTTCCAGGCTAATGTCACCACAGAGCAGTGAAAACTTAGGAGTTCCCTTTCAGATCTTTGTGTTCCTAACTGGTACCTGTGACTTGCCAAGGATTCGCGAGTGCCTTGTTTTGGTGGTTTTGATGTGGCTGTGGCTTGTCTCCAAGCAGGCCTGCAATGAGATATGCGTATCCCTGTGGGTGGTCTGCACAAAGTACAGCCATGGGAGTGGTCAGAAGAATTTCATAAGGCTGAACAAATGGGCTTGGCAGGTCTTTCTCCAGAATTCCTTTTGTAGGCCAGTTTCCCAGCTGCAATGGATGTGTTGGCATGGAGTCCAGTCTTGGCCTCGAGGCCTGCTGAGGTCTGTGGTTCTTTTTTTTTTTTTTTTTTGAGACTGAGTCTTGCTCTGTCGCCAGGCTGGCATGCAGTGGCACAAACGCATCCGGCGTATTTTTTAAATCAACATTTTATTTTATTATTTATTTATATTTTTGAGACGGAATCTCGCTCTGTAGTCCAGGCTGGAGTGCAGCGGCATGATCTCAGCTCACTGCAGCCTCAGCCTCCCAGGCTCAAACGATTCTTCTGCCTCAGCCTCCTGAGCGGCTGGGATTACAGGCATGCGCCACCATGCCTGGCTAACTTTTGTATTTTTACTAGAGACGGGGTTTCACCATATTGGTCAGGCTGGTCTGGAACTCCTGACCTCGTGATCCACCCACCTCGGCCTCCCAAAGTGCTGGGATTACAGGCACGAGCCACCGCGCCCGGCCTATTTTATTATCTTTTTTCTTTTTTGTTCTTTTTTTTGTTTTTTTTGTGAGACGGAGTCTCGCTCTGTCGCCCGGGCTGGAGTGCAGTGGCCGGATCTCAGCTCACTGCAAGCTCTGCCTCCCGGGTTTACGCCATTCTCCTGCCTCAGCCTCCCAAGTAACTGGGACTACAGGCGCCCGCCATCTCGCCCAGCTAGTTTTTTTTTTGTATTTTTTAGTAGAGACGGGGTTTCACCGTGTTCGCCAGGATGGTCTCGATCTTCTGACCTCGTGATCCACCCGTCTCGGCCTCCCAAAGTGCTGGGATTACAGGCTTGAGCCACCGCGCCCGGCCTATTTTATTATCTTTAGAGACAGGATCTCGCTGTATTGCTCAGGCTGGGGTGCACTGGTGCAGTCATAGCTCACTGCAGCCTACAACTGTTGGGCTCAAGAGATCCTCTTGCCTCAGCCTCCCAAGTAGCTGGGACTACAGGCATCCAACTAAGGATTTAATTGAAGGAAGGGTAGCACATGTCAAGGCAAATTTTAGATGTCAAATTGAAAAAAATGAGAAAATATGATATTTCCATTTGTTTTCACAAAGATAAGGATAATATAACACCCAAATCTCCTAATTTAAAATTCTACTTTATACAGAGGCATATATTGAGTATCTATTAATTAAAAAGATTTAAGCCAGGCACGGTGGCTCACGTCTGTAATCCCAGCAATTTGGGAGGCTGAGGTGGGCGGATCACGAGGTCAAGAGATCGAGACCAGCCTGACCAACATGGTGAAACCCCATTTCTACTAAAAATACGAAAATTAGCCAGGCATGGTGGTGCATGCCTGTGGTCCCAGCTACTCAAGAGGCTGAGGCAGGAGAATCGCTTGAACCCGGGAGGCGGAGGTTGCAGTCAGCCGAGATAGCACCACTGCACTCCAACCTGGTGACAGAGTGAAACACCATCTCCACAAAAAAAAAAAAAAAAAAAAACCGATTTAAGAGACTGTATCTCTTGGCCGGGCGCGGTGGCTCAAGCCTATAATCCCAGCACTTTGGGAGGCCGAGACGGGCGGATCACGAGGTCAGGAGATCGAGACCATCCTGGCTAACACGGTGAAACCCCGTCTCTACTAAAAAATACAAAAACTAGCCGGGCGAGGTGGTGGACGCCTGTAGTCCCAGCTACTCGGGAGGCTGAGGCAGGAGAATGGCGTGAACCCGGGAGGCGGAGCTTGCAGTGAGCTGAAATCTGGCCACTGCACTCCAGCCTGGGTGACAGAGTTAGATTCTGTCTCAAAAAAAAAAAAAAAAGAGACTGTATCTCTTGATAGGTCAAAGGAGAAGATGGATAAATATATAAAGCTATGGAACTATGCCGTCTAGTATAGTAACCACTGGCCATATATGACTATTGAGCAAAGCTAGTCTAAATTGAGTTGTGTTATAAGCGTAAAGCACATATCCAACTTCAAACACTTAGTATAAAAAAGAATAAGCGGCTGGGTGCGGTGGCTCACGCCTGTAATCCCAGCACTTTGGGAGGCCAAGGCGGCTGGATCACGAGGTCAGGAGATTGAGAACATCCTGGCTAACATGGTGAAACCCTGTCTCTACTAAAAATACATAAAATTAGCCGGGCGTGGTGGCGGGCGTCTGTAGTCCCAGCTACTCAGGAGGCTGAGGCAGGAGAATGGTGTGAATCCAGGAGGCGGAGCTTGCAGTGAGCTGAGATTGCGCCACTCTACTCCAGCCTGGGCGACAGAGCCAGACTGTGTCTCAAAGAAAAAAAAAAAAGAAAGAAAAGTATAGGCCAGGCATGGTGGCTCACGCCTGTAATGCCAGCACTTTGGGAGGCTGAGGAGGGCAGATCACTCAGGTCGAGAGTTTGAGACAAGCCTGACCAACATAGAGAAATCCCCGTCTCTACTGAAAATACAAAATTAGCCGGGCGTGGTGGCACATGCCTGTAATCCCGGCTACTCAGGAGGCTGAGGCAGGAGAATCGCTTGAACCAGGGAGACTGAGGTTGTGGTGAGCTGAGATTGCGCCATTGCACTCCAGCCTGGGTAACAAGAGCGAAACTCTCTTTCCAAAAAAAAAATAAATAAAATAAAAATGAAAAAAATAGAATACTTCATTAATAATTTTTTCTGCCAGACACGGTGGCTCACACCTGTAATTCCCGCACTTTGGGAACCTGAGGCAGGAAGATTGCTTGAGCTCAGAAGTTTGAGACCAACCTGGGCTCAACTCTACAAATATATTTTTTTAAATCAGCTGGGCATGGTGGCATATACCTGTGGTCCCAGCTGATCAGGATGCTGGTTGAGAGGATCACCTGAGCCCAGGAGTCTGAGACTGCAGTGAGCTATATTTGTACCACTGTACTCCAACCTGGACAACAAAGTGAGATTCTATCTCAAAAACAACTTTTTTTTCTAAGTGATTACATGTTGAAATCATATTATGTATCTATTGGGTTAAATAAAATATTAAATTAATTCATCTTTTAAAGAAAACTTCTTAATATGGCTACTAGAAAATTTAAAATTTGAACCCAGGAGACAGAGGTTGCAGTGAGCCGAGATCGTGCCACTGCACCCCAGCTTGGGCGACAGAGCGAGACTCCATCTCCAAAAAAAAAAAAGAAAGAAAATTTAAAGTTATAATGTGGCTTGCATTATGTTTCTGTGGGATAGCACTGCTAGAGAGAAATTGTGATGAAGACCCATGGGAAATGTATCAAAGTTGAAATACATGGAAAACTTAACTAAAGGGTTTAATAAGTAAATTTCAATAACTTTTTTAGCATTGGGTCAAAATTATAAAGTGGCAAAAACATTAGCTTTTCATAAAATAACCCTTACTAATGAAATTTAATGGTATTTGCATTTCATTACTCTGCCAATTTAATAATTGGTATTTGGTTCTAAGTCTGTTAAAAGGAGTTTTGAATCTTCTCTGTTACCTACTTGCATGTGCATTTGTTTTTTGTTGTTTGTTTGTTTGTTTGAGATGGAGTCTCACTCTGTTGCCCAGGCTGAAGTGCAGTGGCGCGATCTTGGCTCACTGCAACCTCTGCCTCCCAGATTCAAGCAATTCTACTGCCTCAGCCTCCTGAGTACCTGGGATTATAGGCGTGTGCCACCATGTCCGGCTAATTTTTGTATTTTTACTAGAGACTGGGTTTCACCATGTTGGCCAGGCTGGTCTTGAATTCCTGACCTCAAGTGATCTGCCTGCCTCAGCCTCCCACAGTGCTGGGATGACAGGTGTGAGCCACCACGCTGGCCTGCATGTGCATTTGCAATTACAAATGTAGTGACCCAGGAATATTGTACTGACACTCACATTCTAGTAGATGCACGGCCAAAAACAATTTGATTTCCCAAAATGGTCAACATTACTTGGTAAGGTTCCCAACAAAACAAAGTACATTTTTCCTACATTTATACAGGAGTTTGGTTCCTGGAAAATTCAGTGAATGTTAAAACCATGCAAAAATACTTTTCTTCATGTGTATGTGGAGTGGGGGTGTGTAAAACAGAATAAGCTCAGATCACTATAAACAGATTTTTATCTTACAGGAATCTCTGGTGATAACAGTGAAAAATCCTCAAAGACACAAAACAATTATTTGCTATGAAGAGAGTTTGGCATCCCTGCCCTCCCCCATTACATGCCTATAGCGTCTCAATATTTTGTAAACTTTTTTGGGGGGGAATAATTATAGATTTGCAGGAACTTCCAAAGAAATGTCCAGGAAGGTCCAGTGCACCCTTCACTCCATTCTCCCTCAATGTTAATATCTTCCATGGCTACAGTGCAGTATCAAAACCAGGAAATCAACATTGGTACAATGCACAGAGCCTATTCAGATACGAAACCAACATTGGTATAATCCTCATAGCTTATTCAGACTTCACCCATTATACTTGCAGTCATTAGTGTGTGTGTATATGTCTTGCTTTATATAACATTACCACATGCCTAGCTTTGTATAATTACCATTACAATCAAGATACACAACTGTTGAGTAGGGAGGGATCATGGTGGTAGGGAGGCAGGACTAGACTGCAGCTCCCACTTGGACGGACACAGCAGTGTGTAGACTCTCGCATTGTGAACTTTCGCTCCAGAAGTACTGCAGGAATAGATCAGGAAAAACCAAGAGAACTCACAGACCCTAGGAAGGAAGCAGATTGCTCCTGCAGGACCTGGGAGACACCCTAAATACTGTGCTGGTATCCATGGCTGAGAGACCTACAGATGGTCACATCACATGACTCTGTGCAGACAACCCCCAGTATTAGCTGGGAGCCTGGTAGACCTGCTGGGTGGCTTGATCCAGAAGAGAGATAACAATCACTACAGCTCTGCTCTCAGGAAACCACATCCCTAGGAAAACGGGGAGAGTACCACATCAAGGGAACACCCCATGGGACAAAAGAATCCGAACAACAGCCTTGATCCCTAGACCTTCCCTCTGACAAAGCCTACACCATGAGAAGGAACCAGAAAACCAACTCTGGTAATATGACAAAACAAGTTATTTAACACTCTGCAGAAATCACACCAGCTTAGAAGCAATGGATCCAACCAAGAAGAAATCCTTGATTTACCTGAAAAAGAATTCAGAAGGTCAGTTATTAAGCTAATCAAGGAGACACCAGAAAAACGCAAAGCTAAATTTAAGGAAATCAAAAAAATGATACAAGAAATGAAGGGAGAAATCTTCAGTGAAAAAGATAGCATAAATAAAAAAACAATCAAAACTTCAGGAAACAATGGAGGCACTTAGAGAAATGCAAATGCTCTGGAAACTCTCAGCAATAGAATCAACAAGCAGAAGAAAGAACTTCAGGGCTCGAAGACAAGGTTTTCGAATTAACCCAATTCAACAAAGACAAAGAAAAAAGAGTAAGAAAATACGAACAAAGCCTCCAAGATGTCTAGGATTATGTTAAACCACTAAACCTAAGAATTATTGGCGTTCCTGAGGAAGAAGAGAAATCTAAAAGTCTGGAAAACATATTTGGGTGAATAATCAAGGAGAACTTCCCCAGCCTTGCTAGAAACCCAGACATCCAAACACAAGAAGCTCAAAGAACACCTGGGAAATTCATCGCAAAAAGATCATCAACGGCTGCGCGCAGTGGCTCAAGCCTATAATTCCAGCACTTTGGGAGGCCGAGGCAGGTGGAACACTTGAGGTCAGGAGTTTGAGACCAGCCTGACCAACATGGTGAAACCCCATCTCTACTAAAAATACAAAAATTAGCCAGTGTCATGGTGCATGCCTGTAGTCCCAGCTACTCGGGAGGCTGAGGCAGGAAAATTGCTTGAACCCAGGAGGTGGAGGTTGCAGTGAGCAGAGATTGTGCCACTGCACTCTAGCCTGGGCAACAGAGTAAGACTCTGTCTCTAAATAAATAAATAAATAAATAAATAAATAAATATCATCTCCAAGGCACATTGTTGTCAGGTTATCTTTTTTTTTTTTTTTTTTTTTTTTGATACGGAGTTTTGCTCTTGTTGCCCAGGCTGGAGTGTAATGGCGCCATCTCAGCTCATCACAAGCTCCGCCTCCCGGAGTTCAAGCGATTCTCCTGCCTCAGCCTCCTGAGTAGCTGGTATCACAGGCATGCACCACCATGCCTAGCTAATTTTGTATTTATGGAAGAGTTGGGGTTTCTCCACTTTGGTCAGGCTGGTCTTGAACCCCTGACCTCAGGCGATCTGCCTGCCTCGGCCTCCCAAAGTGCTAGGATTACAGGCATGAGCCACCGCGCCCGGCCCTGCCTAGACTGGCGTTTTTTTTGTTGTTGTTGTTTGTTTGTTTGTTCGTTGAGATGGAGTTTCGCTCTCGTTGCCCAGGCTGGAGTGCAATGGTACGATCTGGGCTCGCTGCAACCTCCAATTGCCTTTTTTTACTTAGTATAATTCACTTGAGTTTCATCCAAGTTGTATGTATCAATAGCTCATTCCCTTTTATTGCTTCGTAGTAGTCCATGGTTTGAATGTTCTGCAGTTCAGCCGTTTATCTATTGAAAGACATTTAGAGGCTGGGCGTGGTTGCTCATGCCTGTAATCCCAACACTTTGGGAGGCCAAGGCAGGCAGGATCACTTGAGCCCAGAAGTTCAAGACCAGCCTGGGCAACATGGCAAACCCCCGCCTCTACAGAAAAATGAAAAATTAGCCAGGCTTGGTGGTTCACACCTGTAGTCTCACCTACTTAGAAGGTTGAGGTGGGAGGATCACCTGAGCTTGGGGGACAGAGATTGCAGTGAGCTGAAATTGTGCCAGTGCACTCCAGCTTGAGTGAAAGAGTGAGACTCTGTCTCCAAAAAAAAAAAAAAAAAAAAACCTTTAGATAGTTTACAGTGTTTGGCTATTATGAATAAAGCTGCTGTGAACATTATCACAAGCTTCTGTGTGAAAAAATATATATATATTTATCTGAGATAAATGACCAAGTGCGAAATTGCTGGGTCATATGTTAAGTTCATTTTGGGTTGTTAAAAAAACAGCTGTGGCCGGGCGGGGTGGCTCATGCCTGTAATTTCAGCGCTTTGGGAGGCTGAGGCTGGCAGATCACGAGGTCAGGAGTTCAAGACCAGCCTGATCAACATGGTGAAACTCCATCTCTACTAAAAATACAAAAATTAGCAGGCCAGGCGTGGTGGCTCACACCTGTAATCCCAGCACTTTGGGAGGCCAAGGCGGGCAGATCACGAGGTCAGGAGATCAAGACCATCCTTGCTAACACGGTGAAATCCTGTCTCTACTAAAAATACAAAAATTAGCCAGGCTTAGTGGCATGCGCCTGTGGTCCCAGCTGCTTGGGAAGCTGAGGCAGGAGAATGGTGTGAACCTGGGAGGCAGAACTTGCAGTGAGCCGAGATTGCACCACTGCACTCCAGCCTGGGCAACAGAGCAAGACTCCGTCTCAAAAATAAATAAATAAATAAAATAAAATACAAAAATTAGCCAGGCATGGTACTGTGTGCCTGTAATCCCAGTTACTCAGGAGGCTGAGGCAGGAGACTTGCTTGAACCCAGGAGGCAGAGGTTGCGGTGAGTTGAGATCGCACACTGCACTCCAGCCTGGGCAACAGAGTGGCACTCCGTCTCAGGAAAAAAAAAAAAAAAAGAAAAAAGAAAAGGAAAAAGAAATAGCCCAAGTGTTTTTCAGAGCAGCTGTACCATTTTATGTTCCACCCAGCAAAGTATGAGTGACTCAGAGTCTCTGCATCCTCACAAGCTCTTGGCATTATCACTATTTTTATTTTAGCCATTCTTAGTATTTTGACAATCAAAATTTGCTCACAAATTTCTAAAATATTATCTAGGTGGTAGCATTGCGTCTATTAAGAATCGTTAGATGACTGGCTCTCAAATGAGGCTGTGCATTCAGATTGCCTAGAGCACTTTATAAACATACCTGCGGCTGGGCCCCTGCTTCAGAGATTCTAGTTTAATTGGTCTGGGATGTGACCTGGCCATCAGGAATTGTAAAAGCTCCCCAGGTATTTCATTGTACAAACAAATTCATGAATCATTGATACTATTCCCATGTCTCACTCATTTTAGTCCTAAAGTTTCAAGATCCTATGGATGAGATAAATCAAGGGTTGAGGCCAGGCACAGGGGCTCATGCCTCTAATCCCAACACTTTGAGAGGCCGAGATGGGCAGATCATGAGGTCAGGAGTTTGAGACCAGCCTGGCAACATGGTGAAACCCTGTCTCTACTAAAAATACAAAAATTAGCTGGATGTGGTGGTGTGCACCTATAATCCCAGCTACTCAGGAGGCTGAGGGAGAAGAATTGCTTGAACCTGGGAGGCGGAGATAGCTGTGAGCCAAGATCATACCACTGCACTCCAGCCTGGGTAACAGAGCAAGACAATGTCTCAGGAGGGAAAAAATCAAGGGTCAAGATCATTTCTCCAGAATAAGTAAGATTTATAGTCAGCGTGGTATTTTCCCAGCAGAATGTCAGTAGAGCTCAAAGGGGAAGCAAAAGTAACTGTGGCCTAACATGCTGGGTTATAAGAAGAAACTTCTTAAAATAGATATATAAGACTAAAACTAAGACCAAATTACATGAAAACAAACCACAAATGCCTAGGACGTATTTCAATTCCTAGATGTATGATGTAGTGGTACCAAAAGATGGGCTTTCAAATAAAAAGTTCTGGCCAATCGCTGGGCGCGGTGGCTCATGCCTAAAATCCCAGCACTTTGAGAGGCTGAGGAGGGTGGATCACTTGAGGTCAGGAGTTTGAGACCAACCTAGCCAACATGCCAAAACTCTGTCTTTACTAAAAATATAAAAATTAGCTGGGCTTGGTGGTGCATGCTTGTAATCCCAACTACTCGGGAAGCTGAGGCAGGAGAATTGCTTGAACCAAGGAGATGGAGTTTGCAGTGAGCCGAGATTATGCCATTGTCCTTCGGCCAAGGCGACAGAGCAAGACTCCGTCTCAAAAAAACAAAACAAAGACTTACAAGTCCTGGTTTTGGGTTCTGGTTTTTCCATGTAAGAGCTGTGGGATCTTGGATGAGTCATCTGACCCCTCTAAACTTCAGTTTTCTATCCCTGAGATCGATAATGATGAAAACCTCAGAGGTTTATTCCAAAGCTTAAAGTGCCCATATGTGCTGTATTTTTAACAAAAACATGCTGCAATTATGATACAATTATTACTAATAGGAAAATTAGAAATATTTGTTATCCACACCTCACCCAATTCACTCCAGTCAATATTTGATGACCACATTTTATGTAATATTTAATATATATTATCATGGCCAGGCACAGTGGTTCATACCTGTAATCCCAGCACTGTCGTAGGCGTGGCAGGTGGATCACTTGAGGTCAGGAGTTTGAGACCATCCCAGCCAACATGGTGAAACTCCGTCTCTACTAAAATTACAAAAATTGGACTGGGCGCGGTGGCTCAAGCCTGTAATCCCAGCATTTTGGGAGGCTGAGGTGGGCGGATCACCAAATCAGGAGATCCAGACCATCCTGGCCAAAATGGTGAAACCCCGTCTCTACTAAAAATACAAAAAATTAGCCGGGCATGGTGGTGGGCGCCTGTAGTCCCAGCTACTCTGGAGGCTGAGGCAGGAGAATGGCGTGAATCCGGGAGGCGGAGCTTGCAGTGAGTCAAGATTGCGCCACTGCACTCCAGCCTGGGCGACAGAGCGAGACTGCGTCTCAAAAAAAAAAAATTACAAAAATTAGCCAGGTATGGTGGCGGGAGCCTGTAATCCCAGCTACTTAGGAGGCTGAGGCAGGAGAATTGCTTGTTGAACCCAGGAGACAGAGGTTGCACTGAGCTGAGATCATGCCATTGCACTCCAGCCTGGGGGACAGAGCAAGATTCCGTCCCCCACCCCCGTCCAAAAAAAAGAAAGGCCTGGTGCGATGGCTCACACCTGTAATCCCAGCACTTTCAGAGGCCAAGGTGGGCAGATCACCTGAGGTCAGGAGTTTGAGACTAGCCATGGCCAACACGGTGAAACCCCGTCTCTATTAAAATATAAATATTAGCTGGGCGTGGTGGTGGGCACCTGAAATCCCCAGCTATTCGGGAGATTGGGGCAGGAGAATTGCTTGAACTTGGGAGGCAGAGGTTGCTGAGATTGTGCCATTGTATTTCAGCCTGGACGACAAGAGTATAACTCTGTCTTCAAAAAAAAAAAGAAACACACACACACACACACAAAGAAAACAAAACACAGACTAATACAATTTTATTTATTTATTTATTTACAGAGACAAAGTCTCATTATGTTGCCCAGGCTTGTCTTGAACTCCTGAGCTCAAGTGATCCTCCCACCTTGGCCTCCCAATATGCTGGGATTATAGGCATGAGCCACCATGCCTGGCCCAGAATAATATAATTTGGGGCTTCTTAAGTTTAATGTGCCTGCAAATCACCAAGGGATCTCTTTAAATTTCAGATCTGACTCAGCAGATCTTTGGCAGGGCCTGAGGCTCTGCATTTCTTTTGTCGTTATTTCTGAGACAGAGTCTCGCTAAGTCACCCAGGGTGGAGTGCAGTGGTTCGACCACTGCTTACTGCAGTCTTGCCTTTCTGGGCTCAAGCAGTCCTCCCATCTCAGCCTCCCAAGTAGCTGGGCCTGCCTGCCACCACACCCTGGCTAATTTTTTTTTTTTTTTTGGGGGGGGGATGGAGTCTTGCTGTGGCCCAGGCTGGAGTGCAATGGCGTGGTCTCAGCTCACTGCAACCTCTGCCTCCCAGGTTCAAGCTATTCTCCTGCCTCAGCCTCCCAAGTAGCTGGGACTGCAGGTGCCTGCCACCATACCCGGCTAATTGTTGTATTTTTTTTTCTTTTTTTTTGAGATGGAGCCTTGCTCTGTCGCCCAGGCTGGAGTGCAGTGGCTGGATCTCAGCTCACTGCAAGCTCCGCCTCCCGGGTTCACACACCATTCTCCTGCCTCAGCCTCCCAAGCAGCTGGGACTATAGGCCCCCGCCACCTCGCCCGGCTAGTTTTTTTGTATTTTTTAGTAGAGACTGGGTTTCACCAGGTTAGCCAGGCTTGTCTCGAACTGCTTACCTTGTGATCCGCCCACCTCAGCCTCCCAAAGTGCTGGGATTGCAGGTGTAAGCCACCACTCCTGGCCTAATTTTTGTATTTTTTGTAGAGACAGGTTTTCGCCGTGTTGCCCAGGCTGGTCTCGAACTCCTGGGCTCAAGCAACCCTCCTACCTCAGCCTCTGAAAGTGTTGGGATTACAGGCATGAGCCACTGTGCCCTGGCAGGCCCTGCATTTCTTTTTTTTTTTTTTTTTTTTGAGATGGAGTCTCGCTCTGCCACCCAGGCTGGAGCGCAGTGGCCAGATCTCAGCTCAGCTCACTGCAAGCTCCACCTCCCGGGTTTACACCATTCTCCTGCCTCAGCCTCCCGAGTAGCTGGGACTGCAAGCGCCTGCCACCTCGCCGGGCTAGTTTTTTGTAGTTTTTAGTAGAGACAGGGTTTCACCATGTTAGCCAGGATGGTCTCGATCTCCTGACCTCGTGATCCGCCTGTCTCGGCCTCCCAAAGTGCTGGAATTACAGGCTTGAGCCACCGCGCCTGGCCCAGGCCCTGCATTTCTAACAAGCTCTTAGGTGACATTCGTGCTGCTTGTCTGCTAACATTTTGAGTAGCAAGGATAAAATTTTCAAATACCATAACTCAGTTTTAACAATTGTTAACTACTGGCCAGTTTCGTTTTCATCTTCTTATCCATTCTCTGCCCCAGATTATTTTGAAGTAAATCTTGGACGTTCTATCATTTACCTGCATTTAATTATATATCTCATTAAAAAGTTCAAAGTGCTTCCTTTGGAAAATATAATCACAATAGCACCAGGAGCTCCCCAAAAGTTTAACAATGATTTCTTAGTATCATCCAGTATCCAGTCAATTCACATTTCCCTGATTATCCCATGAATGCTTTTTTATTGTGATTTGTTAATATGCCTATTCAGTCACTTTTTATTTTATTTATTTATTTTTGAGATGGAGTCTCGCACTGTTTTCCAGGCTAGAGTGCAGTGGTGCAGTGGCGCCATCTTAGCTCACTGAAACCTTTGCCTCCCAGGTTCAAGTGATTCTCCTGCCTCAGCCTCTTGAGTAGCTGGGATTACAGGCACGCACCACCATGCCTGGCTATTTTTAGTAGAGACAGCGTTTCACCTTGTTGGTTAGGCTGGTCTCAAACTCCTGACCTTGTGATCTGCCTGCCTTAGCCTCCCAAAGTGCTGGGATTACAGGTGTGAGCCACCACGCCCGGCCTCTTAAGTAATTTTTAATCTGAAGATTCTCCTTCCAGTTTTTTCTTTTCCTTACTTTTATTTATTTATTTATTTATTTATTTATTTATTTATTTTTAAGAAACTAGGTATTTGTTCTGTAGAGTTTTCCAGTGTGGATTTTGCTGCCAACATCCTCCAGATATTGTTGAGCATGTTCCTTTCTCTCTTGTATTTCCTATAAATTGGTAGTTGGATCCAGAGCCTTAATTAGATTCAGGTTTGATTTTTTTGACAAGGCTACCTAATAGACTGTGCTGTGCATTCCATCATGAGGTGCTTCATGTCTGGTTGTCTTTCTGTCCATGATCTTTGCAAAGGAGTCATCTCCCCTAACAGTGGAACCCGTGATTGGGGTCTGCTGCCACCGGGTGGTAGCAGCATGCCATAGCCACAGGTTCAAGGAGTAGTAAAAGGAGAGAAACACTGGTGTGAGATCCCAAACGGTAGGACTTGTCCTCTTCATTGAACCTACAATAAATCATCATGATTCTCAAACATGATACTTCAAAGCTACTTTTATTTTTTATTATTATTATTTTTTTGAGACGGAGTCTCACTCTGTAGCCCAAGCTGGAGTGCAGTGGCGTGATTTTGGCTCACTGCAACCTTCGCCCTCTGGGGTTCAATCGATTCTCCTGCCTCGGCCTCTCGAGTAGCTGGGACTAGAGGTGCCCGCCACCATGCCCAGTTAATTTTTTTTTTTTTTTTTTTTTTGCATTTTTAGTAGAGACGGGGTTTCACCATATTGCCCTGGGTGGTCTCGAACTCCTGAGCTCAGGAGATCCACCCGCCTCGGCCTCTCGAGTAGCTGGGACTAGAGGCGCCCGCCACCAGGCCCAGTTAATTTTTTTTTTTTTTTTTTTTTTTTTGTATTTTTAGTAGAGACGGGGTTTCACCATATTGCCCTGGGTGGTCTCAAACTCCTGAGCTCAGGAGATCTACCCACTTTGGCCTCCCAAAGTGCTGGGATTACAGGCATGAGTCACCGTGCCCGGCCTATTATTATTTTTTAGACAGTCACCCAGGCTGGAGTGCAGTGGCAAAATCATTGCTCACTGCAGCCTCAACCTGCCGGGCTCAAGCTCTTGAGTAGCTGGGACCACAGCACACACCACCACGCCTGGCTAGTCTTTTTTTTTTTTTTTTTCTTTTTGCTTTTGGTAGAGATGTGGTCTAAGTTGCCCAGGCGCAAAGCTACTTTTTTTTTTGAGACTGAGTCTGGCTCTGTCCCCCAGGCTGGAGTGCAGTGGCCGGATCTCAGCTCACTGCAAGCTCCACCTCCCGGGTTTACGCCATTCTCCTGTCTCAGCCTCCGGAGTAGCTAGGACCACAGGCGCCCGCCACCTCGCCCGGCTAGTTTTTTTTGTATTTTTTTTTAGTAGAGACGGGGTTTCACCGTGTTAGCCAGGATGGTCTCGATCTCCTGACCTTGTGATCCGCCCGTCTCAGCCTCCCAAAGTGCTGGGATTACAGGCTTGAGCCACCGCGCCCGGCGCAAAGCTACTTTTAAAATAAGGCCAGGCACTGTCTCATGCCTGTAATCCTGAACTGAGGTGGGAGGATCGCTTGAGGTCAGGAATTCAAGGCCAGCTTGGCCTACGTGGGGAAATCTCGTCTCTACTAAAAATACAAAGTTAGCCAGGCATCCAGGAACGGTGGCTCACTCCTGTAATCCCAGCACTTTGGGAGGTGGAGGTGGGCAGAACACCTGAGATTGGGGATTCAAGACCAGCCTGACCAAGAGGGAGAAACCCTGTCTCTACTAAAAATACAAAATTAGCCAGTGTGGTGGCGCGTGCCTGTAATCCCAGCTGTTCAGGCCGAGGTGGGCGGAACACCTGAGGTCGGGAATTCGAGACCAACCTGACAAACAGGGAGAAACACTGTCTCTGAGACTGCGGCAGGAGAATCACTTGAACCTGGGAGGAGGAAGTTGCAGTGAGCTGAGACTGCGTCATTGCACCCCAGCCTGGGCAACAAGAGCGAAACTCCATCTCGAGAAAAAAGAAAAAAAAAGAAAAAGAAAATTAGCCAGGCATGGTGGTGCATGCTTGTAGTCCCAGCTACTCTGGAGGCTGAGGCAGGAGAATCACCTGAACCTGGGAATTGGAGGTTGCAGTGAGCCGAGATCGGGCCACAGCACTCCAGGCTTGACAACAGAGCAAGACTGTCTCAAAATAAATACATACATAAATTAAATTAAATTAAATTAAATTAAACAATGCTGCTGGGTGCAGTGGGCTCACACCTGCAATCCCAGCACTTTGAGAGGTGGAGGCATGAAGTTGCCTGAGCCTAGGATTTCAAGGCTGCAGTGAACTATGATCAGCCACTATACTTCAGCCTGGATAACATAGCAAAACCCTTTCTCTAAAAAAATAAAATAGTCTAATGCTGTGTCTTTATAGTGTGAAATAATAGTTATAATTTATTAAGCCCAAGAACCTTATATCCATATCTCATTTAGTTCTCACAACAACCAGGAATATTAAACCATGGTGTTCATGTTTTGTAAAACAGTGGTGATGCTGGAGTTTGGTGTCAAGACTTGTTCTCTACCACTTCTATGCCAATCTTCTGTTTTAGTTTATATTGGAGTCACTTGTCCTTCCTGTCTCCACCCTACATCCCCTTACAGTGGTGCTGTTATTTTTTCTGTTTGTCCCACTGTCCTCCATTGCCATCCATTTTCCCTGGGAGACTGAACTTTCTCTTTAGCTTTCTTTCTTTCTTTTTTTCTTTCTTTTCTTTCTTTCCTTTCTTTCCTTCTTTCCTTCTTTCTTTCTTTTTTTTTTTTTTTTAAACACAGAGTCTCGCTCTGTCGCCCAGGCTGGAGTGCAGTAGTGCCATCTCAGCTCCCTGCAACCTCCACCTCCTGAGTTCAAGTGATTCTCCTGCCTCAGCCTCCCGAGCAGCTGGGATTACAGCTGCAACCCACCACGCCTGGCTAACTTTTGTATTTTTAGTAGAGACGGGTTTCACCATGTTGGCCAGGCTGGTCTCAAACTCCTGATCTCAAGTGAGCCACCTGCCTCGGCCTCCCAAAGTGCTGGGATTACAGGCATGAGCCACCACACCCGACCTTACTTTTCCTTCCTTCCCTCCCTCCCTCCCTCCCTCTCTTCCTTCCTTCCTTCCTTCCTTTTTTATCAAGTTTTTGCTCTGTTGCCCAGGCTGGAGTGCAATGGCACAATCTTGGCTTACTGCAACCGCCGCTTCCTGGGTTCAAGCGATTCTCCTGCCTCAGCCTCTTTGTTTATTTATTTATTTTTTGTGACAGAGTCTCCCTCTGTTGCCCAGGCTGGAGTGCAGTGGTGCAATCTCGGCTCGCCGCCTCTGCCTCCCAGTTCAATCAATTCTCCTGTCTCAGCCTCCCTAGTAGCTGGGACTACAAGCACATGCCACCACCGCCAGCTAAATTTTTTTTTTTTTTTTTTTTTTGAGGCAGTCTGGCTCTGTCATGGGCTGGAGTGCAGTGGCGGATCTCAGCTCACTGCAAGCTCACTCATGGGTTTGTGTTCCTCCTGCCTCAGCCTCCCGAGTAGCTGGGACTACAGAGCCTGCCACCTCGCCCGGCTAGTTTTGTATTTTTTTTAGTAGAGACAGGTTTCACCGCATTAGCCAGGATGGTCACCGATCTCCTGACCTCGTGATCAGCCCGTCTCGGCCTCCCAAAGTGCTGGGATTACAGGCTTGAGGACCACGGCGCCCGGCCTTTTGAGATGGAGTCTTGCTCTTATTTGCCCAGGCTGGAGTGCAATGGCACGATCTTGGCTCGCTGCAACCTCTGCCCCCTGGATTCAATTGATTCTCCTGCCTCAGCCTCCTAAGTAGTTGGGATTACAGGCACCTACCACCATGCCCAGCTAATTTTTTTTTTTTTTTTTTTTTTTTTTTTTTTGTGTTTTTAGTAGAGATGGGGTTTCACCATGTGTTGGCCAGGCTACTCCCAAACTTGGATCACCTGAGGTCGGGAAGTTCAGACCAGCCTGACCAGCGTGGAGAAACTCCCTGTCTCTAAAAATAAAAACTCCAAGCGGTGGTGCTTGCCTGTAATCCCAGCTACGTGGAAAGCTGAGGCAGGAGAATCACTGGAACCCAGGAGGCAGAGGTTGCCAGTGGCAGGCTCAGGCTCAGCGCCATTACACTCGGCCTGAGACTCGGAAGTGGAAACCGTTTCAAAAAAAAAAGTTTATCCTTTTTCCCTCTGGGCTCCATGCGGGTCCCCTTCTTTCTCCACTTTTGTTACCAGCAATTTACAGTTTCCTTGATTATCATTTCTCTGACAACTATGTTACCGGAAAGGGGTCCTGATGCAGATCCCAAGAGAGGGTTCTTGGATCTCACACAAGAAAGAATTCAGGGCGAGTCAGTAGAGTAAATGAAAGCAAGTTTATTAGCAAAGTAAAGGAAGAAAGGAATGCCTACTTCACAGAGCGGCCTGA
This sequence comes from Papio anubis, assembly GCF_008728515.1. Lineage (NCBI taxonomy): Eukaryota > Metazoa > Chordata > Mammalia > Primates > Cercopithecidae > Papio > Papio anubis. The sequence goes on from NC_044988.1 coordinate 64,671,160, forward strand.
GGGATGCTGGTTGCCCATTTTTATGGTTATCTCTTGATGATATGCTAAACAAGGTGTAGATTATTCATTCCTCCCCTTTTTAGACCCTCTGGGGTAACTTCGTGATGTTGCCATGGCATTTGTGACAGTTGGCACAGCAAACTGTCATGGTGCTGGTGGGAGTGTAGGAGTCAGGACACCCAGAGGTCACTCTTATCATCATCTTGGCTTTGGTGAGTTTTAGCTGGCTGCTTTCCGGCAAACTGTTTTATCAGCAAGGTCTTTGTGACCTGTATCTTGTGCTGACCTCCTATCTCATCCTGTGACTTAGAATGCCTTAACCTTCTGGGAATGCAGCCTAGTAGGTTTCAGCTTTATTTTACCCAGCTTTATTCAAGATGGAGTTGCTCTAGTTCAAATGCCTCTGACAATTATACCCTCTTAGTTTTGTGCTTTCTGTTCTCTTGGTTAAGATTTGTTCGTTTGTTTTTGAGATAGGTTCTCGCTCTGTTGCCCAGGCTGAAGGGCAGTGGTGTGATATTTGCTAACTGCAAACTCCATCTCCGGGGTTCAAGCTATTCTCATCCCTCAGCCTCCCAAGAAGGTGGGATTACAGGCACTCACCACCACGCCTGGCTAATTTTTGCATTTTTAGTAGAGAGGTTTCACCATGTTTGCCAGGCTGGTCTCGAACTCCTGGCCTCATGTGTCTCGGCCTTTCAAAGTGCTGGGATTACAGGCTTAAGCCACTGTGCCCCGCCTTGGTTAAGGTTTGAAGGTGTCACAGGGTGAACTCCAGAATTGGGGTTCAGCCTGGGAGGCCCCGTGGGTTCTTGGTTTCACAGGAAGTAATTCACAGCCTGGTCAACATGGTGAAATGCCGTCTCTACAAAAATACAAATATTAGCTGGGTGTGGTGGCACATGCCTGTAATCCCAGCTGTTTAGGAGGCTGAGGCACGAGCATCACTTGAACCCAGGAGGCGGGAGTTACAATGAGCTGAGATTGCCCCACTACACTCCAGCCTGGGCGACAGAGTGAGACGTCTTAAAAAAATAAATAAATAGCTGGGAGTGGTGGCTCATGCCTGTAATCCCAGCACTTTGGGAAGCCGAGGTGGGTGGATCACGAGGTCAGGAGTTCAAGACCAGCCTGACCAGCATGGTGAAACCCTGTTTTTACTGAAAATACAAAAAATTAGCTGGGCATGGTGGCGCATGGCTGTAATCCCAGCTACTTGGGAGGTTGAGGCTTGAACCCAGGAGGCAGAGGTTACAGTGAGCCGAGGTCACGCCGTTGCACTCCAGCTTGGGCAACAAGAGTGAAACTCCGTCCCCAAAATAAATAAATAAATAAATAGGCCTGGCACCATGGCTCACCCCTGTAATCCCAACACTTTGGGAGGCCGAGGAGGGCAGATCACAAGGTCGGGAGATCGAGACCATCCTGGCTAATACGGTGAAACCCCGTCTCTACTAAAAATATAAAAAATTAGCCAGTTGAGGTGGCGGGCGTCTGTAGTCCCAGTTACTCGGGAGACTGAGGCAGGAGAACGGCGTGAACCCGGGAGGCGGAGCTTGCGGTGAGCCGAAACCATACACCACTGCACTCCAGCCTAGGCGACAGAGAGAGACTCCGTCTCAAAAAAAAGAAAAAAAATAATAATAAAATAAATAAAAAGTAGCCTCCATAGGCAGAGCAGCCCTGAGGGCTGGTGGGTGGCTGTTTTTATGGTTATTATGGTTATTTCTTGATCATACGCTAAACAAGGAGTGGATTCTTCATGAGTTTTCTAGGAAAGTGGCAGGGAATTCCTGGAACCTAGGGTTCCTCTTTCTTTCAGAGCACACAAGGTAACTTCCAGACATTGCCATGGTGTTTGTAAACTGTCATTGCACTAGTGGGAGTTTCCTTTAACATGCTAATATATTATAATTAGCATATGATAAGCAGTGAGGATGATCAGAGGTCGCTTTCCTGGCCATCGTGGTTTGGGTGGGTTTTGACCGGCTTCTTTTGCTCTATGTTTTATCAGCTGGGTCTTTGTGAGCTGTGTCTTGTGAAACCAGTCCTGTCAAACTCCTATCTCAAAGGAAGCGACTTCATTTCATCATTAACATTCTTAACATTTTTTTCCTTTTTTTTTTCTTGAGACGGAGTTTCGCTCCTGTTGCCCAGGCTGGAGTGCCATGGTGCGATCTCAGCTCACTGCAACCTCTGCCTCCCAGGTTCAAGCGATTCTCCTGCCTCAGCCTCCTGAGTAGCTGGGATTACAGGTGCGCACCACCACACCTGGCTAATTTTTGTATTTTTTAGTAGAAATGAGGTTTCAGGCCGGGCGCGGTGGCTCAAGACTGTAATCCCAGCACTTTGGGAGGCCGAGACGGGCGGATCACGAGGTCAGGAGATCGAGACCATCCTGGCTAACACAGTGAAACCCTGTCTCTACTAAAAATACAAAAAACTAGCCGGGCGAGGTGGCGGGCGCCTGTAGTCCCAGCTACTCGGGAGGCTGAGGCAGGAGAATGGCGTAAACCCAGGAGGTGGAGCTTGCAGTGAGCTGAGATCTGGCCACTGCACTCCAGCCTGGGCGACAGAGCGAGACTCCGCCTCAAAAAATAAATAAATAAATAAAAATAAATAAAGAAAGAAATGAGGTTTCATCATGTTGGTCAGGCTGGTCTCAAACACCAGACCTCGTGATCCACCCACCTCAGCCTCCCAAAGTGCTGGGATTACAGGCGTGAGCCACCGTGCCCAGCTTAGTTTTTTTATTGATTTAGTTTTCCTTATTGATTTGGAGAAATTATGTGTTAAAGAAGCTGGCCCCTTGTCCATACATAAGTGGTAAATATTTCCTACTTTTTTTGTTTGCTTTTGAATTTGTGTTTTGATCATGTTGATGTTTTAATATTTTTATATAATTGTGATGGTTAATTTTGGGTGTTGCCTCTACTGGATTGAGGAATACCTAAAGAACTAGTAAGCATTTTTTTTCTGGATGTGTCTGTGAGGATGTTTCCTCACAGTCAGTGGACTGAGAAGGGATGATTCACTCTCAGTGTGAGTGGGCACCATCCAATTGTCTAGGGGCCCAATAGAACAAAAAAAGAGAGGAAAGGATTTCCTTTTCCTCCTTCCTCACTCCCCTGATCCCCAGGCTGGGATATTCTCCTCCTCTTGCCCTTGGACATCAGAATTCCAGGCTTTCCAGGGCTTGGGACTCCAGGGCTTACAATCACCCTCCTGCAGGGTTATCAAGCCTGTGGCCTCAGAGTGAGAACTGTACCATCAGCTCCACTGGTTCCGAGGCTTTTGAACTTGGACTGAACCACAATACTGGCATACTAAGGTCTCCAGATTGCAGATGCCTTGCTGAGTCTCCCATAATCACCAGAGTTAATTAATCTTCTCTCTTATATTTATATCTCTTAATGGTCATGTCAATTTGGAGAACCCTAACACAATAGTCTATTATTTTTTGATAGAAAATTTTATTCAAAAATGCATATAATAGGCCAGGCGCAGTGGCTCACGCCTGTAATCCCAGCACTTTGAGAGGCCGAGGTGGGTGGGTCACCTGAAGTTAGGAGTTCAAGACCAGCCTGGTCAACATGGTGAAACCCGTCTCTACTAAAAATACAAAAAGTAGCCAGTCGTGGTGGTGCACGCCTGTAATCCCAGCTACTCAGGAGGCTGAGGCAGGAGAATCGCTTGAACCCAGGAGGCGGAGGTTGTGGTAAGCCAAGATCTCAGATGTCCTTCAACAGGTAAATGGTTAAACAAACTGGTACATACATATCATAAAATACTATTCATCAATAAAAAGGAATGAACTAATTTTTTTGTTTGTTTTGAGATGGAGTCTGACTCTGTCGCCCAGGCTGGAGTGTGGTGGCGGGATCTCGGCTTACTGCAACTTCTGCCTCCCGGATTTAAGTGAGTCTCTTGCCTCAGCCTCCCAAGCAGCTGGGATTACAGACACACGCCACCATGCCTGGTTAATTTTTTGTATTTTTAGTAGAGGCGGGGTTTCACCATGTTGGCCAGGCTGGTCTCAAACTCCTGACCTCAAGTGATCCACCTGACTGGGCCTCCCAAAGTGCTGGGATTAGAGGCGTGAGCCACCGCACCCAGCCAAGAATGAACTATTGATATACACAACAACTTGGATGAATTTCCAGGAATTTATCCTGTGTGAAAAAAGACAATCCCAGGTTACATGGTGTAAAATTCCATTTATATAGTCTTTTTGAAATGAGAAAACTTCAGAAATAGAGGACAGATTAGTGTTTGTCAAAAGGATAGTGGGTAGGGGTGGGGATAGATCCAGTGGGAGGTAGAAGTTGTTATAAAAGGACAACATAAGGGATCCTTGTGATGTTCGAACTTTTCATTGTCTTGACTATGTTGGTAGGTACATGAACTTACACAGGTGAAAAATTATATAGAACTTAATGCACACGTACACAAATGAGTAAATTGGGGAAATCTGAATAAGACCAGTGGATTACTGAGCCAATGTCAATATCCTGATTATGATATTGTTCTATACTTTTGCAAAATGTTACCTTTGGTTGAAACTGAGTCAAACAAAAAAGGGATTTCTTTGTATTATTATTATTATTATTGTTATTATTATTTTGAGAAAGGGACTTGCTCTGTCACCCAGGCTGGAGTGCAGTGGTGCCATCACAGCTCACTGCAGCCTTAACCTCCTGGGCTCGGGTGATTCTCCCATCTCAGCCTCCTGAGAAGTAGTTGGGACTACAGGTGTGAGCCACCACACTGGACAGATTATTATATTTTTTGTAGAGATGGGATTTCACCATGCTGCCCAGGCTGGTCTTGAACTCCTGGGCTCAAGCAATCTGCCTGCTTCAGCCCTTCAAAGTGCTGGGATTACAGGCGTGAGCCATCACACCCAGCCTGTATTATTTTTTACTACTGCGTATGAATCTGAAATTATCTCAATAAAATTTTCAATTAAAAATGCAGGCAATACAGTAGTTTAGAAAGTAAATAAGTAAGTACTAATAGTCTTCTCTCCATGGCTATGCTAGATAATTTCATTCCGGGCGCGGTGGCTCAAGCCTGTAATCCCAGCACTTTGGGAGGCCGAGACGGGCGGATCACGAGGTCAGGAGATCGAGACCATCCTGGCTGACACGGTGAAACCCCGTCTCTACTAAAAAAATACAAAAAAAAAAACCTAGCCGGGCGAGGTGGCGGGCGCCTGTAGTCCCAGCTACTTGGGAGGCTGAGGCAGGAGAATGGCGTGAACCCGGGAGGCGGAGCTTGCAGTGAGCCGAGATCTGGCCACTGCACTCCAGCCTGGGCAGCAGAGCGAGACTCCGTCTCAAAAAAAAAAAAAAAAAAAAAAAAGAAAGAATTTCATTCCCTAGAGAGAATGTTAACACTATAATATATATTTTTCCAGACTTTTTTCTATACTTGCACATTTTTCTAAACAAAAGTGGGACTGTGCTATTTTTGTATCTCAGTAGCTTATTTCGTTCATATAAGAAAAACCAGACATCTTTCCATAGCATTTAGGGTTGCCAGATACAGCAAATAAAAATACAGGATGCCCATTTAAATTTGAAATGGCTGATCTTTTAGCATAGCTATGTCCCTAATATGTTGCTATTTTATTTGGCAATACTAATGGGAGTATGCTCACGTAACTCTTTCGAAAAATAATTGCATAATATTCCTCTGTATAATGCTTTGCCTTTGCCTAATAATGAGGGTGCTCTTTAGATCACAGTGTTCATCATCATTCTCATTAATACAGAGAGTCTCTAATATTTCTTTTTTTTTTTTTTTTGAGACAGAGTCTCTGTCACCCAGGCTGGAGTACCGTGGCTGCAACCTCCACCTCCCGGGTTCAAGCAATTCCTCAGCCTCCTGCCTCAGCCTCCCGAGTAGCTGGGACTACAGGCACACGCCACCACGCCCGGCTAATTTTTTTAGTAGAGATGGGGTTTGGGGTTTCACTGTGTTAGCCAGGATGATCTCGATCTCCTGACCTCTTGATCCGCCCGCCTCGGCCTCCCAAAGTACTGGGATTATAGGCGTGAGCCACTGCGCCCAGCCTTTCTTTTTTTTTTTTTTTTTTGAGACGGAGTATCACTCTGTCACCCCAGCTGGAGTGCAGTGGTGTGATCACAGCTTACTACAACCTCCGCCTCCCAGGTTCAAGCAATTCTCCTGCCTCGGCCTCCTGAGTAGCTAGGATTACAGGCATGCGCCACCATGCCTGGCTAATTTTTACATTTTTAGTAGAGATGGGGTTTCACCATGTTGGCCAGGCTGGTCTTTAACTCCTGATCTCATGATCTGCCCACCTCAGCCTCCCAAAGTGCTGGGACTACAGGCATGAACCACCGGACAAGACTGAGTCTTGCTGTGTCACTGGGCTGGAGTGTAGTGGTGCAGTCTCGGCTCATTGCAATCTCTGCCTCCCAAGTTCAAGCAATTCTCCTGCCTCAACCTCCTGAGTAGCGGGGATTACAGGCGCCCACCACCACGGCTGGCTAATTTTGTATTTTTTAGTAGAGATGGGAGTTTTACCATGTTGGCCAGGCTGGTCTTGAATTCCTGACCTCAGGTGATTCACCTGCCTCAGCCTCCCAAAGTGCTGGGATTATAGGTGTGAGCCACCAAGCCCAGCCTAAAACTTTTTTTTTTTTTTTTTTTTAGTCTTCCTGTGTTGCCCAGGCTAGACTGTAGTAGTGCCATCTCAGCTCACTGCAACCTCCAACTTCCTGGGTTCAAGCAATTCTCATGCCTCAGCCTCCTGAGTAACTGGGACTACAGGTGTGCACCACCAAGCCTGGCTGATTTTTTGTATTTTAGTAGATAAGGTGTTTCACCATATTGCCCAGGCTGGTCTCGAACTCCTGAGCTCAGGCAATCCACCCGCCTTGGCCTCCCAAAGTGCTAGGATTACAGGCGTGAGCCACTACACCTGGCTGGTACCTTAAACTTTAATTGTTCTAACTCCTATATTTAATTCAGTGAACACTAAGAACTGCAGTGGGAAAAGCCTTGGCTTTCGATCCCTGGCTCTGCTTCTTACTAGATACCTAACCACCTTTTATTTATTTTTTACTTTAATTTAGCGACAGGGGGCCGGGCGTGGTGGCTCATGCCTATAATCCCAGCACTTTGGGAGGCCGAGGCGGGCAGATCACCTGAGGTCGGGAGTTCGAGACCAGCCTGACCAACATGGAGAAACCCCACCTTACTAAAAATACAAAATTAGCCGGGTGTGGTGGCACATGCCTGTAATCCCAGCTACTAGGGAGGCTGAGGCAGGAGGATCACTTGAACCCAGGAGGCGGGGGTTGTGGTGAGCTGAGATCACGCCATTGCACTCCAGCCTGGGCAACAAGAACAAAACTCTGTCTCAAAAAAAAAAAAAATTTAGAGACAGTGTCTTGCTCTGTCACCTGGGCTATGGTGCAGTGGCATGATCTTAGCTCACTGCAGCCTTGAACTCCTGGGCTCAAGTAATCCTTCCACCTCAGTCTCCTGAATAGCTGGGACCACAGGTGTACACTACCACACCTGGCTAATACCTCATGTTCTTTGGCCTTGGTTTCCTCACCTGTAAAATGGGAATAGAAATAATTATTTTACAAGATTAGAAATAATGCATTTACAACCCTCTAATCTAGTGTCTAGCAGAGAATGGAAACTTAAGAAATAAATCATTGTTTATTTATAGTAATGTTAAGATTCTATGGTGGGTACTAAGGGATAAACAGAGTTAACATTCCTGAAATTTTTTGTTACTTTTTTTTTGTTTTGAAACAGTATCTTGCTCTGTTGCTCAGGCTGGAGTGCAGTGGTGCCATTTCAGCTTACTGTAACCTCTACCTCCCAGGCTCAAGCAATCCCCCCACCTCAGCCTCCCAAGTAGCTGGGACTACACTACACCTGGCTTGCTTTTCATTTTCTTTTTTTTTTTTTTTTTTTTTTTTTTTTTTTTTTTTTTTTTTTTTTTTTTTTTTTTGAGACTGAGTCTGGCTCTGTGCCCAGGCTGGAGTGCAGTGGCCGGATCTCGGCTCACCGCAAGCTCCCGGGTTCACGCCATTCTCCTGCCTCAGCCTCGGATAGCTGGGACCACAGGCTCCATACACCTCGCCCGGCTAGTTTTGTATTTTTTTAGTAGAGGCGGGGTTTCACCGTGTTAGCCAGGATGGTCGATCTCCTGACCTTGTGATCGCCCGTCTCGGCCTCCCAAAGTGCTGGGATTACAGGCTTGAGCCACCCACCCAGCCCGGCTTCATTTTCATATAATTGTTTTTTGAGGTGGAGTCTTGCTCTATTGCCCAGGCTGGAGTGCAGTGGCTTGATCTCGGATCACTGCAAACCTCTGCCTCCCAGTTTAAGCGATTCTTCCTGCCTCTGCCTCCCAGGTAGCTGGGATTACAGAGGCATAAAGCCACTACATCCTGCTAAGTTTTGTATTTTTTTTACTCTTTTTTTTTTTTTTTTTTTTTTTGGGGGCGAGGTCTCACTGTGTGTCTCCAGGCTGGAGTGCAGTGGCCGGGTCTCGGCTCACTGCAAGCCTCCGCCCGAGGTTCCGCCATTCTCCGCCTCAGCCTCCCAAGTAGCTGGGACTACAGGCACCAGCTACCCCGGCGCCCGGCTAGTTTTTTGCTTATTTTTTAGTAGAGGCGGGGTTTCACCATGTTAGCCAGGATAGTCTAAAGTCTCCTGACCTTGTGATCCACCGCCTCGGCCTCCCAAAGTGCTGGGATTACAGGCTTGAGCCGCAGCGCCCGGCCTTTTGCTGCTTTTTTTTGGGGTCTTTGCTCTATCGCCAGGCTGGCGTGCAGTGACGCAATCTCGGCTCACGGAAACCTCCGCCTCCCAGGTTCAAGCAATTCTCATGTCTCAGCCTCCCGAATAGCTGGGATTACAGGCAGGTGCCACCACATCTGGCTAATTTTTGTATTTTTAGTAGAGACGGGGTTTCACCATGTTGGTCAGGGTGGTCATGAACTCCTGACCTCAGGTGATCCACCCACCTTGGCCTCCCAAAGTGCTGAGATTAACAGGCGTGAGCCACTGCTGCCAGCCTGGACTTTCTCTTATACAACCACTTAACCACAGTTCAGTTATCAAAATTACAAAATTTAACAAATTCCTGAAGTAGTTTCTGAATTCAAATCCCTAAAATATTTTTAATAGTTTTTAAAAGCTGTTTCCTTTTCTGGCAGGACTGTGACCAAAACCCTAATTTTGTGTGGCTTCCCACTTGCCCTTAGATTGGATGTAAAATCTGGGCATGACTTGTAGCCCCAGGCTGGCTAACCTGGAGGCCCACAGAAGGGAAAGGGCATTGTACTGAGAGGTGCCTTCAGAGACTGGACTCCAGCCTTTGTTTCCCGTTCTACGGATGACTCAGTCACACATGGCACTGAGATTCATGGCATTCATTCTGCCAACAGAGAAGCACAGCTCTCAGCCTGCCTTGGCAGGCCTGGCACACTCCTATGCTGGCCCAGCGTCTGCTCTGGCTTTCTCTGAAATGCAAATCCATTCTTTTCCTGGTCAGCACACCTCCCAGCTCTAGCCTGGCACACAAGGCTCTCCCACTGGGTCCCCTGCTTACCAGCTCTTCCTCTCCTGCCTTCTGCCATCCTGTGCTCCACCCAACTGGCCTTTCTCCACGGTGACTTGTGTTTTCTTGCCCCCTGCTTCTGCACACCTAGTTTCCCCTGCCTAGGGAATGCTCTTCTTCCCCCGTTGGATTTTTCTATTATTTTCAAGGCCTAGCTCCGGTAGAAAATATTTCAGTCGCTTCCCTCTGAGCTCTAAACAAGATAGCTACCTGCACTTGTATTTAGCACTTCTATGGGGTCCTTCATTAGCATTAGCCAACTCTAGTATGGGTCTGGCTCCTCTGTCTGTGAGCTCCCTTGGGCAGAAACCATGTCTCTTTTCTTCATTTCTCTGGTATTACCCTGACCAGGGCCTGGCACAGTGTAGACATCGGTGACTGATGAAAGAATGAATAGCACAAATTACCCTGTGAGAGAGGGGCAGGCTTTTGAGTATAGAGATGATGCATGGATGTGCACATAAATCATTCAAAAGACTGTTGTGGGTTTTATTATTGCTGCTAATGGTGTTATTCTTGGTAGAGATGTTACATTCGGCCGGGTGCTGTGGCTCACGCCTGTAATCCCAGCACTTTGGGAGGCCGAGGTGGGTGGATCACCTGAGGTCAGGAGTTCAAGACCAGCCTGGCTAACATGGTGAAACGTCATCTCTACTAAAAATACAAAAATTAGCCGGGTGTGGTGGTGTGTGCCCGTAGTCCCAGCTACTCGGGAGGCTGAGGCAGGTAAGTCGCTTGAATTCGGGTGGTGGAGGCTGCAATGAGCAAAGGTGTGCCACTGCACTTAGCCTAAGGGGACACAGTGAACTCCATCTCTCAAAAAAAAAGCCGTAATCCCAGCCCTTTGGGATGGCCAATATGGTGAAACCCGATCCATTACTAAAAGCCACTAAAAATTAGCCGGTGGCTCCAGCCTGTAATCCCAGCACTTTGGGAGGCGGGAGCGAGGATCGCGAGGTCAGGAGGTCGAGACCATCCTGGCTAACACAGTGAAACCCGTCTCTACTAAAATACAAAAAGCTTAGCGAGAGGCCGAGGTGGCGCCTGTAGTCCCCAGCTACTCGGGAGGCTGAGGCAGAGAATAAGCGTGAACCCGGGGCCCGGAGCTTGCAGTGAGCTAAAGATCCGGCCACCTCCAGCCTGGGCGGCAGAGAAAGCTGAACTCGATCTCAAAAAAAAAAAAATACAAAATTGCCGGCGTGGTGGTGCACACCTTTAGTCCCAGCTACTTGGGAGGCTGAGGCAGAAGAATCGTTTGAACTGGGAGGCGGAGGTTGCAGTGAGCCCACTGCACTCCAGCCCATGGTGACAGAGAGAACGACCCGCGATCTCAAAGCAAAGGAAAAAAAAAAAAGAACAACAACAAAAAAAGGATGTTACATCCCAAATGGCCTGACCTGCAGTTAGTGACTCTTTTTTCTTTGAATGAGTTTTGCTCTTTTGCGGGCTGGAGTGCAATGTAATCTTGAGTCCTGCAGCCTTTGCCTCTCCCGAGGGTTAGCGATTCTCCTACATCGACTTCCCAAGTATGTCAGGCATGCACCACCATGCCTGGTTAATTTGGAAGTTTTGTAGAGGAGGGGTTTCACCATGTTGGTCAGGCTGGTCTTGAACTCCTGGCCTCGTGATCTGCCCACCTCAGCCTCCCAAAGTGCTGGGATTACAGGCGTGAGCCCACACAGCAGACCAGTTATCTTGATGCTCTTTTTTGTAGCTGTTTTAGGATACCATGAACTATGCCCATAGATGAGCTACTGCAAACTTTTTTTTTTTTTTTTTTTTTTTTTTTTTGGGGAGGCCGGGTCTGTGTCTCGCCCAGGCTGGAGTGCAGTGGCCAGATCTCCAGCTCACTACAAGCTCCGCCTCCCGGGTTTCACATGCATTCTCCTGCCTCAGCCTCGGTAGCTGGGACTACAGTATGTCCCGCCACCTGCGCCCGGCTGGTTTTGTGCCTTTTAGTAGAGACGGGGTTTCACCGGGTTAGCCAGGATGGTCTCGATCTCCTGACCTTGTGATCCACCCGTCTCGGCCTCCCAAAGTGCTGGGATTACAGGCTTGAGCCACCGCGCCCGGCCTAGACTGCAAACTTAATTAATAAATGTTGTGTGTGTTCTGACTGCTTCACTGGCTGGCTGTTCCCGGTCTCTCTCCCTCTCCTCAGGCCTTCCTATTCCCTGAGACACAACAATGTTGAAATTAAGCCAATTAATAACCCTACAATGGCCTCTAAGTGTTCAAGTGAAAGGAAGAGTCACACATCTGTCACTTGAAATAAAAAGCTAGAAATGATTAAGCTTAGTGAGGAAGGCATGTCCAAAGCTGATAGGCTGGAAGGGAAGCCTCTTGTGCCAAATAATTAGCCAAATTGTGAATGCAAAGGAAAAGTTCTTGAAGAAAATTAAAAGTGCTACTCCACTGAACACATGAGTGATAAGAATGCGAAACAGCCTTCATGCTGATAGGTAGCAGTCTGGATAGAAGATCAAACCAGCCACAAAATTCCTTGAGCCAAAGCCTAATCCAAAGCAAGGCCACGACTCTCCTCAATTCTGTGAAGGCTGAGAGAGGTGAGGAAGCTGCAGAAGAAAAGTTGGAAGCTAGCAGAGGTCAGTTCATGAGATTTAAGGAAAGACGCTGTAGGCTGGGCCTGCAAAATCCCAGAGCCCTTACGAATTATGCTGAATCTACTCTGCCTGTGCTCTATAAATGGAACAGCAAAGCCTAGATGACAGTATAACTGTCGTAGTATGGTTTACTGAGTATCTTTGTGTTTTTTTTTTTCGAGGCAGGGTCTCACTCTGCCACCCATGCTGGAATGCAGTGATATGATTATAACTCACGGTAACCTCGAACTCTTGGGCTCCAGTGATCCTCCTGCCTCAGCCTCCTGAATAGCTGGTACTACCAGCATATGCCGCCACACCTAGCTAAGGTTTACTGCATATCTTAAGCCCACTTCTGAGACCTACTTCTAAGAAAAAAAGATTCCTTTCAAAATATTAATGCTCATTGATAATGCCCCTAGTCACCCACGAGCTCTGACAGAGATGTACAAGAAAATGAAGGTTGTGGCTCAAGCCTGTAATCCCAGCACTTTGGGAGGCCGAGATGGGTGGATCATGAGGTCAGGAGATCGAGACCATCCTGGCTACCACGCTGGAAACCCCGTCTCTACTAAAAAAAAAAAAAAAAACTAGCTGGGCGAATGCATGGGCTTGCAGTCCTAGCTACTCTGGAGGCTGAGGCAGGAGAATGGTGTAAGCTCGGGATTGCAGTGAGTTGCGATCCGCCACTGCACTCCAGCCTGGGTGACAGAGCCAGACTCCCCTGGCCTCAAAAAAAAGGCCGGGCGCGGTGGCTCAAGCCTGTAATCCCAGCACTTTGGGGAGGCTTCAGACGGGCGGATCACGAGGTCAGGAGATCGAGACCATCCTGGCACACACGGTGAAACCCCATCTCTACTAAAAATACAAGAAAATTAGCCGGACGAGGTGGCGGGCTGCAGTCCCAGCTACTCGGCAGGCTGGAGGTGGAGAATGGCATGAACCCGGGCAGTGGAGCTTTGCAGTGAGCTGAGATCTCGGCCACTGCACTCCAGCCTGGCTGTGATGGTGACCTGCCCCAAAAAAAAAAAAAAAAAAAAAAAAAGAAAATGAAGGTTGTTTGGATGTCTGCTAACACAACATCCATTCTGTAGGCCATAGATCAAGGAGTGATTTTGACTGTCAAGTCATTTTATTTAAGAAATATATTTTGTGAGGTTACAGCTGCCATAGATAGTGATTTTATGATGGATCTGGGCAAAGTAAACTGGAAGCTTTCTGGAAAGAATTAACTCTTCTAGATGTCATTAAGAACATTCATGGCCAGGCACGGTGGCTCATGCCTGTAATCCCAGCACTTTCGGAGACCAAGGTGGGCGGATCACGAGGTCAGGAGATCGAGACCATCCTGGCTAACATGGTGAAACCCTGTCTCTACTAAAAATACAAAAAAATTAGCCAGGCATGGTGGTGGGCACCTGTAGTCCCAGCGACTCGGGAGGCTGAGGCAGGAGAATAGTGTGAACCCGGGAGGTGAAGCTTGCAGTGAGCTGAGATCGTGCCACTGCACTCCAGCCTGGGTGACAGAGCGAGACTTCATCTCCAAAAAAAAAAAAAAAATTTATGATTCATGGGAAGAGGTCACCATATCAACATTAACAGGAGTTTGGAAGAAGTTAATTCCAACCCTCATGGATGACTTTGAGGGATTCAAGACTTCACTTGTGGAAGTAACTACAGATTTGATGGAAACAGCAAGAGAACTAGAATTGGAAGTGAAGCCTGAATATGTGACTGAACTGCTGCAATCTCATGATCAAACTTGGATAGATGGGGAGTTTCTTCTTACTGATGAGCAAAGAGAGAGGGGTTTCTGGAGATGGAATCTCCTCTTGGTGAAGATGCTGTGATCCTTGCTGAAATAACAACAAAGGATTTAGAATATTCCATAAACTTTGTTGATAAGGCAGTGGCAAGCTTTCAGAGAACTAATTTTGAAGGAAGTTCTACTGTGGATAAAATGGTATCACACAGCATTATATGCTACAGAGAAATCTTTCGTGAAAGGAAGTGTCCATCGATGTAGCATTGTTGTTTTATTTTAGGAAATTGCCACAGCCATCCCAACGTTTAGCAACCACCACCCTGATCACTCAGCAGCATGGAGGCAAGACCCTCCACCAGCAAAAAGATTATGATTTGCTGAAGATTCAGATGACCATGTTTAATTAAGTTTAGCCTAAAGCTGCCTCCTTATGCATTTTAAGTTCAGCCTAACTCCTTCCTTCCTTCCTCCCTCCCTCCCTCCCGCCCTCCCTCTCTCTTTCTTTCTGACGGAGTTGCTTTGTTGCCCAGCCTGGAGTGCGGTGGCAGCATCTCTGCTCACTGCAACTTCTGCCTCCCGGGTTCAAGAGATTCTCCTGCCTCTACCTCCTGAGTAGCTGGGATTACAGGCATGCACCACCACGCCCGGCTAATTTTTTTGATTTTTAGTAGAGACAGGGTTTCCTCATGTTGGTCAGGCTGGTCTCAAACTCCTGACCCCAAATGATCTGCCCCGCTAGGCCTCCCAAAGTGCTGGGATTACAGGCGTGAGCCTTTGCACCTGGCCTAACATTTTCTCCATACATAGTGAATTGTGTAAAGAAACTGTAACCTTTCTTGTAACGAGTAGCGAGTCTCAATCACAGCAGCGGATTTTTGGCCAATCACAGGTAGCCAACTGTTTAAACAGTGCTCAAAATAGTCAGAGGTTGAGTTGCAACCAGTCCCGCTGTTTCCATACTCGACTGCCATTTCTGTAAGTCATTTTCCTTTTTCTGTCCATAAATGTTATTTGAAGATATGGCAGCCCGAGTCACTCTGAACCTATTTTGGTTCCGGGGATGGCTGGATTCTGGACTCATTCTTTGGTCAATTCAACTCTGTAAAGTTTAATTTGTCTAAAGATTTTCTGGGCCGGATATAGTGGCTCACACCTGTAATCCCAGCACTTTGGGAAGCCGAGGCGGGAGGATCGCTTGAGGCCAGGAGTTTGAGACCAGCCTGGCCAACATAGCGAGATCCCGTCTCTACCCACAAATAATTTAGCCAGGCGTGGTGGCGCGTGTCTGTAGTCTCAGTTATCGGAGTTTTTATTCCTCGTGGGAACACATTTTGGAGAGGGGGAGGTATTCCTGTCTTTGTTGGGCGGGAGAACGGCCAGTGGGCAAGGGAGAACGAAAATGAGAACTGTGACTGCCAGAGGGCACGTCAATTATAGGAAGAGAACGTGAGAAAGTTGGGTTATGTGGAGACTTGACTGACATACCTACGCCACACGGAAAATCATCACGTGCCCTCCGGGGCAAGACCAAGGCCTCAAGTCCGGGGCAAGACCAAGGCCTCAAGTCCGGGGCAAGACCAAGGCCTCAAGTCACCCCTCGCAGCCCAGTGGACCTCACGGCCATCCCTTTCAGGGCTCCACAACTACCCCCTACCGTTGCCGGAGTGAGAACCTCCCCGCACTGTGCGCGCCCCCGCCTGCCGTGCGCGTCCGCTTCCCTGGGATCCGGTGCCGCGCGCGCCCCGGCTGCCCCCCCGCCCCGCCCCTTCCGGCCCGGGAGATTTGATTCCCTTGGCGGGCGGAAGCGGCCACAACCCTGCGATCGAAAAGATTCCTAGGAACGCTGTACCAGCCACTTCTGTCAGGACAGCGCGCTCCTGTCTTGTTGGGCGCCGCCCCGCCGTGCCCTCCACCCCTCAGGTCAGTTTTCCCGCCTGCCCGCCGGAGTCGCAGGTGAGGGCTGGGGTCTGGGCTGTGCAGGGCGCAGCGGCCCAAGCCCGATTTGCTCCTGGCTCTCGGGAGACTGGAGGATTTCATCGGAGCCCCGCCCTTTACCAGCCCTGTTCCCTGGATAAGATATTTAACCTTTCCGACCCGCGTTTTTCTCCTCCGTAAGTGGGGATAATGACCGTGTCTACTTAACAGGGTTATTGAAGTGTTCAGGCCAAGCGTTTGCCACCTAGGAGGCTGCGATAGATGTGAATTCCCATTTCCAGTGTCCGTGACTCTTCTCCGCTAAAAAAGTTCACAGAACAGTTTCGAGTTTTTTCTGTTTATACAACTCAGTTTCCTGGGGCAATCCAGTAAAAAAGGAGATGTGTTATCACTACCTTTTCAGAGTCCAAATCCATCCTCTCCTATCATCTCCCCAAAGTAGTGGCGTCAGAGGCGCACACTAAAGGGGAATTTTTTTTCTTGTTCTTCGAGATGGAGTTTAACTCTTGTTGTCCAGGCTGGAGTGCAATGGTACGATCTCGGCTCACCGCAACCTCCGCCTCTCGGGTTCAAGCGATTCTCCTGCCTCAGCCTCCCGAGTAGCTGGAATTACAGGCATGCGCCACCACGCCCTGCTCATTTTTGTAGTTTTAGTAGAGACGGGGTTTCACCACGTTGGCCAGGCTGGTCTCCAACTCGTGTCCTCAGGTGATTCGCCCACCTTGGCCTCCCAAAGTGCTGGGATTACAGGCGTGAGCCACCGCGCCTGGCCTAAAAGGGGAATTTGCACCGAATGCTGTATCAGTAATAGAAGCAGCAGGGTTGCTCCCACCAAGAAACCTGGTGTAGGGTGGGGGAGCTGGAAGGGGTAGACTCAGGAAAGGCTGCCCAAGAGAGGGATTAGGCCCCTAGTACTTAGGGCGAGTAATTACCTTTGGTATTTTTCCTTCGTTAGTGGAACGAGGTGAGTATCAGGAGCCTGGATTGTTGCTTAGAGGGCAGTGTTCCTAACTTTGGTTTGTATTTTGGTTTCTGTTTCCCATGGAGTCTGGGAGAAATTAGAAAATCAGAAAAGTCAGAAAAGCCCTTACTGGGCCTTCGTGGGCTTTTTTCGCCGGAGGGTCTGCCCTTTCTGTGTAACTAGTGTGGACCAACTAGATGGGCAAATCCATTCCAATGAGTGCCTCATTGTTGGTGCTCCCAGAAGCCTTTGCAAAGGAGCAGGGCAGGATGCTAATTAAATGTGTTGCAAGGCCACATTATAAACCATTCTGAGCCCCGCGTGGTGGCTCACGCCTGTAATCCCAGCACTTGGGGAGGCCGAGGCGGGCGGATCACTTGAGACCAGGAGTTCTAGACCAGCCTGGCCAACATGGCGAAACCCCGTCTCTACTAAAAACACACACACACACACACACACACACACACACACACACACACAAATTAGCCGGGCATGGTGGCGCATGCCTGTAATCCCAGCGACTTCGGAGGCTGAGGCACGAGAATTGCTGGAACCCAGGAGGAGGCGGAGGTTGCGGTGAGCCGAGATCAAGCTACTGCACTCCAGCCTAGGTGACAGAAGGAGACCCTGTCTCAAGCAAATAAACAGACAAACAAAACCCAAAAAATCATTCTGTATTCTACTTCCTCTTTGAAATTATCCTCAGCATCAGTGTCTTTCCAAGCTCTGAGGATAAGGTAAATGTATTATGTGGCAAGTAATAGACTAGCCCAAATAATACTGTTAGAAAATGCCCCCGATTTGTTGCTATCCTTTAAAATTTAACCATAAACGTCTTCTCATTATCCCAATTCCTTGCTCTTCAGAGAAGTTTAAAGACCCCAATTATAGGCCGGGCATGGTGGCTCACGCCTGTAATCCCAGTACTTTGGGAGGCCGAGGCGGGTGGATCATGAGGTCAGGAGTTCAAGACCAGCCTGGCTAAGATGGTGAAACCCTGTCTCTACTAAAAATACAAAAAATTAGCCGGGCATGGTGGCACACGCCTGTAATCCTAGCTACTCGGGAGGCTGAGGCAGAAGAATTGCTTGAACTCGGAGGGTGGAGGTTGCAGTGAGCCGAGATTATTATGCCACTGCACTCCATCCTGGGCAACAGAGACTCCGTCTCAAAAAAAACCAGTTACATATACCCCCAATTCTTCTATCTATTTAGTCAAGCCCAGAAGGGCACTCAGGTGTCTGATTGGGGTCTAATTTCCTTCTTCATTATTCACAGTTGAGAGACTGTCTTCCACATTGACTGATATATACCTCCTTCAGCAGCTACAAAGTTGGGTAACTGTTCACAAGGCTTTTCTGTATTCTATATTAACAAACTCTAGAGGATAAACAGGGCACATAAGAATATTTAGAACCAGCTCCACATTCACAAAGATTTACAAATCAAGTATAATCTGCAATTAGTGTAGCAGTTTGTAATGTAAGCACCAGTTTTCTCATATAGCATCCACAACGATATTCCCTGGATTCAGTAGATATAATCTAGGCCCACATTGGTATTACTCATCCAAAGACATGGTGTAATTTGAGAGAAGGGCGTAGATAGAGAAAATGGAAGAAAGAAAGGAAAAAAAAAAAGCACATGACTTCAGTCTTACCTTACTTGTTAAATGGACAGCTAGCCCATCTCTGGTAGTTTTCCAGAGGCCATGACTGGGATGTTTATAACTCTTTAGGGAGAAGTCTATTAAGTTAATTATGACACTCTTAAATCCCTAATCTGGGAAGTGAATTCCAACATTTTACAAATTGCTTTCTCTTTCTGAGTGACAATTTGAAATAGTCCAGTCCTTTGCATGGAATGTAGACATGTGCATTCAGATTTATAGCCCAGTGTTTCTCCATTTCCATTCTCCTGCTGTTTTTCTTCTCCTGTGTCAGGATTCCAGAGATTTCTGAGACTTAGGTTGACCTCTGTACTTTTACTGTTTTCATTGCCTTTTGGAATTTTTTAGTCCTATGGTTCCTGTTTGTTTTTAGGATGAGGTTCCTGTTTATCCCCACATTTGCCCCACTGACAAATGCCCTTTAAAATATTTCTGAATTAGTGTTGCTGTTTAAAGTATTTAATCCTGTGCCTTCAGGTGCCCAGTGAGAATAAATTTGTCCTCTGTGGTATCTCTTTGCCATGAGTAACTTTTTCTACTCCAGTGGAAGCAGAATGTTTCATTGCTATCAACAGTTTTCCCTCAGCACTGGGACCTAACCTTGCTGCTTCTAATGTTTGCCTACCCTGTTCATGCAGATTTCGTTAGGTTAAATTTTCAACCTACTTATTAAGTTGGGTCTAGCGTGATCTCTTCCTAGGAAATGGCTTAATATTGTTTATTTTATCAGAATGTCTTTTTGCATGTTATCTTTTTGCGTGCTGTTTCTGCTTTGATGTTGAAGACTGAACCCTGTTTTTTAAAGCCGACTTAATTTTTTTCTTGAGTTTTGATATTTTTCCTTCTAAAACTTCTGCTCTAGTTTTCTATTCATTGACCAATTTTTTTTTTTTTTTTTTTTTTTTTTGAGATGGAGACTCACTCCTGTTGTGCAGGCTAGAGTGCAGTGGCATGATCACAACTCACTGCAACCTCCACCTCCTGGGTTCAAGCAATTCTCCTTCCTCAGCCTCCCGAGTAGCTGGGATTACAGGTGTGCGCCACCACGCCTGGCTAATTTTTGTATTTTTAGTAGAGACTGGGTTTCTGCATGTTGGTGAGGCTGGTCTTGAACTCCTGACCTCAGCTGATCCACCTGCCTTGGCCTCCCAAAGTGTTAGGATTACAGGTGGGAGCCACTGTGCCCTGCCAGCTTTTTACTTGCTGATAATAATTTTCCTTTTCTCTCCAAGTAAAATGATTCATGGAATCAGTGTTTCAGGCATTGAAAAATGGTATTTTTAAAACGTCCTTTGTGGCTCTTGGGGTTTTGATAACTTCATTCAGATTTTTCTCCACCTCAATTTAAGAAGACTACTCATCATTGTATGAAGGGCCTTCTCTTATTACTCTGTCTTCCTTTATAAGCTTACCACACTTCTGAGGTTGAACTCACACTCTAGGTCTTCCAAATTCATGGCCATTATTAAGGCTTAGTAACATGCTAGTCACTCAGTTCTGGATAAGAACAGGGTAAAGAACACAGAATTTGAAGGTAGTTTATGTGGCACCTGCCACTCATCAATTTGAGGCTTAAACAGTCATGCTTGGCCAGCACGGTAGCTCACACCTGTAATCCCGGCACTTTGGGAGGCCAAGGAGGGTGAATCACCTAAGGTCAGGAGTTTGAGACTAGCCTGGCCAACATGGTGAAACGCCGTCGCTACTAAAAATACAAAAATTAGCTGGGTGTGGTGGTGTTCATCTGTAGTCCCAGCTACTCGGGAGACTGAGGCAGGAAAATCGCTTGAACCCGGGAGGCGGAGGTTACAGTGAGCTGGGATCACACGACTGCACTCCAGCCTGGACAACAGAGCGAGACTCCATCTCAAACAAACAAACTAGCCAGAAGTGGTGGCATGTGACTGACCTTGACTAGTTTTTAATTTTTTTTATTTTTTTATTTTTTTTGAGACGGAGTCTCGCTCTGTCGCCCAGGCTGGAGTGCAGTGGCCGGATCTCAGCTCACTGCAAGCTCCACCTCCTGGGTTTACGCCATTCTCCTGCCTCAGCCTCCCGAGTAGCTGGGACTACAGGCGCCCGCCACCTCGCCTGGCTAAGTTTTTTTTTGTATTTTTTAGTAGAGACGGGGTTTCACCGTGTCAGCCAGGATGGTCTCGATCTCCTGACCTCGTGATCTGCCCGTCTCGGCCTCCCAAAGTGCTGGGATTACAGGCTTGAGCCACCGCGCCCGGTCAATTTTTTTTTTTTTTTTGAGACAGAGTCTGGCTCTGTTGCCCAGGCTGGAGTGCAGTGGTGCGATCTCACCTCACTGCAAGCTCCGCCTCCCGGATTCACGCCATTCTCCTGCCTCAGCCTCCCAAGCAGCTGGGACTACAGGCGCCCGCCACCACGCCCGGCTAACTTTTTGTATTTTTAGTAGAGACGAGGTTTCACCATGTTAGCCAGGATGGTCTCGATCTTCTGACCTTGTGATCCACCTGCCTCGGCCTCCCAAAGTGCTGGGATTACAGGCGTGAGCCACCGCGCCAGGCCTAGTTTTTAATTTTTTATTTTTATTATATTTATTTATTTATTTGAGACACAGTTTAGCTCGTTACCCAGGCTGGGGTGCAATGGTGCGATCTTGGCTCATCGCAACCTCTGCCTCCCGAGTTCGAGTGATTCTCCTGCCTCAGCCTCACTAGTAGCTGGGATTACAGGCATGGGCCACAGCACCTGGCTAATTTTTTATATTTTTAGTAGAGACGGGGTTTCTCCATGTTGGTCAGGTTGGTCTTGAACTCCTGACCTCAGGTGATCCGCCCGTCTCAGCCTCCCAAAGTGCTGGGATTACAGACATGAGCCACCATGCCCAGCTATCTTTATGCTTCTTCCTTTTGCCACTCCTAGCTGTAGGTTTGGTATGGGTAAGCCTTGGCTATCTATGTTTTCAACTTTTCAGAGATTTGTCTTTTACTTTTAAGTCTTTACAACTATTATTGATTTTGTTATGGTGTGAGATAGAGATCCAATGTGTTTTTTTTTTTCCCTTCGCCTCATGGCTAATCAATTGTCCCAGCTCCAGATCTGCATTTCCATCACCTGTTACCTCTAAAAGCAGTCTCAGTTCAGTACCTGTCAACTTTTACTTCCTCTAGGATCTTTGCACCTAAATTCCCTCTTTCTGGAATATTCTCCCTCTAATTCTTTGTGGGCTATGACTGTTAAGGCCTACAGACCAAAGACCACATCCGTAGTAAAAATCATTAGATGTGTTTAGCTTGCTGCAGCAAGAGAAACCATACTCTTGAGAATTTTGGGTAGTCTCAGAGTGAGTTGAAAGGGGCAGAATGAGGGCATAATGAGGTGGGGCTGAGGATATCATTGAAGAGAATGAAGTCAGCCAAATAAAGGATCTTTATTTTAACAGCCTTGAATGGAAACATTGTTTACATGGTCATGTTCAGATTCTATTGAAACCATTGTTCAAGTTTTGATAGGAATATCACAGTCTGATTACTGGCAGGGCTGATTTTCTCAATTCTCATCCTTTGAATTAGAGCTTGGCTTAAATGTTACCTTCTCAGAAACCACTGTTGCTTATTTTTATTTCAGTATTTATTATAGATAATAATAATAATAATTATTATTATTTTTTGAGACAGAGTCTTGCTTTGTTGCCCAGGCTGGAGTGCAGTGGTGTGATCTTGGCTCACTGCAAACTCTGCCTCCAGGTTCAAGCAATTCTCCTGCCTCAACCTCCCGAGTAGCTGGGATTGCAGGCGCACACCACAAGGCCTGGCTAATTTTTGTATTTTTAAGTAGAAACCGGGTTTTAATATGTTGGCCAGGTTGGTCTTGAACTCCTGACCTTGGGATCCGCCCACTCCGGCCTCCCGAAGTGCTGGGATTACAGGCGAGAGCCTCCGCACCTGGCCTATAAATTATAATTATTAATTTGTTGTCTACTTATTTGCCTTTTGTCTTCTCCACTAGAATATACACTCCATGAGGGCAGAATCACATTTCTTCTCCATTACAGCCCTAGTGCCAAGGGCAGGTTTGGCATATCATAGGTGCTCAGTAAATATCTGTATGAATAAATGAATGAATAAAAGCAAATTCAAGAGTTTTCTAGGACTGCATTTGCAGTTCTTCCAGACACACTGCTGATCTCTAAAAGTCAACCAAGAGGATATTTTCCACAAGTAAGACAGAGATGGTATGAGTGTGACTTTGTTTATTAATGTGCATAACAGGGCCCTACTCATTTCTATGGTTTTTTTAAAAATAAACTACTTAATTTTAAAACTCAGGGAGACAAAATCAGTAAGATCTACCTAATTTTTTTCACAACTAATTTTTATGTATTATTTGATGTATACTTAACTGTATATATAACCAACAAGTTGTGAAGCATAATAATAAAATACATCATATTCATATTAAAATTGTATATGACTGGGTTCTTAGTTTGGGTTTTCCTGATAATACTGATAAATTTTTTCATTTTTTTTTTTTTTTTTGAGAGAGAGTCTTGCTCTGTCACCCAGGCTGGAGTGCAGTGGTATGATCTTGGCTCACTGCAACCTCTGCCTCCTGGGCTTAATTGATTCTCCTGCCTCAATCTCCCGAGTAGCTGAGACTGTAGGTGTGTGCCACTGTGCCCGGCTAATTTTTGTAGTTTTAGTAGAGATGGGGTTTCACCATGTTAGCCAGGATGGTCTTCTTTTCCAGACCTTGTGATCCACCCACCTTGGCCTCCCGAAGTGCTGGGATTACAGGCGTGAGCCACTTTGCCCGGCCTTTTTTTTTTTTTTTTGAGATGGAGTTTTACTCTTGTTGCCCAGGCTGGAGTGCAATGGCGTGATCTCAGCTTACTGCATCCCAGGTTCAAGCGATTCTCCTGCCTCAGCCTCCCAAGTAGCTGGGATTACTTACAGGCTCCCGCCACCACGCCCGGCTAATTTTTGTATTTTTAGTAGAGACAGGTTTTGCCATGTTGGCCAGGCTGGTCTCGAACCCTGAGCTTAGGTGATCTACCCGCCTCAGCTTCCCAAAGTGCTGGGATTAGAGGTGTGAGCCACCTCGCCCAGCCTCATTTCTTTTTTTTTTAAATTATTTTTTCTTCAGGCAGCCTCCCAAGCCAGAGTAGGCTCAGAGACTCCCTTTTTCATGTTTTTATTGGCCATTTGTGTTTCTTTGAGAAATTTTTTTTTTTTTGAGACAAAGTCTCGCCCTTTTGCCCAGGCTACGATCTCAGCTCACTGCAACCTCCACCTCCCGGGTTCAAGCGATTCTCCTGTGTCAGCCTCCCAAGTAGCTGGGATTACAGGTGAACACCACCACGCCTGGCTAATTTTTTGTATCTTTGGTAGAGATGGGGTTTCACCATGTTGGCCAGGCTGGTCTCGAACTCATGACCTTGTGATCTGCCCGCCTCGGCCTCCCAAAGTGCTGGGATTACAGGCGTGAGCCACCATGCCTGGCCGAGAAAAGTTTTTTTTTTTTTTTTTTTGAGGCGGAGTCTCGTTCTGTCTCCCAGGCTGGAGTGCAGTGGCGCAATCTCGGCTCACTGCAAGCTCCGCCTCCCGGGTTCATGCCATTCTTCTGCCTCAGCCTCCAGAGTAGCTGGGACTACAGGCGCCTGCCACCTTGCCCACCTAATTTTTTGTATTTTTAGTAGAGACGGGGTTTCACTGTGTTAGCCAGGATGGTCTCGATCTCCTGACCTCGTGATCCGCCCACCTCGGCCTCCCAAAGTGCTGGGATTACAAGCGTGAGCCACCTCGCCCGGCCCCGAGAAAAGTTTTTTGTATCATTTGCTTATTTTGCTGTTGAGTTTTTCTTATTGTTTTGTCAGAGTTTATGTATTTTCTGTGTATATCCACTATTATATTTGTTGCAAGTATCTTCTCACATTTATGGTTTTCTTTTTTTGATGGTGTCTTTGTATGTATAGAAGAACTTATTTTTATTTTTATTCTTTTTAGAGACATGGTCTTGCTCTGTTGCCCACGCTGGCCTCGAACTCCTGTGCTCAAGCAATCCTCCCTAGTGGCTGACAACACATGCGCCACTGTGCCCAGCTGAAGTTCTTCATTTTAATGTTGTTTAATATATTAATTGTTTTCATTATTATTGGTACTTTATTTAAGTGATCCTCTCCTATCCTGAAATAATGACAGTATTCTTTAAAAAGTTTTAAAGGTTTATGTTTCATACTTTTTAAGTCTTTATCTGGAATTCATTTTTATATATGGTGTGAGATAGGAATCCTTTTTTTCATATGGCCAATAATCAGTTTTTTCAGTATCGTGTATATGCATAAGACTTATTTAGATTTGCAGTTGTAAGAATGGAGGAGATGATCCGATATTATTTCCTTTATTGATTATGTACTCTCTGTCTTCTAGGTTCTTTTTCTAATTCTAAATAAACTTGCAAGAGGACTATGAAAGATTATGATGAACTTCTTAAATATTATGAATTACATGAAACTATTGGGACAGGTAATTATTATTTTTTTTGGAGGTAGTGGATCGATCAACTATTTGAGAGTATAGATTATTTGGGTAGGCATGAGGTTTTTCGTCTAACCCATACAGTTTTAAAATTCTTTTTTTTTTTTTTTTTTGAACGGAGTCTTGCTCTGTCACCCAGGCTGGAGGCAGGCCGATCTCAGCTCACTGCAAGCTCACCTCGGCTTACTTATTCTCCTGCCTCTCAGCCTCCCGGAGTAGCTGGGACTACAGGCTCTGCCACCTCGCTAAGTTTTTTGTATTTTAGTAGAGATCGGGTTTCACTGTGTTAGCTAGATGGTCTCGATCTCCTGGACCTCTTCGGGTATCCACTGCCTAGGCCTCCCAAAGTGCTGGATTACAGGTTTGAGCCATCAGCTACCGCCCAGTTTTGGTAGTGTACCCTACCTACTCAGTAAGAAAAGTAGAAGCAGAGGAGAATAGTAGAAGCCCTGTAGGTTATTGCAAGAACTTTGATTTTATTCTAAATAAAAAATTTATTCTAAATATTTATTTTATTTCTTGACTTTTATTCTAAATAAAAGTCATTGGAGAGTTTTGAGTTAAGGGGTAATCTGACCTTTGTTTTTACAGAGCTGCTGTGGCTGCTTGGTAGATAAGAGGTTGGGTGAAGGAGGGCAAGAGCAGAGGCAGGGAGATGTTAGCAGGCTATTGCAGTAATTCAGGTGTTGATGCTAGAGATGATGGTGGTGTGGATGAGCATCATGTAGTAAAAGCAGTGAAAGGGGTGGGATTCTATACACTACACACACCCATATATACACACCTATGTGTGTGTGTGTTTTTATTGAGGTATAACATATAGTAAAATATGCAAAGTGCAATAATCTCAGTGGAGTTTTACACATATATATGTATACACACACCCATATATTCCCCAAGGGATCACATTATGACTGTTTCCAGGGAGTACCACCACTTCCAAGGTAAACCATTGATACATTTTGAAGACAGAGCCAGTGGGATTTATTGATGGGTTAGAGTGCAAGAGAAAGAGAAGGGCTAAGGATGGTTCCAGGGTTTTTGGCCTGAGCACCAGGGAAAATGGAGTTGCCCTTTGTTGAAAGGAAGACGACCATGGGAGAGACTACTAGGAAGTTCTTTGAAATTTCAATTTGGGAGATTTCTTTTTTTTTTGAGACGGAGTTCTACTTGCCTGGTTGGGAGTGCAGGCTGATCTCTGCTCACTGCAAGCCTCCGGGCCCTGGTTTACGCCGGCCTCCTGCCTCAGCCTCCTGGGCACTGGGACTACAGGCGCCGCCATCTCACCGGCTAGTTTTTGTATTTTTTTATAGAGACGGGTTTCACCTGTTCGCCAGGATGGTCTCCATCTCTGACCGTGATCCACCCGCCTCGGGCCTCCCAGTGCTGGGATTACAGGCTTGAGCCACCACCGCTCGCCTGGAGATTTCTTTAGCTACCTGAGTGGGAGGACATTTATCCAGCTTTTTGATCCAGTTTTGAAAAATAATTGCTTTTATCTTCAAAGTTTTTTTTTTTTTTTTTTTTTTGAGACGGAGTCTCAGCCTCCGCTTCAGGTTGAGTGCAGGGCCGGATTCTGCTCACTGCAGCTCCTCGGGCCCCGGTTCACGCCTATTCTCCTGCCTCAGCCTCCCGAGTAGTTGGGACTACAGGCTCAGCCACCACCGCTAGTTTTTGTATTTTTTTTAGTAGAGACGTTTCACCATGTTAGGCTGGATGGTCTCATCTCCTGGACCTCGGGTGGATCCTCCGCCTCTCGGCTCCCCAAAGTGCTGGGATTACAGGCTTGAGCCATCAGCCTCGGCCTGGAGATTTCCTTTTAGCTACCTGAGTGGGAGACATTTATCCAGCTTTTGATCCAGTTTTGAAAATAATTGCTTATCTTCCAAAGTTTTAAAACTGAGTGGAATTTTCACATAATTTGTCTTGGCCTCAGCAAAGTTTATATTGTATTCTAGCAGTGTTAACTATAAAGGAAATTAATTGCAGTGTTAATCATAAAGTAAATTTCTTTTTTTTTTTTTTTTTTTTGAGACGAGTCTGCCTGTGTCACCTCCAGGCTGAGTGCAGTGGCTGCCGATCTCACTGCAAGCTCCGCCTCCCAGGTTCAGGCCATTCTCCTGCCTCAGCCTCCGAGTAGCTGACTACAGGCGCCACACGCCTCGGGCTAAGCAGTTTTTGTATTTTTAGTAGAGACGCCTCACTGTGTTAGCCAGGATGGTCTCGACCTCCTGACCTGATCCCGCCCCACCTCGCTCCCAGTGCTGGGATTACAGGCCACTGCACCAAGGCCTGCAATCATAGCAAATTTCTTTTTTTTTTTTTGAGATCGGAGTCTCGGCTTCTGCCGCCCAGGTTGAGTGCAGTGGCCGGATCTCAGCTCACCGTAAGCTCCCCGGTTCACCATTCTCCCGGGTTCTCAGTCTCCGAGTAGTTGACTATGCATGCTCACCACCTCACTCGCTGTTTTCTGTATTTTTTAGTAGAGACGGGTTTCACCGCGGTCGCCAGGATGGTCTCGATCTCCTGACCTCGGGTGATCCGCCTGGCCTCGGGCCTCCCCAAAGTGCTGGGATTTCAGGCTTGAGCCACTGCCACCGCCATAAAGCAAATTTCTAAAGTGAGTTCTGTTTTTTTTTTTTTTTTATTACAAAGTTAGAGATACACTTTCATGGTAAAAACAAACAAAGAAACAAAAACCTTTAGCTAGACATTGGATAACAAGAAGCAACAGGAAAAAAAAGCCACAAACTTCCAGGAAAATTTGGCTTGATAGAGTCTTTTAAAATTATTATTTATAAAAAGGTGTTTGTGCCTGAGTCCTTGCTTATGCTTTCATAATACATTTTCCTACTTAGGTGGCTTTGCAAAGGTCAAACTTGCCTGCCATATCCTTACTGGAGAGATGGTAGCTATAAAAATCATGGATAAAAACACACTAGGGGTAAGTTTAAATTTATTTTAAAAATAGTCTACTTATAGATCAGTTTTGTGAATTAAAACCTGAATTGTTCTAATGTTCTAGTTACTGCTCTTAGAATAATATTTTTATAGCTTTTAAAAAAACATAGATCTGTGGTTTTAAAAAGTAATCTGAGGGAAGGGATTACTTTGTCCTTCAGATTTTAATGCAGGACAGTGGCACATATTTGAAGTCTGTATCATCCATCTGTAGTCTGTAGTCTGTAGGTGTTTCTGGATATTAATATGTCCCATCTTTCTTTTCTTTTCTTTCTTTTTTCTTTTTGAGACGGAGTCTCGGCTTCTGTTGCCCAGGCTAAGTGCAGTGGCCTGGATCTCAGCTCTCACTGCAAGCCCTCCCCGGGTTCACTTATTCTCCTGTCTTCAGCCTCCCTTCGAGAAGCTGGGACTACAGGCTCACACCCTCACCTCGCCTAGTTTTTTGTATTTTTTTAATTTTTATTTTATTTTATTTTATTTTTATTTTATTTTATTTTTGAGACGGAGTCTTACTGTGTCGCCTAGGCTGGAGTGCAGTGGTCGATCTCAGCTTCACTGCAAGCCCCGGGTTTACTTATTCTTCCTTGCTCTCAGCCTCCTCCCCGAGTAGCTGGGACTACAGGCTTCACCACCTCAGCCTGGCTAGTTTTTGTATTTTAGTAGAGACGGGTTTCTGTGTTAGCCAGGATGGTCTCATCTCCTGACCTCGGAATCGCCTCGCCTTGCCTCCCAAAGTGCTGGGATTTCAGGCTTGAGCCACCACGCCTCGCCTTTCTTTTTTTGAGGGCACAATCTCGCTCACTGTAAGCTCTGCCTCTCCAGGTTCACTGCATTCCTCCCGCCTCAGCCTCTCCTGAGGCCGGGACTACTGGTGCCCACCACCACCCTAGCTAATTTTGTATTTTTTTCTTTTTTTAGTAGAGATGGGGTTTCACCGTGTTAGCCAGGATGGTCTTGATCTCCTGACCTTGTGCTCCACCTGCCTCAGTCTCCCAAAGTGCTGTGATTACAGGCATGAGCCACTGCGCCTGGCCCCATCTTTATTTTCTTATGATAGTTTTACTAAATATAAATATATAAATCATTTTTGTAGTATAGATAGGTGGACAGATAAGTATTATGTCCCAGCTTTTTTTTTTTTTTTTTTGACAGAGTCTCACTTTGTCGCCCAGACTGGAGTGCAGTTGCACAATCACAGCTCACTGCAGCCTGTACCTGCCGGGCTTAAGTGATCTTCCCACCTCAGGCTCCAAGGTCTCACTCTGTTGCCCAGGGTGGTCTCAAACTCCTGGCCTCAAGCAGTCTTCCCATCTCAGCCTCCCAAAGTACCGGGAATGTAGGGGTGAGCCACTACACTTGGCCTGTCCCAGCATTTTATTCAAAATGGCTTTAGAAGTTATCTAATTAAATCCTTTTCCTAATCAGCCTCTTTTTCCTTTGTGTGAATTCTTCCAGGATGAACAGCTTGTTACCTCCTAAAGCAGCCCATTCAATTTGTGGTCTTGGCTACAATGTATAAAAAGTTATTTTTATATTGAGACAAGCCTGTTTTGTGGTTTTTCTCTAGTTTTATACCCTTCCAGTGTTTGAAGTCACCTTGAGTCATCTTTTTTTTATAATTCCTCCTACTAGTCTTTGTTTTTTTTGTTTTTGAGATGGAGTCTCACTATCACTAGGTTGAGGTGCAGTAAGACACCTTGGCTCACTACAACCTTTTCTGCCTTCCTGGGTTCAAGTGATTCTCCTGCTCAGCTAATTAGTAGCTGGGACTACAGGTGTGTGCCACCACATCCAGCTAATTTTTGTATTTTCAGTGGAGACGGGATTTCATCATGTTGGCCAGGCTGGTCTCGAACTCCTGACCTCAAGTGATCCACCTTGGCCTCCCAAAGTGCTGGGATTACAGGTGTGAGCCACTGCTCCCAGCCTAACATTTTGTAAATGTTCTTAATTATCAAACACAAAAAATAATTTTTGGTTGGGTGTGGTGGCTCATCCCTGTAATTCCAGCACTTTGGGAAGCTGAGGCCAGAGGATTGCTTGAGGCCAGGAGTTCAAGACTAGCCTGGGCAATATGGCAAGACTTGTCTCTACAAAAAATAAAAAAAAGTTAGCCGGGTGTGGTTGTGCATGCCTGTAGTCCCAGCTACTCAGGAGGTGGTGGTGGGAGGATCCCTTGAGCCCAGGAAGTTAAGGCTGCAGTGAGCTGTGATTGTACCACTGCACTCTAGCCTGGGCAACAGAGCAAGACCCTGTCTAAAAAAAATTTCGTTTTGATGTTTTTATTGTCGGAATGAGATAGGGCTTAATATCAATTGTTACCTACTTTTTTAATTGTTAAGAATATAAGTTCTGATTAACACATAAATAAGTCAAAGAGAGCCAGGCACGGTGGCTCACACCTGTAATCCCAGAACTTTGGGAGGCCAAGGTGGGTGGATTGCCTGAGGTCAGGAGTTTGAGACCAGCCTGGGCAACATGGTGAATGCCCTTCTCTACAAAAAATACAAAAAGTTTAGCTGGACGTGGTGGTACACACCTGTTCCCAGCTACTTGGGGGCGCTGAGGCGGGAAGATCACTTGAGTCTGGCACGTTGCGGTGCAGTGAGCCGAGATGGCGCCACTGTACTCCAGACTGGGCAACAGAACAAGACCCTGTCTCCAGAAGAAAAAAAAGTCAAAGAGAATGTAAGTAGTTTTGTTATAGCAATGTCATTAAATTCTTTGAATTTCTTCCTAAATATATGCTAAAATCATACAGTGACCAGTGTAAGAAATTCTGTCAGTGGACAATTCAGGCTTTCCTTCAGTTTTTTTGTTTTATTCAATTTTTTATTTTCTATTTATTAATCTAAGAAAAAAGCATTAAAACCATTTTTCTTGAGCATTTAAACATGAGTATCAATTAGATTAAGCAGTTTAAACTGCTTAACCCTTAAGCAGTTTAAATTTCAGTTATAACTTTAATATGACTTACTTTAACACTTCAAATACTTAAATAGCAAACAAAATGTTAAATAACACAAAATGTGTTATCACGTTGATGCTCAAAACTTATTCTAAAGCGTCAGTATGACATAATTTCTAAACTTGTTTTTATATTTTCTGTTATTATGCTTATTTTAGTTATTTCCTAGGATTTTAATGTATTTTGATTATTTCCATGGTTTTATTTATTTTTATATTTATTTATTTTGAGATGGAGACTGGCTCTGTCCTCCAGGCTGGAGTGCAGTGGCGCAATCTCGGCTCACTGCAAGCTCTGCCTCCCAGGTTCGGCCATTCTCCTGCCTCAGCCTGCCGAGTATCTGGGACTACAAGCGCCTGCCACCATGCCCGGCTAATTTTTTTTTGATTTTAGGGGTTTCACCGTGGTCTCGATCGTCTGACCTCGTGATCCGCCCGCCACGGCCTCCCAAAGTGCTGATATTACAGGCGTGAGCCACCAGGCCTGGCCTTATTTATTTTTTTTTTGAGGCGGAGTCTGGCTCTGTCGCCCAGGCTGAAGTGCAGTGACGTGGGTCTCGGCTCACTGCAAGCTCCACCTCCTGGGTTCCCGCCATTCTCCTGCCTTAGCCTCTGGAGTAGCTGGGACTACAGGCGCCGTCCACCACGCTTGGCTAACTTTTTTGCATTTTTAGTAGAGACGGGGTTTCACCGTGTTAGCCAGGATGGTCTCGATCTCCTGACCTCTTGATCTGCCCGCCTCAGCCTCCCAAAGTGCTGGGACTACAGGCATGAGCCACCGCGCCCAGCCGATTACTTCCCTGGTTTTAGTCATCAGGCTTCCTCCCCACGAAGAAAAAAGATTATCATACCAAGATAGTCAAAGTTGCAGTTGATTCTTTGTCAAGACGTGACATCTAGTTGCATAGTCCTGGACAACTGGATCCTGAGCCACTGGCCATTAGACGGAGTCCCTTTTTATTTTATTTTATTTGTTTTTCAAGACAAAGTCTTGCTCTGTCACCCAGGCTGGAGTGCAGGGGTATGATCTTGGCTCATTGCAACCTCTGCCTCCCGGGTTCAAGCAATTCTGCTGCATCATTCTCCCGAGTAACTGAGATTACAGACATGCGCCTCCATGCCCGGCTAATTTTGTTTTTTTTTTTTTTTTTTGAGATGGAGTCTTGCTCTGTCGCCCCGGCTGGAGTGCAGTGGCGTGATCTCAGCTCACTGCAAGCTCCGCCTCCCGAGTTCATGCCATTCTCCTGCCTCAGCCTTTGGAGTAGCTGGGACTACAGGCGCCCGCCACCAGGCCCGGCTAATTTTTTGTGTTTTTAGTAGAGACGGGGTTTCACTGTGTTAGGCTGATCTCGATCTCCTGACCTCGTGATCTGCCCGCCGTGGCCTCCCAAAGTGCTGGGATTATAGGCGAGAGCCACCGCGCCCGGCTTAATTTTGTATTTTTAATTTTGTATTTTTAGTAGAGACAGAGTTTCTCCATGTTGGTCAGGCTGGTCCTGAACTCCCGACCTCAGGTGGTCCACCCATCTTGGCCTCCCAAAGTGCTGAGATTATAGGCGTGAGCCACTGCGCCTGGCCCAGAGTCCCTTTTTGTTTTTTTTTTTTTTTTGAAACGGAGTTTCGCTCTTGTTGCCCAGCCTGGAGTGCAATGGCACGATCTCGGCTCACTGCAGCCTCTGCCTCCCAGGTTCAAGCAATTCTCCTGCCTCAGCCTCCTGAGTAGCTGGGATTACAGCCATGCGGCACCATGCCTGGCTAATTTTATATTTTTAGTAGAGATGAGATTGGTCAGGCTGGTCTCAAACTCCCAACCTCAGGTGGTCTGCCCACCTCAGCCTCCCAGAGTGCTGGGATTATAGGCATGAGCCACCGTGCCAGGCCTAAGTCCCTTTTTATAATGAAGTTTTACTTTTTACTTGGTGATATCTCTAAGCTTCTGTCCTTTAAAGTTTTTTCAGCTTGGCTTATCTTCGTCTCCCCACCCAAGTTTTTATTTTGAAAGTTTCAAGACCTCAGAAAAGATAGGAGACTGAGACAGTGAATACCCATATATCTTTTACCTAAGTTCACTGGTTTTTTGCTTAGCATACTTCTTAAACGGTGTTGCTGAGGCTGAAAGTGGTAGCTTAGGCATGATAACTGAGTAGTGTTTCTGTCATTTTCCTTGTTTGGAATGCTAACCTAAGGAGTCTGAGATTGTTTCCTGGATGTTGTACTGTTGACCCACATTGAACCTGTCTTTCATAAAATCTCCAATGCCCATTTTATGTACATGCAAATAAATTTTGCTATATTTTTCTGTAGTGTTGAACAATTTTTGGGGGGCTTTTTGATAGCTTTTGCTACTTAGTATTAAAGCTGGTAGTATTGGAGCTTGGAATACCACCGGAGTAAGTTTATTACTCATTCCATATGATGTTTTGTCACAGAGTGATTTGCCCCGAATCAAAACGGAGATTGAGGCCTTGAAGAATCTGAGACATCAGCATATATGTCAACTCTACCATGTGCTAGAGACAGCCAACAAAATATTCATGGTTCTTGAGGTTAGTAGTATGTTCCAGATACCTAAAAACATTTGGTCACTTTATCAGTAGTAAAAGAGAAAAGTACATTTCACCTCAAAGATTAGAATAGATGTTAAGCGACTTACCTGTTTTGTTCCATTTGTAACAATTTAGATCAAGTAGATGTATATAATAAATTGGAGATTCAGTGTAAATGTCATCTTTCTAATACACCCCTAATGGGGTAGTATGGTTTATTAGATAGAATATGTTAGAATTTTCTCCTAGAGGGAAGGACTCATTCTAGTTGTTTTTTTTTTTTTTTTTTGAGACGGAGTCTCACTCTGTTGCCCAGGCTGGAGTGCAGTGGTGCAATCTCGGCTCACTGCAAGCTCTACCTCCCGAGTTCATGCCCTTCTCCTGCCTCAGCCTCCCAAGTAGCTGAGACTACAGGCACCCGCCACCACGCTCGGCTAATTTTTTACATTTTTAGTAGAGACAGGGTTTCACCATGTTAGCCAGGATGGTCTTGATCTCCTGACCTTGCCCACCTCGGCCTCCCAGAGTGCTGGGATTACAGGCGTGAGTCACTGCGCCCGGCCTCATTCTAGTTTTATATGGTATATTAATTTCCTAGGACTGTTGGAACAAAGTACTACAGACTTGGTGGCTTAAAGCAACAGAAACTCATTGTCTCACAGTTCTGGAGGTTTGAAGTCTGAAATTAAATGTGGGCAAGGCTGGTTCCTTCTGGAGGTTCTGAGGGGGAATCTGTTTACTGCCTCTTTGTTAGTTTTTGGTAGTTGCTGGCAGTCCTTGGCACTCCTTGGTTTATAGATGCACCACTCCCATCTTGGCCTCCGTCTTCAAATGGTGTTTTCTTCTCTGTGTAGCTCTGTCTCTTTCCAAATGTCTCTCTTCTTTTTTTTTTTTTTTTTTTTTTGAGACGGAGTCTTACTCTGTCGCCCAGGCTGGAGTGCAGTGGCCGGATCTCAGCTCACTGCAAGCTCCGCCTCCCGGGTTTACGCCATTCTCCTGCCTCAGCCTCCCGAGTAGCTGGGACTACAGGCGCCCACCACCTCGCCCGGCTAGTTTTTTGTATTTTTTAGTAGAGACGGGGTTTCACTGTGTTAGCCAGGATGGTCTCGATCTCCTGACCTCGTGAT
The DNA here is from genome assembly GCF_008728515.1 of Papio anubis. Classification (NCBI taxonomy): domain Eukaryota; kingdom Metazoa; phylum Chordata; class Mammalia; order Primates; family Cercopithecidae; genus Papio; species Papio anubis. The sequence continues at coordinate 64,705,819 of NC_044988.1, forward strand.
CCGCCCGTCTCGGCCTCCCAAAGTGCTGGGATTACAGGCTTGAGCCACCGCGCCCGGCCCTCTCTTCTTAAAAGGACCCAAGGATTAGGCTTACGCTGATCCAGTGACAGTTCAACACACAGCACTGGGTAGCTTCCAGTGTCTGTTATGTAAACCAAGCAATTTCAAGTTTTAACTTGCCCTTTTTGTCTTGAAAGATATCTTTAGAACTTGTATTATTCAACTTGTTTAGTTTTTGTTAGTCTCCGCCAAATAATATGTAATTTGCACATGATTTTCACAGGTTAGTACTGTTTTAAAAGCATGTTTTAAAAATCGTAATTTTGGCCAGGTCCTCTCATGCCTATAATCCCAGCACTTTGGGAGGCTGAAGTGGGAGGATCATTTGAAACCAGTGGTTTAAAACCAGCCTCAGTAACATAGCAAGACCCTGTCTCTACGTACAAAAAAAAAAAAAAAAAGCCGGGTATGATGGCGTGTGGTGCGCATCTGTCATTCCAGCTCCTCAGGAGGCTGAGGCGGGAGAATTGCTTGAGTCCAGGAGTTTGAGGCTGCAGTGAGCCATGATAATGGCACTGTACTCCAGCCTGGGTGACAGAGCAAAACCCTGTCTCTAAAAAATAAAAACAAAATAATTACAACGTTGAATGTTTTGGATCTAGAACTATTTTCTGCCGTTACTACACTGTAGATCTATCTACATGGTCCACAATGGTAATTTTAAAACCTCTTTATATTTTTAGCTGATCCCTTTGTTCAAATAAAATTCTTAGGGCCAGGCATAGGGGCTCATGCCTGTAACTCCAGCTCTTTGGGAGGCCAAGGCTGGTGGATCACTTGAGGCCAGGAGTTCGAGACTATCCTGGGCAACATGGGAAAACTTCATTTCTACAAAAAATACAAAAACTTAGCCAGTTGTGGTGGTGCATGCCTGTAGTCCCAGCTACCTGGGAGGCTGAGGTAGGAGGATTGCTTGAGCCTGGGAGGCAGAGCTTGCAGTGAGCTGAGATTGTGCCACTGCACTCCAGCCTGGGTGGCAGAGCGAGACTCTGTCTGAAAAAAGAAAAAAAATTGTTAAACAAAATCTCCCAAGCATCCATGAATGTAGGAGAAAATTTAAAGGTACAAGAGTGTGGCTAGGTGCAGTGTCTTGTGCCTGTAATCCCAGCACTTTGGGAGGCCAAGGTGGGAAGATCACTTGAGCTAAGGAGTTTGGGACCAGCTTGAGCAACATAGTGAGACCTTGTTTCTACTTAAAAAAAAAAAAAAAAGGCTGGATATAGTGGTGCACACCTGTAGTTCCAGCTACTTGGGAGGCTCAGGTGAGGAGTCTGGGAGATATAGGCTACAGTGAGCTATGACTGCACCACTGCACTCCAGCCTTGGTAATAGAGTGAGACCCTGTCTCAAAAAAAAAAAAGGTACAAGGGAGTATATATTAAAAACAAAATCCTCTATTTCCCCTACATCCCAGTCATCCAATATTCTTTAATTTTTAAATTTTATTATATTATTCATAGAAATGCGGGTCTTGGCCTGTTGCCCCAGCTGGTCTTGGACTCCTGGCCTTAAGCGATCTTCCCTCCTTGGCCTCCCAAAATGTTGGGATTACAGGCGTGAGCAACCATGCTCCACCCCAGTCATCACATTTCTTTTTCTTTTTTCTCTCTTTTTTTTTTTTTTGAGACGGAGTCTCACACTGTCTTGAAGGCTGGAGTGCAATGGCGTGACCTTGGCTAACTACAACCTCCACCTCCCAGGTTCAAGTGATTTTCCTGCCGCAGCCTCCTGAGTAACTGGGATTCTAGGCATGTGCCACCACCTCCGGTTAATTTTTGTATTTTTTGGTAGAGACGGAGTTTCACCATGTTGGCCAGGCTGGTCTCAAACTTCTGACCTCAGGCAATTTGCCCACTTCAGCCTCCCAGAGTGCTTGGGATTACAGGAGTGAGCCACCGCTCCTGACCTTCACATTTTCTTTTCTCTGAGCCATTCATGTATTTTTCTTGTGTCTCTTGTAGATACCTACAGATATTTTATACGTATGTGTATTTTATGTGTGTGTGTATGTGTGTGTGTTGCTTATTGGTTTCTGTCACACAAATGGTCACAAATTATTACTTTGCACCTTGTTTTTTTCCCATGTAACAATTGATCTTAGAGACCATTTGAGCACATTCAGATATTTCAGACATTTTTATTTCTCTTTATTTTGTATTTCTTTATTTGGAAATATGAAGTAGGCTGTTTTCTTTTTGTAAAACTTATTGGATAACATTAAAAAAATTTCCTATTGAGTTGTAATTTAGATATAATAAAATGTGCACATTAGGTATGCAATTTGACAAATGTATATACCCATGTACCTCCCACCCCAAAGTGTAAAACATCTCTTATCACCTCAGAAAGTTTTCTCCTGCCCTTTTGAAGTTTTCCCTGTAACCATAGCCACCCTGCCCTTACCAGCAACTACTCATCTGATTTCTTTTTTTTTTTTTTTTTTGAGACGGAGTCTCGCTTTGTCGCCCAGGCTGGAGTGCAGTGGCCGGATCTCAGCTCACTGCAAGCTCCGCCTCCCAGGTTCACGCCATTCTCCTGCCTCAGCCTCCCGAGTAGCTGGAACTACAGGCACTACAGGCGCCCGCCACCTCGCCCGGCTAGTTTTTTGTATTTTTTAGTAGAGACGGGGTTTCACCGTGTTAGCCAGGATGGTCTTGATCTCCTGACCTCGTGATCCACCCGTCTCGGCCTCCCAAAGTGCTGGGATTACAGGCTTGAGCCACCGCGCCCGGCCTACTCATCTGATTTCTATCACCGCAGATTAGTTTAATCTGTTCTAGAATGTGATGTAAATGACTCATACAGTATTCTTTTGCTTATTGTTAGGCTTCTTTTGCTCAGCATAATGCTTTTGCAAGCCACTATATCAATCTGTAGTCTTTTATTAACTTAGTACTGGACATTGTTTCATAGCAGTTTGTAAAGAGCTTCCTTTTTTTTTTTTAAATTACTGCCTAGAATTCCATTCCGTGTCATAGTTTATCTAGTATCAGCATTTAGGTCTGAATGCTCCCCACAAATTTGTATGTTGAAACTTAATCCCCAGTGTTAAGAGCTGGGGCCCTTTAAGGAGGTGATTAGGTCATGAGGGCAGAGCTCTTATGAATGGGATTAGTGCCCTTATACAAGAGGCTTTAGGGAGCTCGTTTGCTCCCTTCTACCACATGAGGATACATAGCATATGCCAACTGTGAGCAACAGAACCTCACTAGACACTGGATCTACTGGCACCTTGATGTTAGACTTCCCAGGCTCCAGAACTGTGAGCGATACATTTATCTTGTTTATAAATTACTCGGTGTAAGGTATTTTGTTATAGCAGCCCAAATGGACTAAGACAGTTGTTTCTAGTCTTTTGCTTTTACAAACACTGCTGCTGTAGTAAATGATCTTTAAGGTACATTTTTTGTTAGTGATGGTGTTTGTTTTTTGAGACGAAGTCTTACTGTGTCACCCAGGCTGGAGTGCAATGGTACAATCTTGGCTCACTGCAACCTCTGCCTCCCGGATTCAAGCGATTCTCCTGCCTCAGTCTCCTGAGTAGCTGGGATTACAGGCACCCGCCACCACGCTTGGCTAATTTTTTGTATTTTTAGTAGAGACGGGTTTTCACCATGTTGGCCAGGCTGATCTCAAACTCCTGACCTCAAATGATCCACCCATCTCGGCTTCCCAAAGTGCTGGGATTGCAGGTGTGAGCCACCGCGCCTGACCAAAGTACTGTTTTTTGATATGAGTGAGTACATCTATAAGAGCAATAACTAAATGTGGAACTGTGAGGTCAAGTCTATATGCATTTGTAATTTTAATTAATATTGCTAAAATGGAAACCCAGCTCATAGAAAAGTGGAACTGCCCTGGGAAAGGGATGGAAAGCCTTGAGCTTTGTGCTCTGGTACCTGTTCTGCAGCGTCTGAGATACCTCTGTAGACCTGGGCTCCTTCTGGTACAGATTGAAAACCACTGGTCTTTGGGAGAGAGAAACAATAATTACTGCTGGGTTTTAAAATTTCAGGTAATTACACTAAATGAGAGTGCATTAAGATGAGAATGGGTTTTAATACTTTGCTATAAAAATATAAAACCCTGAGTGAGCTTTTTAAAATCACAGTGGTAGTTGGTTTTACTTCTACTTACTGGTGATAAAACTGTTCGAGGAAAGAGTTATTGTTCTCATTCCTGGAGTCATTATTGACTTGTTTGATCCTGAGAGTGTACTTTTGAATATGCCTTACTCGGTTCTATTCCCTATAAAGTCAAATTAATAATATCTGAGTTAAGTGTACTTTTTGATTTTAAATTTCTTTTTTTTTTTTTTGAGACGGAGTCTCGCGCTGTGTCACCCAGGCTGGAGTGCAGTGGCGCGATCTCGGCTCACTGCAAGCTCCGCCTCCCAGGTTCACGCCATTCTCCTGCCTCAGCCTCCGAGTAGCTGGGACTACAGGCGCCCGCCACCACGCCCGGCTAGTTTTTTGTATTTTTAGTAGAGACGGGGTTTCACCATGTTAGCCAGGATGGTCTCGATCTCCTGACCTCATGATCCACCCGCCTCGGCCTCCCAAAGTGCTGGGATTACAGGCTTGAGCCACCGTGCCCGGCCGATTTTAAATTTCTGTGAAGTGATTTTTGTACGTTGTAACAATATCTGTGATTCCATTGCTGTTGAAGTACTGCCCTGGAGGAGAGCTGTTTGACTACATAATTTCCCAGGATCGCCTGTCAGAAGAGGAGACCCGGGTTGTCTTCCGTCAGATAGTATCTGCTGTCGCTTACGTGCACAGCCAGGGCTATGCTCACAGGGACCTCAAGCCAGTAAGTGACTGCATCATAGTTAGATGCTCACCTGAGAGTTCAGCATCATTTACCTGTTATTTTTAGGTTTCCAAATAATCTGTTTAGGAATCTATCTTAGGTTTGCTATTTTTTGTTGTTGTTGCTCCAGTCATAACATCACATTTCTTTTTTCCTCTTTTTTTTTTTTTTTTTTTTTTTAAGAGGTGGTGTCTCACTGTGTCGCCCAGACTAGAGTGCAGTGGTGTGATCTCAGCTCACTGCGACCTCCACCTCCTGGATTCAAGCAGTTCTCCTGCCTCAGCCTTCCAAGTAGTTGAGATTACAGGCATAGGCCACCATGCCCAACTAATTTTTGTATTTTTAGTAGAGATGGGGTTTCACCATGTTGGCCAGGCTGGTCTTGAACTCCTGACCTCAGGTGATCCACCTGCATTGGCCTTCCAAAGTGCTGGGATTGCAGGCGTGAACCACTATACCCAGCCTTTCTTCCTCTTACTTTTGACTTCTGGGAGGTGTTACTTTTATTTTTATTTTTTCTGTTGTTCAGACAAGAGTGCAGTGGTGCAATTTTGGTTCACTGCAGCATTGACCTCCAGGGCTCAAGTGATCCACACACCTCAGCCTCTTAAGTAGCTGGGAGTACAGGTGCACACAACCATGCCTGACTGATTTTTTAGTTATTTGTAGAGACAGGGTTTCACCATGTTGCCCAGGCTGGTTTCGAACTCCTGAGCTCAAGCTATCCTTTTGCCCTGGCCTCCCAAAGTGCTGAGATTACAGGTGTGAACCACTACTCCTGGCCTTGGTAGGCTTTTTGGATGCATTTATGAGCATTCTGTGTATCTGTCAATTGTGTGTGACTTTATAAATGTCTTTTTTTTATTTTTATTTTTTAACAAGATCTCACTCTGTCACCCAGGCTGGAGTGCAGTGGCATGATCAAGGGTCACTGTAGCCTCAACCTCCTGGGCTCAAGTGATTCTCCCACCTTAGCCTTCCAAGTAACTGGGACTACAGGCGTGTGCCACCATGCCCAGCTAATTTTTTGTATCTTTATTTTATGTATGTATGCGTTTATTTATTTATTTTTATTTTTAATTTTTTGAGACTGAGTCTTGCTCTGTTACCCAGGCTGGAGTGCAGTGGCGCAATCTTGGCTCACTGCAACCTCTGCCTCCCAGGTTCAAGTGATCCTCCTGCCTTAGCCTCCTGAGTAGCTGGAATTACAGGTGCCTGCCACCACTCTTGGCTAATTTTTGTATTTTTAGTAGGTCCGGGGTTTTGCCATGTTGGCCAGGCTGTTCTCAAACTCCTGACTTCAAGTGATTCAAGTGATGTGCCTGCCTCAGCCTCCCAAAGTGCTGGAATTACAGCCATGAGCCAGGGCACCTGGCTGGAAACTCTTTTTCCACCTGTTTATACTGAACTCGTTGATTTGAACTCACTCTTTTGGTTTAAATTTGCTTTTGGCACAAATTGTGTTTGCTTGTAGTTGACCCTCAGAACACCAAGGAGAAAATAGGAGAAAATGGTTTATACTAGTGAGTCTTGTGGGGAAGTGATAGAGTGATCAATATTCCTCCTCTTTTCCCTCCTTTTTTTTTTTTTTTTTTTTTAAAAGACGGAGTCTCACTCTGTCACCCAGGCCGGAGTGCAGTGGTGGGATCTCCGCTCACTGCAAGCTCTGCCTCCCAGGTTCACACTATTCTCCTGCCTCAGCCTCCCAAGTAGCTGGGATTACAGGCATGCACCACCATGCCTGGCTAATTTTGTACTTTTAGTAGAGATGGGGTTTCTCCATGTTGGTCAGGCTGGTCTTGAACTCCTGACCTCAGGTGATGTGCCCGCCTCAGCTTCCCAAAGTGCTGGGATTATAGGCGTGAGCCACCATGCCTGGCCCTTCCTTTCCCTTATATACTTCTTGTCATTTCATTAGTTTCTAGCCTGCCTAGCCTGTAGTATCCAGGTTTTTTTTTTTTTTTTTTTTGAGACTGAGTTCAGCCTCTGCCCAGGCTGGAGTGCAGGCCGACCCCTGGCTCACTGCAAAGCCCGGGCCCCGGGTTTACGCCATTCTCCCGCCTCACCTGAAAGTAGCTGGGACCACAGGCTCACCACTTCTCACCGCTAGTTTTTTGTATTTTTAGTAGAGACGGGGTTTCACCGTGTTAGCCAGGATGGTCTCGATCTCCTGACCTCGTGATCCACCCGTCTCGGCCTCCCAAAGTGCTGGGATTACAGGCTTGAGCCACCGCGCCCGGCCTGTAGTATCCAGATTTTTTAACAGAGACAACCTTAGATCATTTTTACTCATTTTAATTAGTTTATTTTTAAAAAATGAGACCAGGTCTTGCCATGTTGCCCAGGCTGATCTTGAAAACCTGGGCTCAAATAATCCTCTCCTCTCTGCCTTCAGAGTGCTGGGGGATTACAGGCATGAGCTGCCACACTCGGCCTTAAATCATTTTTAGAAATGGCTAGAGGTGGGATTTGATATAAGGAAGTCAGTATACAGTTATCAAAATATCTTTGTTTTCCCAGGAAAATTTGCTGTTTGATGAATATCATAAATTAAAGCTGATTGATTTTGGTCTCTGTGCAAAACCCAAGGTAAGTGCAGAAATAAGATGCATCTATGTTCTTTGTAAATGCATTTGTTTCTTAGTGTGTGATTTCGTCCTGACTTCCACTTAGTCTTTATTGAGCTTGGTTGCATCCATTGAGAAGAATGTTAAATTTCATCCCTGGTATCGGTAGTTTTTGTAAGTTCTCTAGATGATCATAACATGCAATCAAGATTGAGAGTCACTGCCCTAGTTCTAGGATTGGTCCTGCCGAAGAAGACTCCATGAGTATGCTGTGAGAATTTGCAGTGCAGAGGTGACTTGAGGCTATTATAGCAAGAATGCTGACTTGACAATGTGCTTGCAGTTTGAGTATATTGCCACTAGATGATGCCTTTGTTTGTTTAGATAAAAGTTGAGAATTTAGTGCAAATCTATTATCCAAATGGTTCTATAGCTAACAATTAGTTACGTTTTGAGAAACAATCCCCTTTCCTTTTAAAAGAAGGAAAAATCCCATGTGCACTTCTAAATTTATAACTGTTATATATTTCCTTAATTTGCATTCCATGGTTACTATCCCGGCCCGCGGGATCGTCGATGCAGGCCCTGGAGGAGGGAGTGGGAATTTGGGGGACAAGAGACACGAGAAATGGAGACAAGACAGTGCTCTGATCAAGTCTCGTTTAATGGCAGTAATGCAGTGCCTTATATACACCTGGAGGGGAAGGGGTTGGGCCAGAGGCGGAGATGATCTCATCGCGGAGGGCGTGACCAAGTAGGTATTGGTTTCTCTGGTCGAAGGTCATGTTGCACCTGCGCTGTCAGTTGGTAATTTTCCTGGGCGCGGGATGGTGCCTGCGCTACAAAGTAACAATTTTCGCCGCGCGGGGGAAAAACAGGTGAAGAAGAAGCAGGAAGAGCGCCATCTTTTATGAGGTATTGATACAAAAGAGAAACAACAAATCTAGGGAGGAGGTAGAAGGTGGAAAGGAATAGAGCTCCGGCGTTTAATCATTAATTATTATTTGCTATGGCCGGGGCGCGCAGCTCCGGACAGTTACGTTTTGGTGTTCTCCAGCATAACTTCTCTTTGAGGTGACTTTGAACTTTCTCGCTGTCCTGTCTGCAGCAGATCTCCTGTGTGGTTGCCTGTTGGAGGCTTCCTCTGGAGTTCTCTAATCATGGTACTCACAATCTCAAAAATGAGCTGTCTACACTCATTAAGAATGTTGAAATTGCAGACTTGTCTCAGGCTTTTGTAGTCCCATTACTGTTTCCTGTCCCGATCAGAATTAGCTAGGTGCAAAGGGAAGCAGATTTTACCCCTTTGGCAGAATGACTCTTTCTGATTCTTCTCTGATTCCCTTGGCTCTTCAGAAACTATCAGTGGAACCTTTTTTCTGGGAACCAAATGCTAAAAGGCAGGGTTTTTTTTGATTGACAGACATATAAAGATAAAACATACTTTGAACAGATAAACTGGTTTAAGTCGTTCTCCATGGGAGGCAGTGGAGAAGGCTTGTGACAGACCCTGTGTGCCTTCATTTATGGCTGCCACAGATTACCCACATAGACACATCTAAGGAAAGCGGGGTTGCCTGGGAGAGGATTGCCTGAGCCTTCTTCCGAGGAGCGCGCTCCTGGGCATGTTGTTTCAGTTGTAAATGACATCTCACAATTCACAAATCCTTTGCCAGCTGTAAGAACTCTATGCAGCTGTTGGACTGTAGCTTTGTTTTCATTATGTCTTGATATTCTGTGGGAGGGCAGAGGAGGATGAGCAGATTACTCATTTTAACAGATCTGGAAGCTAAGGGAGTGATTTGTCTTATAACTGCATCTAGAAAACAGACTTTGAAGGCACTGTTCTATGTAACATATTGCTTTTTTCCCTCTAAAAAAATAGAGCTCTTCTGTATTTGTAAAGATTTGATACTGGAGATAAGGTCCAGTAAATAAATTTTCCCCCCCTGGGATACTTGGGGATGGAAAGACTTGGATGCTTGGATATATGCTAGGCTTATTTATGTAGGTGGATATTTAGGGAAGTATGAACCTGATTTGACTGAGCTAAGGGAAAAGGATTTGTTCATGCCAGGTTGTAGTGGTGTTGGGAATCCAGAGAAGCAGAGACCACACGTGCATGCACACATGTATACAGAGTATTGCGTTGGCTACAGAAATCCTTTATAATGTGGGGTAGTTTTTCATCTAGCTTCTCTTTGCTTGTGCTCATAAAATGCACAGGTATAGAGTTTCAGTTTTGCAAAATTAAAAGAGCTCTGGAGATCGGTTGCACAACAATGTGATTATATTTCAGTACTACTAAACTATGCATTTTAAAAAGGTTAAGATGGTAAATTTTATGTTATATGTTGTGTGCCATAAAAATTGGCATAGAGCGGCCGGGCGCGGTGGCTCAAGCCTGTAATCCCAGCACTTTGGGAGGCCGAGACGGGCGGATCACAAGGTCAGGAGATCGAGACCATCCTGCCTAACACGGCGAAACCCCGTCTCTACTAAAAACACAAAAAATTAGCCGGGCGAGGTGGCGGCGCCTGTGGTCCCAGCTACTCGGGAGGCTGAGGCAGGAGAATAGCGGGAACCCGGGAGGCGGAGCTTGCAGTGAGCTGAGATCTGGCCACTGCACTCCAGCCTGGGCGACAGAGCGAGACTCCGTCTCAAAAAAAAAAAAAAAAAAAAAAAAAAAAATTGGCATAGAATAAAAATGGCCGATAATTTTTATCGGCCAGGCACGGTGGCTCATGCCTGTAATCCCAGCACTTTGGGAGGCCGAGGTGGGTGGATCATCTGAGGTCTGGAGTTTGAGAGTAGCCTGGCCAACATGGCGAAACCCCATCTATACCAAAAATACAAAAATTAGTTGGGCATGGTGGCAAACTGCGTGCCTGTAATCCCAGCTACTCTGGAGGCTGAGGCAGGAGAATCACTTGAACCCAGGAGGCAGAAGTTGCAGTGAGCTGAGATTGCACCATTGCACTCCAGCCTGGGTGACAGAGTGAGACTCAGTCTCAAAAAAGAAAAGGATGTTTATCAAGGTTTAATTCTCTTAAGGGCTGTAATTAATAAGTGTTTCATTTTTATCTTATTGACAGGGTAACAAGGATTACCATCTGCAGACATGCTGTGGGAGTCTGGCTTATGCAGCACCTGAATTAATACAAGGCAAATCATATCTTGGATCAGAGGTAATTATTCATTGATTAATTCATTATATAATCAACAGGCATTTATATTGGTGACCTGTAGTGAGTCAGGCACTGTGCATGGGGGTATAATGATGAAGTAAGAAATAATCTTGTTAATCAAAGAGTTCAGTCTATTTGGTGAGTGAGATATATATACTTATAAATGAAATTAATAACTTGCAATAAATATAGTAACACATAATATACTTATGAAGCAGGGATATTTCTGGTGTCCTTGTTGTGGTTGCTTTTGAATTAAATAGTGCCATAGTTTGGACTGGTTAGTCTAGCTGGATAGAACAAAAGACCAAGGTTCCAGGCTCAGTTTTCAGAGATGCTGGTTAGCACAGAGAAAACCTGTGCTTTGTCTATTCATAGCTGATTCTCCAAGGCCAGCAGCCCTGTGTAGGAGTCCAGGCTGAGAAGGACTGGGCTTTGCCTGATTTATATTTGCTGTATCTCAGATTATCAAATTAGCAGCTCCTCCCATTCTCTGGAGTACTAGTTTTGCTGATGTTAGTGTCATAAGATTTAAAAAAACACTGTAGTTGTGAAAAGCTCAGGAACTGCTCGGTTAAACGGGTTTCTTATTTTAGGACATGTCCAAATCTTTTTTTGTTTTGTTTTGTTTTGTTTTGTTTTTTCGAGATGGAGTCTCACTCTGTCACCCAGGCTGGAGTGCAGTGGCGCAATCTTGGCTCATTGCAACCTCCGCCTCCTAGGTTCAAACGATTCTCCTGCCTCAACCTCCCAAGTAGCTGGGATTACAGGCACCTGCCACCACGTTCGGCTAATTTTTGTATTTTTAGTAGAGACGGGTTTCACCATGTTGGTCAGGCTGGTCTCAAACTCCTGACCTCAAATGATTTACCCACCTCGGCCTCCCAATTATAGGCATGAACAATTGTGCTCAGCCTCCAAATATTTAATGTACTCTTGTGCAGTGTGATCCTTCAGGAAAGGAACATCACAGATAGCAGCTGGTCCTGATTTTATTTGCCTATGGGATCCACTTTTGATAGAGAGCATCTTTTGGAACTAGTGTAAGGAACTTTGGGAATACCAAGTTACTTCCTAACACGAGAAGATGGGAACTGTTTTTGGTGACTTTTTATTTTGATATAATCTCTAACTTACAGGATAGTGCAAAAATAGAATGGTATATCTTTTACTCAAATTCACAGTCTTTTACATTTTTCCTTATTTGCTTTATCATTCTCTATGTTTTTATATATGCATTTGTTTTGAATCATTTGAGTTAGCTAGAAACATCATATCTCTTTATCACTCAATATTTCTTTATTTATTTTTCCTGAAAGTAAAGACCTTTCCTGTTATAACCACACTTTAGTGTCAAAATTTAACATTGATACCATTTATTTAATTCATAATTCATATTCAAATGGTATTAATTGTGCCAATAATGTCCTTTATAGTTTTATTGTCCCCCCAGTCTAGTATTTGGTGCAGGATACATTTAGTTATTGCATTTAGTTACTGTGTCTCTTTAGTCCCTTTTAATCTGGAAGACTTCCTTAGGCTTTATTTTTCTTGATCTCAACATTTTTGAGGAGGCCAGTTATTTATAGTAGAATGTACATTAATTTGAATTTATTTGATGTTTCCTTATGATTAGATTCAGATTATGTATTTTTGGCAGAAATACCACAGAAATGATGTTGTGGCTTCTTAGTGCATTATAGGAAAGGGACCAAATGTTTTCTGAATGTTTATCATGGTCCTGGAATCATGCTGGATACTTTTTATTTTTAATTGTGGTAAAATACACATAACATAAAATTTACCATCTTAACTGTTTTTAAAATATGTAGTTTAGTAGTACTGAAATATAATCACATTGTTGTGCAACCAATCTCCAGAGCTCTTTTAATTTTGCAAAACTGAAACTCTATACCTGTTAAACAATTCTTCATTTCTGCCTACCCTATTCCCCTACCCTTCTGCTTTCTGACTCTATGAATTTGACTAATCTAGGAACCTCATATAAATGGAATCATACAATATTTGTCTCTTTGTCACTGGCTTATTTTACTTAGCATAATGTCCTCAGGTTCATTCATGTAGTATGTGTCACAATTTCTTTCTTTGTAAGGCTGAATAATATTCCATTATATGTATATACCACATTTTGTTTATTCATTCATCCACTGGTAGATACTTAGATTGCTTCTACCTTTTGGCTCTTGTGAATAATGTTGATAGGAATATGAGTGTACAAATATCTCTTTGAGATCCTGCTTTCAATTCTTTGGGTATATATTCAGAAGTGGAGTTGCTGGATCATATTGTAATTCTATTTTTAATATTTTATGGAATCTCCATACTGTTTTCCATAGTGAGTGCACCATCTTACATTTCCACCAACAGTGTACAAGAGTTTCATGTGGGCTGGGCGTGGTGGCTCATGCCTGTAATCCCAGCACTTTGGGAGACTGAGGTGGGTGGATCATGAGGTCAGGAGTTTGAGACCAGCCTGGTCAACATGGTGAATCCCTGTCTCTCTTAAAAATACAAAAATAAGCCAGGCATGGTGATGTGCACCTGTAATCCCAGCTGCTCGGGGGCTGAGGCAGAAGAATCGCTTGAACTTGGGAGGCAGAGGTTGCAGTGAGCAGAGACTGTATGATTGCATTCCAGCCTGGGTGACAGAGCAAGACTCTGTCTCAAAAAAAAAAAAAAAAAAAAAAGAGTTTCACATGCTAGATACATTTAATAATTTTCACTTAAGCTCTACAGACTTTTTTTTTTGAGACGGAGTTTTGCTCTTGTTGACCAGGCTGGAGTGAGATTTGAATGGAGTGAGGTACTGTTTCCACTACTCCATTTAGTTTCCCAGAAGGAGTGATAATTGTATGCCTGATCTCACAAGATTCTTAGAGGTGATGAAAATCTGCGGATTTGAGTGTATCTGGGTTTTTCCTATGTAATTTTAAATTGTTTTCTTGTCCATGTTTGTTCAACTTCCTGTCCTTCTCAGAGTGTCTAAAGGATAGTGGACTGAGGAGTCATTTGAGGTACTTACTAAATGATGCAGAGCTCAGGGTAGTAACTCCCTCAGAGATTTTGGTTTCATTTTCTAAGATGGGGCTTTAAGAATCTTCATTTAAAATACTAATAAAATAGTTGATTCTGATGTTCACGGTCCTGATTGTGCTTTAAGGACATGTTCCATTGTAAATATCTCTAATTTCTTCAGTAATTTTTCATGGGAAATGGTTTCAGTTCTCTCTTCCTCCCAATTATTTTATTATCTCTTTTTTTTGAGACAGAGTCTCACGCTGTCTCCCAGGCTGGAGTGCAGTGGCATGACTATGGCTCATGGTAGCCATTACCTCCTAGACTCAAGCAGTCCTCCCACCTCAGCCTCCCAAGTAGCTAGGACCACAGGTGTGCACTACCACACCTGGCTAATGTTTTTTATTTCTTTGCAGAGATAGGGTCTTTCTGTGTTTCTGGGGCTGGTCTTGAACTCCTGGGCTCAAGTGATCCTCCTGCCTTGGCTTCCCAAAGTGCTGGGAGCCAGTTATTTTTCATGTCAACTGGTAGTTTTTGGATTTACTTGCATTTGCTTTAGTTATGATTTTAGTTAATTTATTCTCGTATTCAATTCAAAACAGTGAAGTAAAAGTGCTTTGAGTTAACTGAAAAATACTTTTTCTGCTTTCTTTTCTCTAATAAGTGTTGGTAGCACTATGAGGATGTTATTATAATTTTATTCCTCTTTAAGTTTAACCCTAGACATAATCTTTCTGTTGACTTTTTGTTTGTTTGTTTGTTTGTTTGTTTTTTGAGACGGAGTTTCGCTCTTGTTGCCCAGGCTGGAGTGCAATGGTGTGATCTTGGCTCACTGCAACCTCCGCCTCCCGGGTTCAAGCGATTCTCTTGCCTCAGCCTCCCGAGTTGCTGGAATTAACAGGCATGTACCACCCCTCCTGGCAAATTTTGTATTTTTATTAGAGATGGGGGTTTTTCCATGTTGGTCAGGCTGGTCTCGAATGCCCGACCTGAAGTGATCCACCTGCCTCGGCTTCCCAAAGTGTTGGAATTACGGGCATGAGCCACCGTGCCCAGCCTTATTTATTTATTTATTTATTTGAGACAAAGTCTCGCCCTTATCCCCCAGTCTGGAGTGCAATGGTGCGATCTCGGCTCACTGCAAAGTGCTGGGATTATAGGCGTGAGCCACCATGCCCGACCCTTTTTTTTTTTTGGAGACAGACTCTCACTCTGTTGCCCAGGCTGGAGTGCAGTGGCGTGATCTTGGCTCACTGCAACCTCCGCCTTTTGGGTTCAGTGATTCTCCTGCCTCAGCCTCCTGAGTAGCTGGAATTACAGACATGCACTACCACACCCGGCTAATTTTTTTTGTCTTTTTAGTAGAGACAGGGTTTCGCCATGTTGGCCCGGCTGGTCTTGAACTCCTACCTCAAGTGATCCACCTACCTCACCTCCCAAAGTGTCGGGATTACAGGCATGAGCCACCGTACCTGGCCCCTCTTGTGGTATTTGATGAGGCCATGTAGCTCACTGTTTCCCGTGCAACCTCTTTGGTTTGATTTTTTTTTGAGACAGAGTCTCGCTCTGTCACCCAGGCTGGAGTGCCATGGTGTAATCTCAGCTCACTTCAACCTCCACCTCCCGGGTTCAAGCGATTCTCCTGCCTCAACCTCCCGTGTAGCCAGTATTACAGGTGCCCACTACCACATCTGACCAAATTTTGTATTTTTAGTAGAGACGAGGTTTTACCATGTTGACCAGGCTGGCCTTGAACTCCTGACCTCAGGTGGGAGGAGGCCCGTTTCGGCCTCTCAAAGTGCTGGGATTATAGGCGTCAGCCACTGCACCCGATCTGCTTTGAATTTAATACCATGAATGAGTGTCATGCCATCATGTCTCAATTTATAGATTAAATATTTGACATCTCTGAGGCATAAATGGTCAATTTCTGACCTCCTGCAACTTGGAAGAGTAATCAGGTGTTTGCTTCAAAGCAGATTGTTCACTTGAGACATCGTAGTAGAGTCCTAATAATCTGATATGATTTGGTAAACAGGACTAGGGGTTAGATTTGGCTTATCTAGTATAAGTACTACCCAGATACGTGATGCTGCTCAACTTATTTTAACTCTGTTTTCTCTTTGTTTCTTTTCCTTCTTTGTTTTCTTCCTTCCTTTCCTTCTTTCCTCTTTTTTCTTTTTTTCCTCTTAAACTTTCCTAAGCCTGGGAGGCAAATGTTGTAGTGAGCTGAGATTGTGCCACTGCACTCCAGCCTAGGCAACAGAGTGAGACCCTCTCTCCAAAAAAAAAACATTTTCCTAAGGCTCAAATGAGAGTAAGAGCTGTGACTTCTCCTCGGCTAATGGTGGCATCATTACTAAGGCCAAATACTGCTTGAATAAGTAGTTACTGCTTAGGACTCATGGGACACATGGATATCACATATAAAGGTTAAGCTCTTTCCTGGGATTTTGAGATTTGTAGGACTATTTGTGCTGGTAGGCTAATTTCTAGTCTCTCTCTCCATATATATACATATAAATACATATATATTTTTGTTTGTCTGTTTGTTTGTTTGTTTGTTTTTAGATGGAGTTTCACTCTGTGTCCCAGGCTGGAGTACAGTGGCGTGATCTCGGCTCACTGCAACCTCCATCTCTTGGGTTCAAGTGATTCTCCTGCCTCAGCCTCCCGAGTAGCTGGGACTGTGGGCATGCGCCGCCATGCCTGGCTAATTTTTGTAGTTTTGGTAGAGATGGGGTTTCACCATGTTGGCCAGGCTAGTCTCGAACTCCTGACCTCAGGTGATCCGCCCACCTCGGCCTCCCAAAGTGCTGGGATTACAGGCATGAGCCACCACGCCCGGCTGCCTCTACATTTGAAAAGTCAATCATTGAACTTTATTAAAGTTCTCTACATAGAATTTTATAGTACAGCTTAGTCATACTTGCTGATTATTAATACATTTTAAGACATCCTCATGCCTGTTTACATAAACTTCATGTGTAACCTAAACCTTCAGTAGCACTGTAGAATTGTCTCATCTTCTTATCATGTCCAATACAGCCCAGCCTACTGGAAATTATTTTCTGTGAAGTGTTAGAGTCCAGCTGGAGGAGAGTGCATTGAATTGGAAGTCAGGAGGCCTTCCTGGGTGGCCTCCAATTGACTGGGTGACCTTAGAGAAGCCTCCTTAGCTTCAGGTTCTCTGACTATAGAATGAGCAGGTTGAAGTTGTTGATCTCTGAGCTCTCTTTTAGCTTTGTGACAATTCTGTGATTGTATCAAGAGTCCTGCCGTTCTGAAATATGTTTGAATTTTTGTTTCAGTGATTTTCCTTTTTCCCTCTTTCTCTCAGGCAGATGTTTGGAGTATGGGCATACTGTTATATGTTCTTATGTGTGGATTTCTACCATTTGATGATGATAATGTAATGGCTTTATACAAGAAGATTATGGTGAGTATTACAAGGCATAGAATTTCAATGTAGAACTTTTCTATTCTGCATAGTATATGCTTCCATTCATAAATGTACAAAAACAGGCAAAAAAGTTATTCTCTGCTGTTAGAAGTCAAAAATCATAGTTATTCTTTGGGAATGGTTAAGGAGTAGGCTTCTGTTCTGTTTCTTAATCTGGGAGTTGGCTACACTTGTATACAGTAGTTCCCCCTTGTCAGCGGTTTTGCTTTCTGCAATCTTAGTTGCCCATGGTCAACTGCGGTCTGAAAATTGGTGAGTTTATATAATACAGTAAAGATATTTTGAGAGAAAGAGGCACATTCAGGCCGGGCGCGGTGGCTCACACCTGTAATCACAGCACTTTGGGAGGCCAAGGCTAGTGGATCACGAGGTCAGGAGATCGAGACCATCCTGAATAATGTGGTGAAGCCCCGTTTCTACTAAAAATACAAAAAATTAGCCGGGTGTGGTGGTGGGCGCCTGCAGTCCCAGCTACTCGAGGCTGAGGCAGGAAAATGGCGTGGAACCTGGGAGGTGGGAGCTTGTAATGAGCCAAGATTAGCGCCCACTGCACCTGTAAGCCTGCGGACAGAGCACTCTGTCTCAAAAAAAAAAAAAGAGGCCGGGCTGCGGCTCAAGCCTGTAATCCCAGCATCTCTTTGGGAGGCCGAGACCTGGCGGATCACGAGTCAGGGGAGATCGAGACCATCCTGGCTAACACAGTGAAATTCCCTACCCTGGCTGGAAAATTACAAAACTGAAGCCGGGCGCAGGCATGGTGCTCTGTAGTCCCAGTTAGCTGGAGGCTGCGCAGGAGAATGGCATGAACCCGAGGCGGAGCTTGCAGTGAGCCACATCCGCCACTGCACTCCAGCTGGGTGATAGAGCGAGACTCCGTCCTTCAAAAAAAAAAAAAAAAAAAAAAAAAAAGAGGCACATTCACATAACATTTTTAACTGTATATTGTTATAATTATTCTATTTTATTATGTTATTGTTAATCTCTTATTCTGCATAATATATAAATTAAACTTTATCAAACACACACACATATATATATATATATACACACACACAGAAAGAAACATAGCACATATAGGGCTCAGTACTATCCGTGGTTTCTGGCATCCATGGGGGTCTTTGAAGGTATTACCTGCTGATAAAGGGGACTACAGTATTCAGGTTTTGAAAACTCATTGAGGTGTACTCTCATGATATACAACCTATATAACCTTCTTCTTTTTCTTTTTTTTTTTGGAGACGGTGTTTCACTCTTGTTGCCCAGGCTAGAATGCAATGGCTGTATCTCGGCTCACTGCAACCTCAGCCTTCCAGGTTCAAGCGATTCTCCTGCCTCAGCCTCCTTAGTAGCTGGGATTACAGGCATGTGCCACCATGCCTGGCTAATTTTTTGTGTTTTTAGTAGAGACGGGGTTTCTCCATGTTGGTCAGGCTGGTCTCGAACTCCCGACCTCTGGTGATCTGCCCGCCTCAGCCTCCCAAAGTGCTGAGGCGTGAGCCAACGCGTCCGGCCCAATATACAAACTTCTATATATATACTTGCTCAATGAAAAGCTTAACAAAACAAAAACAGAATGCTGTGTCAAATCACATTTTCCTTTTGACTTATAAAATAAGAATCTCTTCTTTTCTTTTTTTGGAAGATAAAATTTTGACTTCAGGGTATAATAAAACCACAATTGAGATCACCTACTGTAAGCTTTGTTAAAATCCTATATATCAGAGACAGAGAGTAGATTAGTTGTTGCTTGGGGTTGGGGGTGGAGAGTGACTGCCTGTGAGTATGCATTTTCTTTTTGGGATGATGAAAACATTCTGGAATTAGAAAGAGGTGATGATTACACAACTTTGTTAATATACTAAAATCTACACTTTAAAAGGGTGAATATTATGGTATGTGAATTATGTTCAGTTAAAAAAATCAGAAAAAAAATCACAGGAAGGAAAATAGGAAAATTATTTTAAAGAGTAATATTTCAAAGCAAACTAACAAAAGAAGACAGGTAAAGAGGAAGAAAGAACATCTTGTGTTCCATAGCAAACCAAGGTCAGACTAGCAGAGCAGCTTCTCTGAATGCTTCTCTGTATTTCTTCTTTTTTTTTTTTTTTGAGACGGAGTCTCGCTCTGTCGCCCAGGCTGGAGAGCAGTGGCGCGATCTCGGCTCACTGCAAGCTCCGCCTCCCGGGTTCACGCCATTCTCCTGCCTCAGCCTCCTGAGTAGCTGGGACTACAGGCGCCCGCCACCTTGCCCAGCTAATTTTTTGTATTTTTAGTAGAGACGGGGTTTCACCGTGGTCTCGATCTCCTGACCTTGTGATCCGCCCGCCTTGGCCTCCCAAAGTGCTGGGATTACAGGCGTGAGCCACCGCGCCCAGCCTTTTTTTTTTTTTTTTTGAGATAAAGTCTTGCTCTGTCACCCAGGCTGAAGTGCAGGAGTGCGATCATGGCTCACTGTAGCCTCAACCCCCTGGGCTCTAGTGGTCCTCCCACCTCAGCCTCCCAACTAGCTGGGACCACAGGCACTGCACCACTACACCCAGCTAATTAAAAAATTTTTTCTTGTAGAGATAGGATCTTCCCTATGTTACCCAGGCTGGTCTCAAACTCCTGGGCTCAAGTGATCCTCTCACCTCAGCCTTCCAAAGTGCTGAGATTACAGCCGTGAGCTACTGTAAGAAGCCTTCTGAATGCTTCTTGAATCCAATTGTTTAACAAATATTTCCTGAATTTCTGCTCTATATGAGGTGCTGAAAGGCGTAGAAAAGATCTAATGAAACTTTATTATTGTCACCAGGGCCTGATTTCTTGTTGGAGACAAGTATAAGCTATCTAAAAATGGCAAAGGGTGGGGAATGCCATATTATAACACAGTGTAAATGAAGTTAATATAGGAGTTGGAGTGGGATCTGGGAGGGCATCTTAGAGGAAGTGAGGTTTGAGCAGGTCTTTAAAAGAAGGGTAGAAGTATTTCAGAAAGAGATGTGGGCGAGAACATTCCTGATAGTACAGATAGTATGAGCAAAGGCATAGAGATGGGAGAGATGTGGGGAGGAATGGGCAGTTTTATGTAGCTGAACCATTGGATCTCTAACAATTAGACGAGGAGACTACCTAAAGCAACTCTTACTTCTAGGAAGTAGCACACAGCGTTGAAAGTGGTAGACCCGGTTGGCTTGTTGCCCACTCTATAGAACACCAAGTCTAAGGATACAGTTTTTCCTATACCCCACCTTAGAAGATTCTTTAAAGTTGATTCCCAAGCTTCAGAGAATAGCTTTGGGAAGAGATGGAATTGCAATAGTTCCAACTCCTTGAAGGCTGAGGAGCTCTGATTCTACAGGGTCAAAGAGAAGCAGTGTGAGTGGTAGCTGTTAACACCGCTTTGGGGACCCATGTGTGTCCAGGCTTCTCCTTGTGAAGGGGAGATAAATGAGGAAGTGGGCTGGAGGCCGGCCTCCTAGAGCCTGCTGCTGTAGCCAAGACAGCTTGTTTTCCTCCCGAAAAACAACTTGTTGAACCTTCTCGAACTTTGCTGGGTAGCACTCGTTGCTTTGGCTTCTGCATGCTGACTGTGGCAGTAGTTCCTGACTCCATAGAACCACACCTGACTGCATCAACATCAGGATACAGAGGAGAATAGGGTTAGGATCCCTTTGTGGCTTTAGCTCCAGTCAGCAGAAGTGATCTTTGTGCAGCTCAGTAACATTTATCCAGTTATACTTTTACAAAATATTAGGTTGGCCTCTTGAATTCTTCCCTCTTTTTGCTACTCTTTTCTGTAAAATAGAGCTGTGTTTCTTATTCTTAAATAATTGTATTCTAGTATAGGTTGAGTATCCCTAATCTGAAAATCCAAAATTTGAAATGCTCCAAAATCTGACACTTTTTGAGTGCTGAGATGATGCTCAAAAGAAATGCTTACTTGGACTCGGGAAGGGGAACATCACACACCGGGGCCTATCATGGGGAGGGGGGAGGGGGCACGGATTGCATTGGGAGTTATACCTGATGTAAATGATGAGTTGATGGGTGCTGATGAGTTGATGGGTGCAGCACACTAACATGGCACAAGTATACATATGTAACAAACCTGCACGTTAGGCACATGTACCCTAGAACTTAAAGTATAATTTGAAAAAAAAAAAAAAAAAAAAAGAAATGCTTACTGGAGCATTTCAGGTTTTGGATTTTCGGATTTGGGATATTCAGTCAGTAAGTATATAATGCACATATTCCAAAGCCTGAAATCTGAAACACTTCTGTTCCCAAGCATTTGGGTAAGGGATACTCAACTTGTATTGTAAGTTGCTAGGATATTTTACCCTATTCTTGTTTTGGGAACTCTATCCCAAAGAAATAAGCTGACAGATTTCTCGAAAGTGAACTAGAATTGAATCTGCTAGCTGGTGTAACATGGAATATTACACCTCCTAGACTTCTAGAAAGACTATGTGGAAACAGATAATGGTAGACTTTCACTGTTGGAAAACACTTGGGAAATCATGTTTTCTGACCCTTGTTGCTTGTTTTATATTTAATCCTCACTAAAACGTCTCCTGCCTTGGCTATGTCCATGTACTCTCTCTCAGGGTGGGGGAAGTTAGCTAATGGATTTAGTTCTTCGTAACCCTAGTTGCACATTAGAATTGCTTGGGGTGCTTTAAAAAATATTGGTTCCACCCCCCAGAGCAATTAAATCAGAATATCATTGATGTTTTTGAAATTCATAATCTTCAGAATCTCTACTTTCTTTCTTTTTTTTTTTTTTTGAGATGGAGTCTCGCTCTGTCGCCCAGGCTGGAGTGCAGTGGCCGGATCTTGGCTCACTGCAAGCTCCGTCTCCTGGGTTCACACCATTCTCCTGCGTCAGCCTCCCGAGTAGCTGGGACTACAAGCGCTCGCCACCTCGCCCGGCTAGTTTTTTGTATTTTTTAGTAGAGACGGAGTTTCACCGGGTTAGCCAGGATGGTCTCGATCTCTTGACCTCGTGATCCGCCCGTCTCGGCCTCCCAAAGTGCTGGGATTACAGGCTTGAGCCACCGTGCCTGGCCAGAATCTCTACTTTCTATCTGTTGACTTTGGTAAATTATGTAGCCTCTCTGTGTCTTCATTTCTTTGTAAAAATGGATGAAATAACATGGCATAGGGTTGTTGTGAAGATTAAATGAGTTAATCTATGAAAAGCATTTAGAGTGGTGCTCAATAAATGTGGCTATTATTATTATTATTATTATTATTTGAGATGGCGTCTTGCTCTGTCACCCAGGCTAGAGTGCAGTGGTTAGATCTCAGCTCACTGCAACCTCCAACTCCCGGGTTCAAGCAGTTCTGCCTCAGCCTCCCAAGTAGCTGGGACTACAGTTGCACACCACCATGCCTGGCTAATTTTTGTATTTTTAGTAGAGATAGGGTTTCACCATATTGGCCAGGCTGGTCTTGAACTCCTGACCTCGTGATCTGCTCGTCTCTGCCTCCCAAAGTGCTGGGATTATAGGTGTGAGCCACCGCGCCTGGCTGCTATTATTATTTTTTTTTTGTTTTTTGTTTTTTTCTGTGACAGAGTCTCACTCCGTCACCCAGGCTGCAGTGCAGTGGCGCGATCTCAGCTCACTGCAACCTCCCCCTCCTCAATTCAAGCGATTCTCTTGCCTCAGTCTCCTGAGTAGCTGGGATTACAATCATGCGCCACTGTGCCTGGCTAATTTTTTTATTTTTAGTAGAAGTGGGGTTTTGCCATGTTGGCCAAGCTGGTCTCGGACTCCTGACCTCAAGTGATCCACACACCTCGGCCTTCCAAAATGCTGGGATTACAGGCATGAGCCACCACATCTGGCAATTATTTTTGAGACAAAGCCTTGCTCTGTTGCCAAGGCTGGAGTGTAGTGGCGCCATCTTGGCTCACTGCAAGCTCTGCCTCCTGGGTTCAAGTGATTCTCCTGCCTCAGCCTCCCAAGTAGCTGGGATTACAGGCGAGTGCCACCAAGCCCAGCTAACTTTGTATGTTTAGTAGAGATGAGATTTCACCATGTTGGCCAGGCTGCTCTCGAACTCCTGACCTCAAGTGATCCTCCTGCCTTGGCCTCCCAAAGAGGCTGGGATTATATGCATTTCTAAATGAGATTTGCTAGTATTTTGTCCAGGACTTAAAATTGGCTCAAAAATTAATGGGTGCTTTTTTGGGAACTATCTTTGTACGTTTGGTTTTGGATTCATGATTTGTATTAGCCCCATAAAGTTACATTGGGGAGTATTCTTTCTTTTACTTGTCCTGGGAGAGCTTAACATTTTGTGGATGGAAGTTCAGCTCCACCTGTGCCTTCTTTATGGAAAGATTTTTAACTAACATGTAACATTTAACTAACATAGATCATAACATTTCATTTGAAGCTCTCTAGTGGCCTCTTTCTCATCTCATACAAGCCAGAGTTTGCCCTGTGTGCTGTGGGGTTTCCCCTGTGTAATGTGGCCACCCATCACCTCACTGCCCTTGTGGTTTACTTCCTGCCTCACTTGTGCCACCCGCATTGTTCTCCTTGTTGTTTCTTTTTTCCCCTTTTTCTGCAACATGCTAAGGTGTGCCTGCCTCAGGGCATTTGTACTTACCCTTTTCCCTGAAATGGTTTTCTCCAGGAGAGATGCTTTGTTCCCTCTCTTCTTTCAGGTCTCTGTTCAAATGTTCTCTAATCAGAAAGACAACCCCTTGTTTATGTGTTCATTTACTCATTTGTTCGACGTCATTTCACCTCAGGGAGGAGTAAAATAGTTACCAAACACCTAATATTTGCCAGGCACTTTTCTAGATGTGTGGGGTATATCTGTGAATAAAACAAATGAAAGATCCCTGTCCTCGTGGAGTTTATCTTCTAGTAGTGGGGATATAGAGAAAGACAATAAGCCTAATAAGTAAATTTTACTAAAAGATGATATGTACTTTGGAAAAGAGAAAAAAATTGAGTAGGATAAAGAGGAATCAGGAGTACAGATGGGGGAGTTGTGGAGGAAAGGTCCAGTAGGTTGCATGATTAAATAAGATAGTCAGGATAAACTTCATGGAGGCGAGGTGTAAGGAGACTTGAAGGATGTGAGAGTGTCAAGTGGATATCTAGGAGAAAAATATTTCCGGCAGAGGGAGCAGCTAGAGCAAAGACTGGGAGGTAGGAACACACCTGGTGTTGTCAAGGGAGGGCGAGAGGGCCAATGCAGCCTGAGTTTAGTAAGTGAGGAGGCCAGTAGGAAAGGAAACCTTGGGAACAGGAGGTCAAGCTGCTTTGGGCTGGGTAGGCTCTCATAAGGACTTTAGCATTTTTTCTATGTGAAGTGGATAGCCATTGGAGGCTTTTGAGGACATGATTTGGTTTAGTTTTATTTTATTTTATTTTATTTTATTTTTATTTATTTATTTTTTTTTTGAGACGGAGTCTCGCTCTGTCGCCCAGGCTGGAGTGCGGTGGCCGGATCTCAGCTCACTGCAAGCTCCGCCTCCCAGGTTCACGCCATTCTCCGGCCTCAGCCTCCCAAGTAGCTGGGACTACAGGCGCCCGCCACCTCGCCCGGCTAGTTTTTTTTTTTGTATTTCTTAATAGAGACGGGGTTTCACCCTGTTAGCCAGGATGGTCTCGATCTCCTGACCTTGTGATCCGCCCGTCTCGGCCTCCCAAAGTGCTGGGATTACAGGCTTGAGCCACCGCGCCCGGCCTTGGTTTAGTTTTTAACAGGATCACACTGGCTGCTGTGTGGAGATGACTGTAGGAAATGAAGAAGAGAACCAGGGCATCTGGTCAGGAGGATATTGTAATGATTCAGATAAGAGATGGTGGCAGTGGAGGTGGTAAAAAGTGGGTAGACAACAGATGTCTTTGTTTGTTTGTTTGTTTTGTTTTTGAGATGGAGGCTCACCCCGTCGCCCAGGCTGGAGGGCAGTGGTGCGATTTTGGCTCACTGCAACCTCCACCTCCTGGGTTCAAGTGATTCTCCTGCCTCAGCCTCCCGAGTAGCTGGGATTATAGGTTCTTGCCACCACGTGTGGCTAATTTTTGTAGTTTTAGTAGAGATGGGGTTTCGCCATGTTGGCCAGGTTGGTCTTGAACTCCTAATCTCAGGTGATTCACCTGCCTCGGCCTCCCAAGGTGCTGGGATTACAGGCGTGAGCTACCGCTTCTGGTCTGGATGTCTTTTTTAAAAAATTATTTTTGTATTAACATAAAGTAAAATTGACCCTTTGTATATACAGGTCTATGAATTCTAACACATGTATAGGTTCATATAACCATCGCCACAGTCAGAATGTAGAACAGTCTGGATGTCTTTTGAAGGCATAGCTAACATGATTTGTGGATGGATTGGATGAGGGGAGTAACCTGAGTAGCTAGAAAGTTGGAAAATTATTAAAGGTATCTAGCATGTGAAACTCTTTTTTTTTTTTTTTCTTTTGAGGCAGAGTCTTACTTTGTCACCCAGGC
The DNA here is from genome assembly GCF_008728515.1 of Papio anubis. Lineage (NCBI taxonomy): Eukaryota > Metazoa > Chordata > Mammalia > Primates > Cercopithecidae > Papio > Papio anubis. The sequence goes on from NC_044988.1 coordinate 64,731,404, forward strand.
TGGAGTGCAATGGTGTGATCTTGGCTCACTGCAACCTCTGCCTCCCAGATTCAAGCGATTCTGCTGCCTCAGCCTCCTGAGTAGCTGGGATTACAGGCTCCCACCATCACGCCCAGCTAATTTTTATAGTTTTAGCAGAGACGGGGTTTCACCATGTTGGACAGACTGGTCTCGAACTCCTGACCTTAGGTGATCAGCCTGCCTCGGCGTCCCAAGTGTTGGAATTACAGGCGTGAGCCACCGTGCCTGGCCATAAAACCTGTTTCTTAGAGGCAATCATTGTTACCACGTTTATCAGATTTTTATGTATTTTTTTTTCAGACATTAGTCTGCATATGTAAGGAATTATATATTTATATATTTTCTCTTTCTGTTACCCCCTTCCCAGTTTTTTTTTGTTTTTTTTTTTACACAGATGGTAGCGTACCATAAACACTGTTCTGCACCTTGTTTTCCTCCCTTAGCAGTGTGTCTTGGAAATCATAGCACTTCATACCCAGCTCAGAGCCTCTTCATTCTTTTTATGACTGCATAGAATTGTAGTGTATGCATGTACCATAATTTAACCAGTCCTAGGTTAATGGACGTTTAAGTAATTTCCAAGTAGTAATTTGTACATTGTGAATATAATAAATCTGTAAGAAAATTTCTAGAACAGTTGTTGGGTCAAAGGCATGTGAATTAGTAATTTGATAGATATCGCCAAATTGCTTCCTAGTAAAGTCGTATTGGTTTATGCAACTACCAACAGTAGCATAATAATGCCAGTTTCTCCATATCCCCCACCAATACAGTGTATCACTGTTTTTGATCGTTATGTTTAAGACTTGTTTTTTGCTCTGCATGAATTTTTTTGTTTTTAGTGGAATTCATCAGTCTTTTTCTTTCTTTTTTTTTTTTTTTAGAGACAAGGTCTTGCTCTGTCACCCAGGCTGAAGTACAGTGGTGCAGTTATAGCTCACTGCAGCCTCAGTCTGCTGGGCTCAAGTGATCCTCCCGCCTCAGCCTCCTGAGTAGCTGGAACTACAGGCGTGCTCCACCACACTTGGCTAATATTTTTTGTAGAGATAGGGTCTCAGTATGTTGCTGAGGCTTGTCTCTGGCCTCAAGTGATCCTCCCACCTTGGCCTCCCAAAATGTTGGGATTATAGGCATGAACCACTGTGCCCAGCCTGTCAATTTTTTATTGTCATATTTGGAAGGGCTTTTTGACTTTATTTTTTTAAATGTCCATGTTTTCTTCTAGTGCTTTTATGGTTTCACTTTTTAAAAATGTTTAAATGTTTGATGCATCTAGAATTTGCTTTAGTGTGTTTTCTTGACTTTAAACATCATTAAAAAAAAACAAAACTGTAGAGATTTGCTTTCATATTCTGGATTCTGGATTTTAAAGATCTAATTGTAGACCAGGTGTGGTGGCTCATGCCTGTAATCCCACCACTTTGGGAAGCTGAGGCAGGGACATGGCTTAACGCCAGAAGTTTGAGACCAGCCTGGGCAATGTAGTGAGACTCTGTCTCTACAAAAAATAAAATTAGCTGGGCATGGTGGCATTTGTCTTTAGTCCTAGCTACTTAGAAGACTGAGGTGGGAGGATTGCTTGAGCCTAGGAGTTCAAGGCTGCGGCGAGCTATGATTGCACCATTGCACTCCAGCTCAGGCTACATTCCCCACATCTTAAAAAAAGAAAAAAAAAAAAGAAAGTCAGGCCCAGTGGCTCACGCCTGTAATCCCCACACTTTGGGAAGCCAAGATGGGCAGATCACTTGAGGCCAGGAGTAGCTTGGCCAATATGGTGAAACCCCATCTCTACTAAAAGTACAAGAGTTTGCTGGTCGTGGTGGTGCATGCCTGTAATCCCAGTTACTTTGGAGGCTGAGGCATGAGAATCATTTGAATCCGGGAGGCAGAGGTTGCAGTGAGCTGAGATCGCGCCACTGCACTCCGGCCTGGGTGACAGAGAGAGACTCCTTCTCAAAAAAAAAAAAAGAAAAGAAAATAGAATTGTGATGGCAATATAGCTATATATACTTAAGATTTAAGGTTCATTGTTAACAATAGTGTATATAAGTCCTTATTTAAAATAGTCTTGCTAATTTCAAGTTTTGCAGACAACTTGTTAAATCTAATTAGGTCTTTTTTTAACTTTGTGTTTTGGTTGATATACTAAAAGTCAGCTCCATTACTGTTTGCTTGTATTCATAGTCTTCAGTCTGTGGTTTCTTTGCAAGAGTCTTCAGCCACTTGTCTATTCAATGAGGATTTAGCTTCATTAAACTGTATACTAAGGCCGGGCGCGGTGGCTCAAGCCTGTAATCCCAGCACTTTGGGAGGCCGAGGCGGGTGGATCACGAGGTCAGGAGATCGAGACCATCCTGGCTAACATGGTGAAACCCCGTCTCTACTAAAAATACAAAAAACTAGCCGGGCGTGGTGGCGGGCGCCTGTAGTCCCAGCTACTCGGAGGCTGAGGCAGGAGAATGGCGTGAACCTGGGAGGCGGAGCTTGCAGTGAGCCGAGATTGCCACTGCACTCCAGCCTGGGTGACACAGCGCGAGACTCCGTCTCAAAAAAAAAAAAAAAAAAAAAAAAAAAAAACTGTATACTATAATCTGTAAATCCATTTAACTGTGCTCCTGTAAAGCACAGTGCTTTGCAATACCATTCTTTCTTAAAAGTGTCTCATAATGTAGGTTATATAGGGACTAGTGAGCGTACCAGTGCCGATCCATATACTAAATATTAACAAAGCTCAATTTCTTATTTATTAGGTAGAAAATGAATATAAATAGAAGTCTTAATATATTCTTTCCACACCTCAGTGATCATCTTGCATATCCTCTGTGGTACAGATGCCCCAACTTTGAAGACTGCCAATCAAGAATGAGTAAATGGTTAACTCTACGTTTTTTGTTTGTTTGTTTGTTTTGAGACGGAGTCTTGCTCTGTTGCCCAGGCTGGAGTGCAGTGGCATGATCTCAGCTCACTGCAACCTCCACCTCCCGGTTCAAGCAATTCTCCTGCCTCAGCCTCCCAGCTGGGATTACAGGCGTGTACGACCACACCTGGCTAATTTTTGTATTTTTAGTAGAGACAGTGTTTCACCATGTTGGTCAGGCTGGTCTTGAACTCCTGACTTCAAATGATCCACCTGCCTTAGCCTCCCAAAGTGCTGGGATTACAGGCATGAGCCACTGTGCCTGGCGTAACTACATATTCTTTAGGCAGTCCCTTGATAAGTATAATACCTCTCAGCCAAGTTATTAAGTGTCAGTCAATTAGGGATTATTCTACCTGGAAATTACTTGAAGTTATGGGTATTCTATGATGCTGAATAAGAACAAGAGGGGCCGTGAGTATAACTGGGGCTAGGATTGGCATTCTTCTGTAAATATTGAGCCTTCTAACCATACTTTACTTCTTGGTTATGAGATACTGTGCCATAAAGGATAACTAGAGTCATTTTATCCAGCTAAGATTTTGAATATTCACCTTGACCATAAAAAGTCTTGATAAAGATGTATGTTATGTAAAACAAAATGAAGTGTTATGTGGATTTTTTAAAAAATGGAATGATAAAGTTTTCAGTGAGTTTTGAACCCCCAAAAACTGATGTAGAAAGTGGGGGAGATGCCGACCTGCAGACCAGGTCTAAGTCTTAGGTGTCCAGAAATGCAGTTCTGTGTTTGAGTTGTGCTGAATGAAATCTCTTCCATCTAGAGCATCTGCAACACTCTTTTGGTTGTTTTAATTCTTTCTGCTTCTTTCTCTACTTCCTTGTTTCCCCCCTCCAAATGGATAGAGTTTTCTGAAGTGTGTGTGTTACATATCTTTGTGGCTCTTGCACATGGTTGCTCAGAAAAAATAAAATATTTGCTGGCATGCATATTCTCATTCTATTGTCACAAAAATAATACTTAACATGCATGAGCTTTTGTTACTTACCAGGCTCTGCTCTAAATGAGGTGGTTGCTATTATTGTCTTCCTCTTACAGATAAAGAAACAAAGGGACAGAGACCTTAAATAACTTATTCAGAGTCTTATAGCTAGTGAGTAGCAGAGCTGGGATTTGAACCTTAGCAGTCAAGCTGGGAGCCCACTCTCATAACCACTATGAAATAAATATTGTTTCTCAGCTCTGTAGTTGCTAGTCATCTGAGAATCACAGATGCCTAAAGGAGGAAGGATCCCCATCCCAAGCATCTTTTTGTGCCTATTAATTTGGGAATATTCCCAGACATCCCATCTTTTCTGATTTACTAAGGCTACAAGTTAGTTCTCCTAATTCATTTAGGTATTACTGTGCATCGGCTTTCCCACGCATTTTAGGTGTAACCCCGGAAGGGTACTTAGTGGTCCTTGTTTACTTCATCAGCAGCGTTAGAGCATTGCAGTAATCAATTATTTTCAAGATCCATTCCAGCTCTGAGTAGCCATAAGTTCTTTGACTTCTGTTTCTTCACATTCAGTTCTTCTTGTTTCAGCCTAGCATTCTCTTCTTCTTTTTTTTTTTTTTGAGACGGAATCTCTCTCTGTTGCCCAGGCTGGAGTGCAGTGGTGCGATATCAGCTCACTGCAACCTCCCCCTCCTGGGTTCAAGCGATTCTCCTGCCTCAGCCTCCAGAGTAGCTGGGACTACAGGCACCCGCCACCACACCCAGCTAATTTTTATATTTTTAGTAGAGATGGGGTTTCACTATATTGGCCAGGCTGGTCTCGAACTCCTAACCTTGTGATCCGCCTGCCTCGGCCTCCCAAAGTGCTGGGATTACAGGCATGAGCCACCTCACCCAGCCGCTTTCCTTTTTTTTGAAATTTTGAATCTTGATTCTGCGCTCATGTAATAACAGCTGTCTCTGCCAGCATTGCACCTGCCAGCATTTGCACATTTCTTAAATATCCCTAAACTAAGTTGTTGATTGAAAGACTGAATAGAGGCCGGGCGCAGTGGCTCACGCCTGTGATCCCAGCACTTTGGGAGACTGAGGTGGGCGGATCATGAGATCAGGAGTTTGAGACCAGCCTGGCCAACACGGTGAAACCCCGTCTCTACTAAAAATACAAAAAAAGGCCGGGTGCGGTGGCTCAGGCCTGTAATCCTAGCACTTTTGGGAGGCCGAGATGGGCGGATCATGAGGTCAGGAGATCGAGACCATCCTGGCTAACACGGTGAAACCCCGTCTCTACTAAAAAGTATAAAAAACTAGCCGGGTGAGGTGGCGGGCGCCTGTAGTCCCAGCTACTCGGAAGGCTGAGGCAGGAGAATGGCTTAAACCCGGGAGGCGGAGCTTGCAGTGAGCTGAGATCCAGCCACTGCACTCCAGCCTGGGTGACAGAGCGAGACTCCGTCTCAAAAAAAAAAAAAAAATTAGCTGGGCATAGTGGTGCACGCCTGTAATCCTAGCTACTCAGGAGGCTGAAGCAGGGGAATTGCTTGAACCTGGGAGGCGGAAGTTGCCGTGAATTGAGATCGTGCCTCTGCCTTCCAGTCTGAATGACAGAGTGAGACTCTGTCTCAGAAAAAACAAAACAAAACAAAACAAAAAACTTGAATAGAACAGGACCACTCCCTAAGTGTTCCAAGTATTGGTTTTTAGTTTTATTCTGTTTCAGTTACACTTAACTAAGATTTTGTAGTCTTATCCACAAAGATAAGATAAGTAACTGTTATTTTACTTACCCCCCACACCTAGCTAATTTTTGTTATTGTACTTCTTTTATTAGATGAAGAAACTAAAGCACAGCAAGGTGAAATAGCTTGTGTAAGGTCACACAGCTAGTAAGAGGTAGCTCCTGGATTTGAACCTAGCCAATTTGCTTTCAGAGCCTTTCTTAGGATCCAGGGCCAGAGAGACTGAATACCTTACCTTGTTAATACCTTACTGAAATGGAACTACATTATATTCATGGTGATCCTAATTTATTGACTTAACTCTAACCTTTGCTATATTTTTTACCTGTCTGGACCTTAATCCTCTGTGCTGTTTATTTGTCTTCATTTGTTGTTACTGCAAGTTCACATTCATATGGCAGCCATGAAATTCATACTATTATCAATATATTGTTTCATCAGTAAAAGGTGAATGTACCAACATACAAACTTCAGTGTTTTCTACTTTTATTTATTTGAATGCACTAGTGGATCCTAGATTAATCCTTTGAGGGAGAGAGCTTACCTTAAAATAATACAAAAGTATATCCTAATAGTATATGTGAGATTCAAGTTCTGATATTTTTGAAAAATTAAATATCTTTGCAGTGGAATGAATATGGTAGAAAATGTCTAATTCTTGTTCAGTGGAAATTTGGCCTTCCTAATTAATAGTATTTACTGATACTTGTATATTCTTTGTTTCTCCTACCCTGAATTTCATTTTTTAGTTTTTCATGTATTTGCAAGTTGAAAATTGATTCAAATTAGGACTTTTATGCATTATTGTAGAATTTAATTTCACACATTATAGATTTTGAAATTTATTGTAATCTTGGCTCAGAACTATTGTTCCGAGTCGCAGTGTAATACAGTCTGCTGGTTGAATCTAATTAAGGTGTCGTATCACTTGCATGCAGTATGTATCTTTGCCTAGAATGTTCTAAAATTCCTCACTTGGGAATAACACTTTCCTCAGTTCTTGGTTTGATTGAAAAACCCAGCAATATTTGACGCACCGTATGTAACTCTTGTTTAAAAGGCAGACTTCGTTTATCTTTTGCATTTGTTGACTATTTTAACCAAAATGCTCAACTGCAATTTCCAGCATGATTACTAATGGCTTGAATATTAATCTTATTAATGTCACCTATATTCATTTGTCGTCACTGCATTCAAAGACAAGCACGATTGTACTCCAGCTGTGGTATACAAATATTAGGGAAGTATAAATAACTTAGCAATTGAAAATTGAGTAGCTTGAAAATAAAATTGCTGCCTAACAATTATAATTTATAATTTTAAAGAAAATGAGCAAGTTGTCTCTTTATGAAATTGTATTTTTACAATTACAGAGTTGACTATAGCATTATGATTATGTATTGGAGAGATGGCCTGCCTCTTTTAGAACAGTGTGAAAAGCAAACAATTTCAAGCCACTGGAATTCCCAGGATTATTTTGCTTTGTCCATAGATCTTTTCTCCCCCTCTTCACTTGGATTCTTCCACTGTTATCTGTTTCTTGCTCTTATTTGTAAGGTAATTGTCCCTTAAATAAACAAACACAAATTCTTTAAAGAATAGCAGAAACAAGGGTCCTATCTCTGACCCTTTTTTGCTCTGTAACAGTGTTTCTCAACATTAACACCATTGGCGTTGGAACCACATAATTCGTTGTTGTAGGGGACTGTCATGCATTATAGGATGGTTAGCAGCCTCCATGACCTTTATCCACTAATTGCTAGGGGTAATATCCACGTAGTGACAATTTAGAATGTTTCCGTACACTACCAGATGTCCCCTTGTAGGACAAATCATCCCCAGTGCCCTACAATATTGAACAAGTACTTAATCTCCCTGGCTGAGACTTGGTTTCTCCATTTGTATAATGTGGTTAATAGTCCCTACCTACTATACAGGGTAAAATATATGTACAAGTGTTCTGTGCATTTTAAAGCATGGTGTACAAATAAGAGATTGGGTTAAGCCTGGCAGCAGAGCTCGTTTCTGAACTCTATTTTGGCCAGTATTTCAGCACAGAGAATGAAGTTGAGAATGTCAGGACATGGTAATGAGTCAGAAGCCTTATGACCCACTTGTGAGTGATACTCTACAGAGGTGTTCTGCCCAAATAGGGGAAGTGGATGGGTACATTTCAGGAGGTGATGTGAACAGGGCTTGACTAGACGATGTGTACCTTACCAGACAATCCTGAGATTCTGAGATAGCTGCAGTGGGGCCGTGCTCCATTGGGAAGGCCTATGACATTCCTCAGAATGCCTTTAGCCTTTCTTGCTGCACCGAGTATTTAACACTTTTGGATACATGGCTTTTGGCCAATGTGCCCATCTCTGGCCCTCAGAAAAGGAATACTACTTTTTTGAGTATTCCTATCTCCTCCTATTTATTTCAGATTCAACACATATTTATTGTTTCTTATGTGCAAGGCAGTATGCCAAGTGCTTTCACATACATTGTCTTGGTTTATAATCCTGTAAGTGGCATTAGTTGTATTACAGATAGTAATAATGGTAGTAATAGTATCATCAGCAGCAGTCAAAGCTAACATTTATCAAGTTCTTACTGTGTTCATGGCACTGTGCTAAGTGCTTTATGTATACTAAATCATTGAATCCTAGCAAAAATTCTATGCAGTAGGTATTGTTGTTATACTTCTTTTTTTTTTTTGAGATGGAGTCTCACTCTCTTGCCCAGGCTGGAGTGCAGTGGCGCGATCTCGGCTCACTGTAACCTCCGCCTCCCGAGTTCAAGTGATTCTTCTGCCTTAGCCTCCCAAGTAGCTGGGACTACAGGCATGCACCACCACACCCAGCTAATTTTTGTTGTTATACTTTTTTTTTTTAGATGAAGAAACTAAAGCACGGCAAGGTTAAATAGCTTATATAAGGTCACATAGCTAGTAAGAGGTAGATCCTGGATTTGAACCTAGGCATTTGTCTTCAGAGCCTTTCTTAGGAAATGGGGCCAGAGAGACGGAATACTCTTACAAGCCCATGGAGCCAGTAAGAGGTGGAACTGGGATTCAAATATAATATATGACTCCAATCCATTGCTGTTCCAATGTGCCAAACACCACACTTCTCATTCACTTGTTTTTTTCTGCTGCTTTCTGGATAGGATTGCTTCCATGGTGCCAGCTTATAGCTGGGGAATCTATTAAAAGATACTTTAAGAATTCAAAATAGGTTGATTAAAAGGGGTGATAAAAAGGCAAAGAGGAATTTGGAATCAGTGTGGTAGATCTCTCTTTAGTACTTTGGTCTGAGTATTTTTACATTTGGTTTCTGTGGAGTACTCCTTTTAGTTAAGAGTACTTTTCAGAATTTAAAGGCATAATGTCTCTTATTACGATAGCTTCAGAATTTAAAGGCATAATGTCTTTTGATTATGATAGATCTGGTTATGGGTCTGTTATTTGTGTGTTGGAGCAGACCAGAAAGGGCTGAAACCTGGAATCAGACTTGTCCTTGAGATGGGCAGATGTTGGTGTCGGGGAGGTGATGTGAAGCAGCTAAACCCTCATAGATAGTGTATGAGCTTCCTAGGGTTGTTGTAACAAAGTACTGGAGAGTGATGGGTTAAAACAACAGAAATGGATTCTTGCGCAGTTGGAGGGATACTGTTCAACCCAGTACAGTTAGTGTCCAGAGAGTAAGCAGCAAACAGCTTTGCAAACAGCAGAGGGGAGACCACCCAGAGTACAGGGAGTGAAGCTGGCAGAGGACACTCTAGGAGCAGGCTGTGATCAGAGACTCAGACAGCTCATGGCCATTTGATCAGCACATAGGAAGCTCTTTGTTCCAAGCTGATCTCCACTCTCTATGGGACCCTGGCAAGAGCAAGCTGAAATATTTGAGGCCGGGCAAATAAGCAGCTTGCCAATAAAGAGAACAAGGCAAGTCCTCAGGATTGGGATCACGAAAAGCCTGGGTCTCAGGAATAAAGTAAAGCTCAGATATGAAAGTGGGGCCAAGTAGGTCAGGGCTAGTCATGCAGCAACTGTGACTCACTACTGCTGACTCCCAGAGAGCTGGCTAGAGCATCTAAAACCCCTCCTTCCCAGGGATAGGCATGGAGCCCAGGCAGCAGTGAGCCTTCAGGTTGGGGTCTAGTTGGCTGTAGATGAAGCATGGTGGGGAGAAATGAATTCAAGGCTTCATTGCTGTAGTTCAAAAACAAACTTTGAGCAGGGCACAGTGGCTCATGCCTGTAATCTCAGCACTTTGGGAGGCTGAGGCGGGTGGATCACCTGAGGTCAGCAGTTTGAGACCAGCCTGGCCAACATGGTGAGACCCTGTCTCTACTTAAAATGCAAAAATTAGCCAGGCATGATGGTGCACACCTGTAATCCTAGCTACTCAGTAGGCTGAGGCAGAAGAATGGCTTGAACCCGGAAGGCAGAAGTTGCAGTGAGCGAAGATTGTACCATGAGACTCCATCTCAAAAAAAAAGAAATTATGAAGAATAACATTCATCACAGAATTGTTTATGATATAATTAGGAACTGGTCTATGACAAACTCCAGAGGGTCTCCAAAATGAATGAAAGACAAAATGCACTGAATAAGGATTCTAGGTTAGAAATGTAAGTGCAAGTGTGGCAGGCCAGGTCTCACTAATGCAGGCCTCTATTACAACTGTCTCAGCACTGACTGAGCAGCTAGGTTATACATTAAAAGCTGATTGAGCCAGTGCCCTTATACCAAGGCTGGAGTATAACAAAGAGCCCACCAAGAGTTTTGCCTACGCTTTTCCAGGGCCTTGAAGCATAGCAAGATAACTAAGGAATTCTTATCAGGACCCTTTTAGGATTAAACAAATTATATTGGGGGTCTGAAGAAATTCCCCAGGCCTGCACAAAAAATTTCATTGGAGTCTAAAGGAACTCCCCAAACCTTTATGATTTAGCAGGATACAAGATAAGGGTAATCACCCCAGCACCTAGACCCATTTAGATTAAGTAAACTTATTGAGGCTCCAGAAGGTCTTCGGGACTCAGACCTTAGTTATAGCTTAAAATAAGTTAATCACTTATGTTTTTAGATAAATACACACTTACATGTAGACATATAGCTTAGAAGATATATAAGCTCTGGAAAACTTGGTAATTTTGAGTTGGTCTGGCGATTATTTCCAGGCCTTTTCCCTGTGGCTGGTTACAGAGATAAAAATTCTTCCTCCGCAGTTCATCTACATCTTGTTATTGGGCCACAAGAAATAGCAGCCCAAGAGGCTGGGCGAGGTGGCTTACGGCTGTAATCCCAGCATTTTGGGAGGCTGAGGTGGGCGGATCACCTGAGGTCAGGAGTTTGAGACCAGCCTGACCAACATGGCAAAACCCCATCTCTACTAAAAATACAAAAAATTAACCAGGTGTGGTGGCAGGCACCTGTAATCCCAGCTACTCTGGAGGCTGAGGCAGGAGAATTGCTTGAACCCAGGAGGCGAAGGCTGATCACGCCATTGCACTCCAGCCTGGGCAACAAGAGTGAAACTCCATCTCCAGAAAAAAAAAACAAAAAACAAAAGAAAAGAAGTAGCAGCCCAACCCTCAGTTTAGTCTGGGAACACAAGGGAGACAAGGACAATCACAAGCACGCGCGCGCACACACACACACGCCAACTGTAAATGAATGCGGCTAGAAGGATGGAGGCAGGTAGGTGAGGAAGCCATTGACTTGTACTGGCATTGGGGTTCTCTGTTCTTATGAACTGTGTAGGATATAATTCTTACAGAATCAGTCCACCTTAAAGATGAAGGAGAAAATAGACAGGTATGGATCACTCAGAGTCCTAAGATGTTAAGGCAGGCTGGCTTTTGATTATGTTAAAGAAATAATCAAAGTCCCAGAGAAGCATTGTCAAACAATGAATCTAAAAAGAAAGGGTCAAAAATCAACCTCTCTGATGAGAATAGACACACTGACCTATGAGTGTTTCCTAGGAAGAACAGTAGCTTTCATTTTACAAATGCCTTTTAATATTATTACATTTTTATTCCCTTTATCTAAAGCACTCAATATTACCCAGAGAGCCCTTTTTTTTTTTTTTTTGAGACAAGAGTTGCACTCTTGTTGCCCAGGCTGGAGTGCAATGGCGTGATCTCGGCTCACTGCAACCTCCGCCTCCCAGCTTCAAGCAATTCTCCTATCTCAGCCTCCTGAGTAGCTAGGAATTATAGGTGCCTGCCCTACACCTGGCTAATTTTGTATTTTTAGTAGAGACGGGGTTTCTCCATGTTGGTCAGGCTGGTCTCAAACTCCTGACCTCAGGTGATCCACCCGCCTTGGCCTCCCAAAGTGTTGGGATTACAGGCGTGAGCCACAGCGCCCAGCCTGAGAGCTCATTCTTATTTATACCTTGCCAGGGCACCTTAGCACTTGCCAGAGACAGAAACTAACAAAGTTTTTTTGTTTGTTTTGTTTTTGAGATGGAGTTTCACTCTTGTTGCCCAGGCTGGAATGCAATGGTGCAATCTCTGCTCACTGCAACCTCCACCTCCTGGGTTCAAGTGATTCTTCTGCCTCAGCCTCCCAAATAGGTGGGATTACAGACATGGGCCACCATGCCTGGCTAATTTTTTGTGTTTAGTAGAGACAAGGTTTCACCATGTTGGTTGGGCTTGTCTCAAACTCCTGACCTTGGCTTTCCAAAGTGCTGGCATTACAGACATGAGCCACTGTGCCTGGCTCAGAGTTTGTTTTTGAATTATAGCAATGAAACTTTGAATTTATTTTTCCCTACCAAGCCTCATGTACGGCCAACTGGACCCCAACCTGAAGGCTCACTGCTGCCTGGGCTCCATGCCTATCCCTGGGAAGTGGGGGTTTTAGATGCTCTAGCCGACTCTCTGGAAGTCAGCAGTAGTCTGACAGTTGCCTGTGACCTTTGGAAAAGGCTTTTTCTCAATTTGTTGTTAACTTTGTTAATGATTTTTTTTTTTTTTTTGAGATGGAGTCTTGCTCTATTGGCAGGCTGGAGTGCAGTGGTATGATCTCGGCTCGCTGCAATCTCCACCTCCCGGATTCAAGCAATTCTCCTGCCTCAGCCTCCCGAGTAGCTGGGACTACAGGTGTGTGCCACGATGCCCGGCTAATTTTTGTATTTTTAGTAGAGACAGGATTTCACCATATTGACCAGGATGGTCTTGATCTCTTGACCACCTCTTGATCCACCCACCTCGGCCTCCCAAAGTGCTGGGATTACAGGCATGAGCCACCATGCCCGACCAATGATGTTTTGTTATACAGAAATATCAAATGTTAATTTTGTCATATATTATTCTTTATAGTGGTTGGCTTTGCTGTCATGTCTAGAAAGATTATAAAAATAATCACTCATGCTTTCTTTAAGTACTCTTATGGTTTTGTTTTGTATTTCCCTTTTTTTTTTGAGACAGAGTCTTGTTCTGTCGCCCAGGCTAGAGTGCTGCAGTGGCGCAATCTCAGCTCACTGCAACCTCTGCCTCCTGGGTTCGAGCAATTCTCTTGCCTTAGCCTCCCGAGTAGGTGGGACTACAGGTGCCTGCCACCACGCCCAGCTAATTTTTGTATTTTTAGTAAAGACCAGGTTTCCCTTTGTTAGCCAGGATGGTCTGGAACTCCTGACCTCGTGATCCACCTGCCTTAGCCTCCCAAAGTGCTGGGATTATAGTTGTGAGCCACCGTGCCCAGCCTGGTTTTGTATTTTCATTTAATCTGGGTGGAATTAATTTTGGTATGTTCTGTGAGTTACAGTTCAATCAATTTTTCTCAAATAACCTGTTTTCTTAGCATCATTAAACAATGTGATTTCTGCTGTGAGAAACTGTAGTATTGCTTCCTCTGAATTGGGAAAGAGGATGTGTGTGGCAGGTTTATAAGAGATATTCTATCATGTGTTAGTGTTTAGCCAAGTCCCTGATCTTATCTTTGATGACTTGCTGGCCATAATTTCTGAGTATACTAGGTTGTATACATTTGCCTTCTTAGTCTCTTTTAGTCCTAAAAGAGGTATTTAACTTAGAAAGTGGCTTTCACTAGTTTTCCTCAAAGATTGTAAATTCTGTTTTGTGGATGACCTGTTTTTAACCATAGCCTATGTACTGTCACCAAATATGCTTTTCTGCTGTTTCATTTTGTCAACTGATAATTGCTCTGAGATTATAGACTAATACTTGTTTTAGCAGTACAAAAATGGACTACAGTGTTTACTTGCTGTCCCTTTAATACTACAGATTCCAAAGCCGTATTACATTTATGTTTTCTGCGGTTACGTTCTTTGTGCTCTAGCCCTTCTCTGATATGTGGGTAATTTAGAGGCAATGATAGTATTTAATATGCTCGATTTTGTTCTTTGATTTTTTTATTTTATTTTATTTTATTTTTGAGATGGAGTCTCGCTCTGTCACCCAGGTTGGAGTGCAGAGGCGCGATCTTGGCTCACTGCATCCTCCGCCTCCCGGGTTCGAGTGATTCTCCTGCCTCAGCCTCCTGAGTAGCTGGGATTACAGGCGCTTGCCACCACAATTGGCTAATTTTTGTATTTTTAGTGGAGACGGGGTTTCACCACGTTGGCCAGGCTGGTCTTGAACTCCTAACTTCAGGTGATCTGCCTGCCTTGACCTCCCAAAGTGCTGGGATTGCAGGTGTGAGCCACCACTCCCAGCCAAGAAATTGATTTTTTTTAGTTAATAATGTTTACCAAGTATTGTAGTTGGGAGAAGTCTTCAAGCTTAAAAGTAAACCTCCAGCATGTTATTACCTAAGGAATTTGTGTCAAGGCTGATTGAACCTGAACCTCTTAAATGTTTTGTTTTTTGTAGAGAGGAAAATATGATGTTCCCAAGTGGCTCTCTCCCAGTAGCATTCTGCTTCTTCAACAAATGCTGCAGGTAAACTTTATTTTTAAATAATAGAAGTCTATTGTAATTGTTTGGTTCAACTTTTAAGATATCTGTGGTGCTACATCATTTCCTATTAGCTTGAAAAAAATCCCACTCATATCTACCTTGAAAATATCCTCTATTAGATCCTTTCTTAATTATGTTGTAAACCTAATTTGTTTTAGACACCTACCATATGTCGTAGCTGGTGTGGTTTTTCTAACTTTTTTTTGAGCACTGTCTGTTTTCTCTAACTAGCTCTTGTTCCACTCTCTTTTAATCCCAAAGTATTAATTGATTGATTGACTGATTGATGGAGATAGAGTGTCACTCCTTAGAAGACCCCCAGGCTGGAGTGCAGTGGCACGATCTTGGCTCACTGCAACCTTTGCCTTCTGGGTTCAAGCTATTCTTCTGCTTCTGCCTTCCAAGTAGGTGGGATTACAGGCGTGAAGCACCTTGCCTAGCTAATCTTTGTATTTTTAGTAGAGACGGAGTTTTGCCATGTTGGCCAGGCTGGTCTCGAACTCCTGACCTCAAGGTATCTGCCTGCCTCAGCCTGCCAAAATGCTGGGATTACAGGCATGAGCCACCATACCTGGCCCCAACTGTTTTTTTTGTTTTTTGTCTTTTTGAGACGGAGTCTCCCTCTGTTGCCCAGGCTGGAGTGCAGTGGCGTGATTTTGGCTCACTGCAAACTTTGCCTCCCAGGTTCAAGTAATTTTCCTGCCTCAGTCTCCTGAGTAGCTAGTACTACAGGCGTGTGCCACCATGCCTGGCTAGTTTTTGTATTTTTAGTAGAGACAGGTTTCTCCACGTTAGCCAGGCTGGTCTCGAACTCCTGACCTCACATATTCTGCCTGCCTCGGACTCTCAAAATTCAAAGTGCTGGGATTACAGGCATGAGCCACTGGCTTTTTGTTGTTGTTGTTGTTTGTTTGTTTTTGATACAGAGTTTTGCTTTGTTGCTCAGGCTGGAGTGCAATGGTGCGATCTCAGCTCACTGCAACCTCCGCTTCCTGGGTTCCCAGGTTCAAGCGGTTCTTGTACCTCAGCCTCCCAAGTAGCTGGGATTACAGGTGTGTGCCACCATGCCTGGCCAGTTTTTGTACTTTTAGTAGAGATGGGGTTTCACCATGTTGTCCAGGCTGGTCTTGAACTCCTGACCTCAGGTGATCCACCCGCCTTGGCCTCCCAAAGTACTGGGATTACAGGTGTGAGCCACCATGCCCAGCCTGGCCTCTTTAAAAAAAAAAAAAAAAAAAAATTTATAGACAGGGTTTTACTCTGTCACCCAGGCTGGAGTCCAGTGGTATGATCTTGGCTCACTACAGCCTCGACCCCCAGGTTCAAGTGATCCTTCTACTTCAGCCTCCCGAGCAGCTGAGACCACTGGTACACACCATCACACCTGACTAATTTTTTGTGTTCTTTCTTTAGTTTTCTTTTTTTTTGGTTGTTTTTAAATTTTATTTATCATTTCATTCCTTATAATTACTTTCAGCAAACCATATATTTTTTGTAGAGATGGGGTTTCGCTCTGTTGCCCAGGCTGGTTTTTAACTCCTGAGCTCAAGCGATCTGCCTGCCTCGATCTCCGAAAGTGCTGGGATTACAGGTATGAGCCATGGCGTCCCGCCTGTTCCCAACTCTTGCACATTAAGTATGTTAGTAGATAATATATGCTTGAATATTAATTAATGTTTATTTAATTAATTAAAGATAATAAATGCTTGAATGAGTTGACGTGCTATTGAATGGGCCCTGTTACCTAGTGCAGTGGTTCTCAAACTTCAGCAGATATCAGAATTACCCCAGGCTTGTTAAAATACAGATTGCTGAACTCCAGCCCCAGAGTGTGTAATTCAATAGATTTGGGGCAGGACTGAAATTTTGCATTTCTAACAAGCTCCCAGAAGATGCTGATGCTGCAGGTCTTGGGGCCACACTTTGAGAACCACAGTTTTAGTGGAATGAGCCTCTGAGGGTGAAAGATAGGAGTGCTGAAGCCTAGGTAAGCACTCTACCAGTTAATCAATGTATCACCTAGTCTGATCTATAAAATGGGGGTTCTGAGCCTGGCCTCACTGCTATGTAGTAGTATGAGGACAAAGTGAGATTGATAGGAAACACTTTGAAAATCTGAGTATCTTATTAGTGCAATTTTTTTTTCATTATGTATTCAGAATATCTTCTGTTTTTTCCATCTATTAAGTCATCTCCATCTTTTATTCAAAATTTACCTCAGACTCACTCACCTTGATTAAGTAGGGCCAGACCACCAAATCTCCGTAATGAGATTGAAAATGCCTTACTCTTTCTTCTAGACTCCAAAAAAACCTTAAATCTTTGTTGATTAATTTTTCTCTCCTTACATTTGAAAATTACAAATGGAAAGGTGTGCTTTTCAACTTGTTCTGTGTGATTGTAAGCTCATTGGAGGTAGAGATTGCCTATTTAGTATGAATGCCCTGCATTGTGGCTGCTTGAATGTTAAATTGGTGAATATTTCCCGTGAATAGGTTTTCCAGCAAAAGACTATTACATCATACAATAGATTGACTGAACTTCATGAATAATGTCCATACCAATGAAGTTCATGTTTGTTAAACATTTATCTTCTAAGCCTGTGTTGTTTGCTATAGTTTTCTTGCCTCTGTTGCCTTTTTAAAAGAATTTATTCCAAGGCCATTTTAAGGACTTTGACAGCATTTTTGTGATGATAAAGTTTACATCTGTTCTGATGCATTTTTAGTTCTCAGGAGGAAAGGTGTTCTATGTTCTGTATTTGAAATGTTAATCTCTAACTACTTTTTAATGGCCACTAGGTGGACCCAAAGAAACGGATTTCTATGAAAAATCTATTGAACCATCCCTGGATCATGCAAGATTACAACTATCCTGTTGAGTGGCAAAGCAAGAATCCTGTAAGTAAAATGAAATCCAGTAGAATTTTTTTTTTTTCTTTTAACTTTGTGTGGTCTTTGGGTGAATTCAGAACCTACAATGATGTGGTCTAAATATACAAGAAAATATATTTTGTAGACTTACTAATCAGATTGGTGTTTGGGAGACTTGACACCTAATAGACAGTGGTTCCTTGACCCCATCTGCAAATGAGAATTACCTGGGACTCCTGTGAAAATACCTACCCCCATCCCAGAACACTTAATGGGAATTTTTTGAGATCGAGTTCACTCTGTCACGCCAGGCTGGAGTGCAGTGGCCGGATTCCCTCAGTTCACTGCAAAGCTCCTCAGCCCCGGGTTCACGCATTCTCCTGCCTCAGCCTCCCGAGTAGCTGGGACTACAGGCACCTGCCACCTCGCCCGGCTAGTTTTTTGTATTTTTTAGTAGAGACGGGGTTTCACTGTGTTAGCCAGGATGGTCTCGATCTCCTGACCTCGTGATCCGCCCATCTCGGCCTCCCAAAGTGCTGGGATTACAGGCTTGAGCCACCGCGCCCGGCCTTAATGGGAATTTTTAAAAGCTCCCTGGTGTTTCTCATGTGCAGTCAGTCACGGTGCTCTGGGAATCTTGGGCAAGTTACTTAACTTTGCAGAGCCTATTTATTCATCTGTAAAAAGTAGGTTAAACCACTTCTACTTCCCAGAGAAGTTATGAGGGTACAGTACTCAAACTTTTTAGTTTGAGGACCCCTTTATACTCTTAATATTTATTTATTCGTTAAAAAATAACATAACTATTACATATTAACACAAATATTTTTATGAAGAATAACCATTTACAAAATACATTTAGCAAAAAGAATGACATTGTTTTACAACTTTGCAAATTTCTTTAAAGTCTAGCTTAATAGAAGACACCTGTATACTCACGTGCTTCTGTGTTCAGTCTGTTTTGATAGGTTTTGATTGAAGCCAAGGAATAAAATGCAGCCTCACACAGATATGTAGTAGGAAAAGGAAGAAAAATTTTAATAGCCTTTCAGACAGTTTCTAATATCCCATTAAAACTTGAAAAGTGGTAGTTTCTTAAAGGGTAATTGCATGTGGAATCTGAAGCCATATCAATGACATTTTGTACTCCATAAAATCCATTGTTCTGTCCATTGGATCTTTTCCCCACATAACGTGATGCATTGGTTATTTGGAAAACACTGGTTCGCTGAGTTATGCAAATCTTCCAAACGTTAACAGATTTCATTATACAACATTAAATCACATTCCTTAAAATCACTACTGATCTCAGTAGAAAAGTCTTTTAACTATTGGAAAGCACTGAAGATCATGGTGGCAAATAAAAGTTTTCTAAATTCTAATTTTTGCTTAAAAGTTCAAATTCTGTCATTGACAACAAATGTGTCATTTTCCTTGAACTGACAAGTTCCCTTGGTTCATTTTTGAGAAAATGTCTGCTAAACATTTAAGTCTAAATAACGATAGTTGGTCAGTGTTCTTTCTCGTCAAAATGGTTTTCTTTGAAAAAAACGGCTAATTAGGCCAGGCATGGTAGCTTGCGCCTGTAATCCCAGCACTTTGGGAGGCTGAGGCAGGCATATTACTTTAGGTCAGGAGTTCCAAACCAGCCTGGCCAACATGGTAAAACCCTGTCTTTACTGAAAATGCAAAAAATTAGTTGGCATGGTAGTGCCTATAATCATGCCTATAATCCCAGGTTCTCGGGAGGCTGAGGCAAAAGAATTGCTTGAACCCAGGAGGTAGAGGTTGCAGTGAGCTGAGAGCGCCACCACACTCCAGCCTTGGGTGACAGAGTGAGACTCTGTTTCAAAAAGAAAAGAAAAGAGGCTGGGTGCGGTGGCTCACATCTGTAATCCCAGCACTTTGGGATCCCAGGCAGGCAGATCACGAGGTCAGGAGTTCAAGACCAACCTAACCAATATGATGAAACTCTGTCTCTACTAAAAATACAAAAATTAGCTGGGTGTGGTGGCACACACCTGTAATCCCAGCTGCTCAGGAAGCTGAGGCAGGAGAATGGCTTGAACCCCAGAGGAGAGTGAGACTCCATCTCAAAAAGAGAAAGAAAAAAATGACGAATTGAGCTCATAATTCAGTCACACAGGTGCTTTTCCTCAAGACAACTATCATACTTTGGTATGTAGAAGTACATCATGCTACTACCTGTTTAGTCACACAGAATATTAAAAACATGTACTCAAAGTAAAAATGTAACAAAATTAATATCTTTTACTGGTTTATCAAGGAAATTCTTAATTGAAACTGCCTTCTTTTCAAACTATGGGTATATGACAAAGAATACAATATTTTAGTACAGTTTGGTGCCACTGCATTGATTAATACTAAGGTGCCAGCAATTTTATTTATTTAATTTTAATTTTTTATTTTTTTGAGAGGGATTCTCGCTATTATCATCCAGACTGGAGTGCAATGGCACGATCTTGACTGATTGCAACCTCCACCTCCCAGTTTCAAGCAATTCTCCTGCCTCAGCCACCCGAGTAGTTGGGATTACAGCCACCTGATACAACGTTTGGCTAATTTTTGCATTTTTAGTAGAGACGGGATTTCACCATGTTGGCCAGGCTGGTCTCGAACTCCTGACCTTGGTTGATCCGCCTGCCTCAGCCTCCCAAAATGCTGAGATTACAGGCATAAGCCACTGCACCCAGCTGCCAGCAATTTTACTTATCACTGCTTTCATACCATCCATACAAATGTCAACACTTTGAAAAATGAAAGATAATATTATAAAAATAGTTTGACCTTGGAGACTCTCAGGCATCTGCAGACCGTGCTTTGAGAACTGGTCTAACATGCATATATGTAAAACACATAAACAACACCAAATGTTATTTAAGTTTAAACAGTTTTAAAAATATTTCTACATTGTTTTTAAAAAATGCTTTTTTTTTTTTTTTTGAGACAGAATCTTGCTCTGATGCCCAGGGTGGAGTGCAGTGGCGCAATCTCGGCTCACCACAACCTCTGCCTTCTGGGTTCAAGTGATTCTCTTGCCTCAGCCTCCCGAGGAGTTGGGACTACAGGCATGCGCTACCATGTCCGGCTAATTTGTATATTTTTAGTAGAGATGGGGTTTTTCTGTGTTGGCCAGGCTGGTCTCGAACTCCTGACCTGCCTGCCTCGGCCTCTCAAAGTGCTGGGATTACAGGTGTGAACCACTGCACTGGGCCTTAAAAATGGTTTTTTTCAAACAAACGGCCACTTGGTAAAAATGCGGATATTACTATAGGACATGGATATTTTGTGTATTAGTTACTGCTGCATTAAGAACTACCCTGAAATTTAGTGGTTTAAAACAATAATTTGGCTGGGTGTGGTGGCTCACACCTATAATCCTAGCACTTTGGGAGGCCAAGGCGGGTGGATCACCTGAGGTCGGGAGTTTGAGACCAGCCTGACCAAGATGGAGAAACCCTGTTTCTACTAAAAATACAAAATCAGCCTGGCATGGTGGTGCATGCCTGTAATCCCAACTACTCGGGAGGCTGAGGCAGGAGAATCACTTGAACCCGGGAAGCAGAGGTTGCAGTGAACCAAGATCGCGCCATTGCAGTCCAGCCTGGGCAACAAGAGCGAAACTCTTCCTCAAAAAATAAATAATAATAAAAAATAATAATAATTTACAATTCTGTGGACCAGACATTTGGACTGGGTTCAGCTGGGCCGTTCTTACGTATGCCTTGCCTGGGGTCGTGGCTACAGTTGTCTTGTAACTGGGCTGAATGGTCCAAGCCTCGCTAGAAAGACTGGCTGTTTCCTGGGCCACATGTGTCCATCAGGCTAACCTGGACTTTTTTATATAGCAACTGGATTTCCTTTTCTTTTCTTTTCTTTTTTTTTTTTTGAGACCAAGTCTCACTCTGTCACCCAGGCTGGAGGGCAGTGGCGCAATCTCTGCTCACTGCAAGCTCCGCCTCCCAGGTTCAAGCCATTCTCCTGCCTCAGCCTCCCGAGTAGCTGGCACTACAGGCGCCCGCCACCATGCCTGGCTAATTTTTTTTTTTTTTTTTAGTAGAGACGGGGTTTCACTGTGTTAGTCAGGATGGTCTCGATCTCCTGACCTCATTATCCGCCTGCCTCAGCCTCCCAAAGTGCTGGGATTACAGGCGTGAGCCACCGCGCCCGGCCAGCAACTGCATTTCGGAAGAAGAAAGAGGATAAGCCCTAGTATTGTAGCATTTTTCAAGCCTCTGCTTGCATTGTACTAACTAGTGTCCCACTGGCCAAAGCAAGCCATGTGGCAAAGCCCAGAGCCACTATGGAAGCTGTATCTTTCAAGGTTGTACAGTTCTTATTCTCTATTTATAGATAAGGGAACAGAAAAATGAAAAACAACTATTTATGAAATAAATTTAGTGAGAAGAATGGCATTGCTTTACATCTTTGCTGATTTCTTTGAAGTCTTATTAGAAGACACTCGTGCTTCTGCATTCAGCCTGTTTTGATAACGTCGTTTTGATTGAAACAAATGAAGAAAATACAGCCTCACACAGATATGTAATTAGAAAAAAGAGAAGTATTTTAATAGTGTTTCCAGATAATTGGGGATATTCTCTGATATCTCACCAAAACTTTTTCAGTGGACTAGGACATGTGCATGAATCAACAGAATAGCTTAGAGGTGTGTCTCAGATAGGCCAAAGCGTAGAATTGGTAGATCTGTGGGGTATTTGCTTTCTGGAATAATCACACCAATGTAAATATCCTTCCCAGTAGCCAGCTCATCTTGGAAAGAAAGACTATACTTGTTCCAGGCCCCTTCCCACTATTCTGCCCACTATTAATGGGCCATGTGGCCTGAGCTGAAATCACTCCTGATTCTCCTATGATTGTTAACTCCTAAAACTTCTCTTATCCAAATTTCCCCTGGCCCTACGTGACATCTTTAATATCTATTGAGCAAATACAACATAATTCTAACAGCAACCATACCAAGATCCTAAGAATAGTAGAATGTGCAAGCATCTGAGCAGTGTAGCAGCAGAACCAGGGAAGCTATGATGTGCCCCTTGTGAGGTGGAGAGAGTGGGTGGTGCAAATGCCTGTGTTCAGCCATTGGGGGTCATCATTTCTCCATGTGTGGAGGGCTTTGCACATCTTCTCAGCCATGATCCTAATAGGATAGAATACATTACTGTTTGTGTTAGATGCCAAAATGAAGAAAGTCTCTACTTTCTATAGCCCCAATATTTTTTTTATTTGGGACACAGTATAAAGTAAAATATATAAAGTTTTGAGTGTTCCAAAAGAGTCTACCGTTTCCCCTACATGGTTTTTTTTTTTTTTTTTTTGAAAATAGAGTTTCGTTCTTGTTGCCCAGTGACGTGATCTCAGCTCACCGCAACCTCCGCCTCCTGGGTTCAAGCGATTCTCCTGCCTTAGCCTTCCGAGTAGCTGGGATTACAGGCATGCACCACCATGCCCAGCTAATTTTGTATTTTTAGTAGAGACGGGGTGTATCCATGTTGGTCAGGCTGGTCTTTAACTCCTGACCTTAGGTGATCCGCCGATCTCGGCCTCCCAAAGTTCTGGGGTTACAGATGTGAGCCACCACGCCTGGCCTCCCTTACATCTTAATATAATAATTGCTACTATTTATTGAGCACGTAGAGTAGAATAGTGTACTATTATAGTAAGGGCTCTCTGTATATTATACTGTGGTATAATATAGGTAGAACTCTTAGGATAGTACCTTTAAGAGTCAGGTACTACCCTGTGGGCTTTATGTTTTTTAACTCGTTTAATCCATTTAATCTGTACACCAACCCTCCGAAGTAGGTACTATTATTGCCCCCTTTTGCAGATGAGGCAACTGAGACACAGAATCATTAAGTAACTTGCCCAAGGTCAAACAATGAGTAAGTGTAGAACCAGGATTTGAACCCACACTGAAGGGTTCTGAAATGGAATGGATCTGATAGACTAGCTGATTCAAGCTCAGGGCCCACATCCTGTGTATTTGCAGCCAGCATTGCTTATCTGGTTTCTATTGAAGTAGCTACTGGAGCAGAGTGATGGAGAGGTGGCATTGTGTTATGGTAGAAAAACCTGGGGCTAGGAATGAAAAATGCCAGTCTTGGGCAGATCACAGTAACTTTTCTGAGTCTTCATTTTATCACCTCTAATATGGGTATTCTAATGTCAATCTGTGCATGTTTGGGTCATGTTTTGCCATTTATAGAGTACCTTTACATGTTGTATCATTAATCTCTTTTGCCTGCCTTGCAGAGCTGTTACAAGATCAAATGAATTATATACAGGAGAGGCATAATGGATTGTTGTTGCTTTTTGAAGGATTTGCTTTTCTCTTTCAGTATTGTGTTTCATCAAGAGTGAACTATTTAAAAAATTCAGATTTCCTTGAATATTTAAGGTATAGATGCTGTCTGTTCTGTAACTCTATGCATGATCTCCTCCTACCATTTTCATACATAGTTCTGGTACCCAAGTATTGTATCAAATAGAAGTTATAGTCAGTTCCATTTTCTGCCTTAGTGAACAGGAAATGTAGTAGGCACGGATAATCCAAAATAATTGGCTAGCTTTTGGGATGCAGTTTTGTACTTAATTTGAGTATGTATGGCTGAGAATTCAGAGCGCTTTAAGTATTGATCCTCTTTGGAAAACACAGCTTGAGATTAATCATGTTTTTCAGACCCTTGGTATCTTTTCTACCCCACTTGTTTCATTGTTTCCAGTTCAGGAGCCCAGCAGAGATGGTAGCACCTCCTTCCTCTGTCTCCTGCCTTTCTCACACATATGCCTTGTGGTAAAGGTACAGGCAGGAGGCTGGGGGAGAGAGGGGTTCTTTTACAGTTAAAAAAAAATTTTTTTTAAACTTAAGATGATGGAGGGAACTCAAAAATTTATTTTCTTGCTTGAGCAGTGTTGACATCAACAAGAAGATAACAGATATTAAGGTGTCTAGGCTTCTGAGGTTGAGACCATCTTGAGGGGGAATCTACAGTTCTAGGAGCAGTCACAGTCAAAGCAGCACAATGAAAACTTATTCTTAGCACTTTGGACTTTCACATTACCACTAGTATAAACCTTTGTGGTCTCTACTTTGTCTGTAACCCATGAGGTTGTGCTTGTACCAGTCAATAATGCAAGGCTGTCTCAGTCTGTTTGAGCTGCTATGACAAAATACCATAAACTGAGTGGCTTAGAGAGAACAGAAATTTATTTCTCACAGTTCTGGAGGTTGGGAAGTTCAAGATCAAGTCATCATAGAGCTACAGTTCTGAAGGGTAAAAATAAAGAAAAAAAAGATCAAGGCACCAGCAGATTTGGTGTTTGATGAGGTCCCACTTTCCGGTTCATAGAATGGTTCTTTCTTGCTGTGTCCTCACATGATGGAAGGTGACAATGGGGAAAGGCCTCTGGAGCCCCTTTCCTTCCCTTTCCCTTTCCTTTCCTCTTTCCTTTCCTCTCCTTTCCTTTCCTCTTTCCTTTCCTCTTTCCTTTCCTTTCTTCTTTCCTTTTCTTTCTTTTCTTTCTCCTTCTGAGATAGGGTCTCATGCTTTTACGCGGGCTGGAGTGCAGTGACTTAATCATACGTCACTGTAACCTTGAACTCTTGGGCTCAAGTGATCCTCCCACCTCAGCCTCCTGAGTAGTTAGGACTGTGAGCCATTGCACCTGGCTAATTTTTGAATTTTTTTTGTAGTAACGGGATCTTGCCGTATTGCCCAGGCCAGTCTCCAACTCCTGGCTTCAAGTGATCCTCCCACCTCAGCCTCCCAACGCCCTGGGATTACAGGCATGAACCATTGTACTTTGACCTGGGGCCTCTTTTATAAGGGTACTAACCCCATTTATGAGGGCAGAGCCCACTCATGACCTACTCACCTCCCAAAGGCCCAACCTCCTAATACTATTACACTAGTGATTAGGTTTCAGCATATGAATTGAGGAGAGAAATTTATCTTTACTGTTTCTTTTCATGATGGCAGCCTTACTTTCTCTTGAGCTTTTTGTTACAAGTGTGATGTTCAAAACAAGGGAAGCTCATGATATTGCCCTGCTTTGTGCTGGACAGACCTCTCTTTCATGTTATGTTTGGTTCTGAATACCTCACTTCGATGTATAGTATCAACCTAGAGTGTGATCTAAAGAAAGGGCCAGAATAGTAAGGGGAGTTAATCAATAAAGTGGAGGTTGGCAGAACTAGAAAACAGAAGACTTGCAGAGGAAAGGTTGCTTATAATAGGAATACTCAAATTTCTGAAAGGCTCTTCTATCATAGAGGAAATAGAATTATGACTGTTAGTGAAAATAACCATTTTTTGAGGGCCTACTCTGTTGAGATGTTGTACTAGGCACTTGCTGTATGTTGCATATATTGCAGGGCACGTACCATCTCTCTCTAACAGATGATGAAACTGAGACTCAGAGGTGTAGTCATGTTCAAGGCCAAATGGTTATTAGTCCTGTTGCAGTTAAAACTAAGGTCTGTCTAATTCCAAAGCCTGTTAGCCATCAGGTTGTACCAATTCCCAGTGGACAGAGATCACAGGGAGACAGACCTCAGGCAGCAGGAGGGAGATGCTAACCATTCCAGCTGTTCTGTGTACACTTTAGAGGAGGCCTTTAAGCAGAACGTAAAGCATCCCTCACTTGGGCTGCCATAAAGAGAGTTTTTTTTTGAAATGGAGTTTTGCTGTTGTTGCCTAGCCTGGAATGCAATGGTTTGATCTCAGCTCCCCACAACCTCCGCCTCCCGGGTTCAAGTGATTCTCCTGCCTCAGCCTCCCGAGTAGCTGGGATTACAGGCATGTGCCACCACACCTGGCTAATTTTGTATTTTTAGTCGAGATGGGGTTTCTCCATGTTGATCAGGCTGGTCTTGAACTCCTGACCTCAGATGATCCACCCACCTCGGCCTCCCCAAGTGCTGGGATTACAGGCGTGAGCCACCGCACCTGGCCTAAGAGAGTTTGTATGTTGGAAAGATGAACTTTGAAGTTATATTCCTCTGCTTCTCTTCCCGTGTAATCTTCTGAGCTCCCTTCCAGGTCCAGGCCAAGCTATTCCTGCCTTTTTGTTCTCAGTGATCCTTGTTTGGTTCTGAGAACCCATTTCCGGCCCTACCTTTAGTGAGGTACCATCATGTAGGGATTATTTGGATAATTTCTGTCCTTAAGCAAAATGAATTTTGTGTAGAGGCTTTTACTTATTATTTTTTAAAGTTGTAGTTCAGCATAATAATGATTATGTGGCATCTATGGCACTGTCGTAAAGGTTCCTTGAATTGTGCTAAACGTAAATATAATGAGAGGTACCCTGTGCTCTACAAGTCTGAATCTTTTACCAGTCTGTTGTATAACCACTGATTTTAGATGCCTAGGTGGCTGCTCTTTGATGAAAATACCAACGCAGAGGCCAGGCGCAGTGGCTCAAGCCTGTAATCCCAGCACTTTGGGAGGCCAAGACAGGCGGATCACGAGGTCAGGAGATCGAGACCATCCTGGCTAACACGGTGAAACCCCGTCTCTACTAAAAAATCGGTTGTGGGCCTAAGCCGGCTTAGGTATGGTGCGCCTGTAGTCCAGTTACCGGGAGGCTGAGGAGAATGAACTGAGGCGGGAGGCCCGCGGTCGGTGATCGCCACTGGGTATCTGTGCCTGGCCACAGAGTGATCTCGCCCCGTGAAAAAGGAAATACCAATGCAGGTCTTGCAGTAGGGAAGGGGGAAGGGATATACAGTCCCTGGGCTGTACAACAGAATTTTTTTTTTTTTTTTTTTTTTGAGACAGTCTCACTCTGTTGCCCAGGCTGGAGTGCAATGGCACAATGTCAGCTCACTGCAGCCTCCGCCTCCTGAGTTCAAGTGATTCTCGTGCCACAGCCTCCCAAGTGGCTGGGATTACAGGCACTCACCACCACGCCCGGCTAATTTTTGTATTTTTATTAGAGATGGGATTTCACATGCTGGCCAGACCAGCCTCAAACTCTTGACCTTAGGTGATCTGCCCGTCCCAGCCTCCCAAAATGCTAAGATTACAGGCATGAACTACTGCGCCCAGCATTGTACAACAGAACTTTAACAACAGTTGCTCAGATAATGATGGGGATATAAAGAGCTGGGAAAGAGCTCATCTTGAAATGCTTCCTGGAATATGCTTACATCTTAAAAGATTGTAGAGAATGTTGATTCTTCCCCAAGAAATTGACAAATTCATGTTTTACATAATGATATTTGATTGTATAAAGTAATTATACTGATTTTAAAATGTCAAAACAATGAATATATTTGTAATTTTTTGTTAATAAAGTGCATAATTTTTTTTTGTAGTTTATTCACCTTGATGATGATTGCGTAACAGAACTTTCTGTACATCACAGAAACAACAGGCAAACAATGGAGGCTTTAATTTCACTGGTAAGAAATACAGCACGGGCTGGGTGCAGCAGCTCACGCCTGTAATCCCAGCACTTTGGGAGGCCGAGGTGGGAGGATCACTTCAGGTCAGGAGTTCGAGACCAGCCTGGCCAGTGTGGTGAAACCCCGTCTCTACTAAAAATACAAAAATTAGCCGGGTGTGGTGGCACGTGCCTGTAATCCTAGCTACTCAGGAGGCTGAGGCACGAGAATCACTTGAACCCAGGAGTCAGAGGTTGCAGTGAGCTGAGATCCCGCCCCTGCACTCCAGCCTGGGCGACAAGAGCTAAACTCCATTTCAAAAAAGAAAAAGAAAAAAAAAATACAGCAATACAGCATGAATTTGAGAGTAATATCTTTTGTTTCATTGTTCTTTATTTTATCAGTACATGAAAAATAGTGTAGCATTTTCAGACCTATGATTTTATTATGGGTACAAATATTGCATTTAAAAATATTTACATATGATTTCCACACAATCCTGATGTGTACTAGATATTTTCTTTAAAAATGAACACTCCATACTTAAAACATTGATGAAGAAGCATTACAGTGAAAAAATAATTAAAAAACAACTGGCCGGGCGCGGTGACTCAGGCCTGTAATCCCAGCACTTTGGGAGGCCAAGGTGGGTGGATCATGAGGTCAGGAGATGAAGACCATCCTGGCTAACACAGTGAAACCCCGTCTCTACTAAATATACAAAAAAATTAGCCGGGCGTTGTGGCGGGCCCCTGTAGTCCCAGCTATTCGGGAGGCTGAGGCAGGAGAATGGTGTGAACCTGGGAGGCGGAGTTTGCAGTGAGCCAGGATTGTGCCACTGCACTCCAGCCTGGGTGACAGAGCGAGACTCCAGCTCAAAAAAAAAAAAAAAAAGAAACAACAAACTAGTGCACAAAGAATGGACAGAGTTCTAATTTTGACTACTTTAAAGTTCTCTAACGTGCAACTGGGTTTCTGCTGTGAAAATGAGGTAAACACAAAGCAATTTTCTTCTCACCTGAAAGCAACAGCAGTGTCACATCACCCCTAAGTGGACAAACCAAATACCATGAAAGCGTCATCATGATTTCTGGTGTTTGATTATTTTGGCTCTTTCAGATGCTCAGTCTCTAGATCATACCTGTGTTGTGTGTGTGTGTGTGTGTGTGTTTTAAGAGATCAAGGTAGTCACAGCTGTCTCTAATGTGAAGAGTGACTTGTACGTCACTTTGTTCCTGGCCCAGTGCTATGTCTTCTATCACCTGTAATTTATGTTTGCTTTATCTGTTCTTTAACTTGCAAGGTGGAGTCCTTAAGCAATTAAAAAAAAAAATCAAGCAAAGCTTTGCTAAGGCACAATTCTTTTCAGTAAGGAGAAAATATAAAGAAATTCTTTTGAATGACATAATAAGTAAAGACAAACAGAATGTATCTGGAAATGGTAGTGTAATTTACTTTTTCATGGATAATGCCTTTAGGGGAATAGTAAGAATTGGGAATTGCTGTAAGATTTGTATGGTCCTTAGTCTTTCATTAGTGAAAATTTGAAGTTTCCATTTAAGCCACCTAAAAAAATAAATTGTAGGACATTTTCTTTGGGATAGTCTTTAATGGAAGACTATACTTTAGATACTGAAATTTTAAAAAATGTTATTATAGAAAAATTTTCCCACCAAAGTAGAGAGAATAGTATAACAACACTGAGTTTCCATGTTCTCATCATTCAGTTTCAATAGTTAATAACGTTTTGCCAATTTAATCTGTATCCTACCACTTTCTCCCTTCCTCCCTTTCCAGCTGGGATATTTCCAAGTAAATCCCAGATAGCATGTCATTTTATCCAGGACAAATTGGTGTGAGATCCACAAACTTTAAAAATCTGAATCTTAAATGTAACATACTTAAGCCAGGCAAGGTTCCTCATGCGTGTAATGTCAGCACTTTGGGAGTCCGAGGTGGGCAGATCATGAGGTCAGGAGATCAAGGCCGACATGGTGAAACCCCGTTTCTACTAAAAATACAAAAATTAGCTGAGTGTGGTGGCACGCCCCTGTAATCACAGCTACTTGGGAAGGTGAGGCAGGAGAAAGACATGAACCCGGGAGGCGGAGGTTGCAGTGAGCCGAGATCGTGCCACTGCAATCCAGCCTGGTGACAGAGTGAGACTCCGTCTAAAAAAAAAAAAAAAAAAAAAAAAAAGTAACATACTTAAGAGTTTCAATAATCATTGAAAAAAAAGTCTTTAAAATGGTATATTTTATGACATCTCTACCTATAATTGTCAGACTTAAAAGTGAAATGGAAATACAAATTATTTGCTTTCCTTCTGATGCATAAAACATAACAAAGCATAGTAGAGGTTGTTTCCTGGTGTTACAACTCTCTAAAGAGCTTCTCAGTTATTCTTAAAGTTAAGCATGACCAACATCAATAATGCAGTGAGGAAAGTAATATTTTTTATTCCTTTTGTACTTTTCTCTCATTCTTAAATCCCTGTTCATACTTCATTGAGTCCCAGGGATGAGTAGGATATAGGCTACTCACTCTCAATCAGAGATTCTCACCTTGGCTGTACAGTAGAATTTCTTGGGAACTTTAATCCTGATGTTTAGGTCTCAACCCCACAGATGATGATTCAGTTGGTCTGGGGTTTGGCCAAGGCATCAGAATTTTTTTTAAAGCTTCCCAGCTGATTGTGGTATGCAGCCAGAGTTGAGAAGTAGTGCTCTAGATTCTTGCTGTTCAATGTGTGGTCTAGGACCAGCAGCATCAGCATCAACATCTAGGTGCTTATTTGCCATGCAGAATCTCAGGCCCCACCTCAGACCTACTGAATTGGAATCTGTGTCAAATCTCCAAGTGGTTCATATGGTCAGTAAAGCTTCAGAAGTGTTGGTCTAGGTCAGTTCTCAACCAGGAGTGATTTTGGCACTCAGGGGGCATTTGGCAGTGACTAGAGACAATTTTGGTTGTCATAACTGGGGTTTGTGTATGTCTACTAATGCCATCCAGTGGGTAGAGGCCAGGGATGCTGCCAAACATCCTTCAATGCACAGAAGAGCCCCTCACAACAAACAATTATCCAGGTCAGATGTCAACAGTGCCAAGGTTGAGAAACCCTTGTCTGGGTGGCTCAGGGAATTCATACTGGCTCTACATACTTTCCAATTTGAATAGCCTCAGAAAACCAGGTTTGAGATTAGCCAGCGTCTGTTATGTTTTTCTGTGACATCCTGAGACCTCTGCCTTCACTTTTGGGGCTGATGAGACAGGACAGAGAGAGATTAGATTAGATTAGTGTGATCTATATGCTGGTATGGTGCTGCGGATCTTTGTACAGAGAGAGAGAGAGTAACAATATTTCTCTCAAACATTCAACTCATAATGTGTCTGGAATTGATGGGTTCTTGGTCTCGCTGTCTTCAAGAATGAAGCCATGGACCCTTGCGGTGTTATAGTTCTTAAAGATGGTGTGTCCAGAGTTTGTCCCTTCAAACGAGTTCAAATGTGTCTGGAGCTGCTTCTTTCTGGTGGGTTCGTGGTCTCGCTGACAGGAGTGAAGCTGCAGACCTTTGCGGTGTTACGGCTCATAAAGGCAGCATGGACCCAAAGAGTGAGCAGCAGCAAGATTTATTGCAAAGAGCAAAAGAACAAAGCTTCCACAGCCTGGAAGCAGACCTGAGCGGGTGGCCACTGCTAGCTAGGGCAGCCTGCGTTTATTCCCTTATCTGACCCCACCCACATCCTGCTGATTGGTCCATTTTACAGAGAGCTGATTGGTGCATTTACAATCCCTGAGCTAGACACAGTGCTAGACAGAAAAGTTCTCCAAGTCCCCACCTAGGTTAGCTAGATACAGAGTACCAATTGGTGTATTTACAAACCCTGAGCTAGACAGGGAGTGCTGACTGGTGCATTTACAATCCTTGAGCTAGACACAGAGTGCTAGACAGAAAAGTTCTGGAAGTCCCCACTAGGTTAGCTAGATACAGAGTACTGATTGGTGTATTTACAAACCCTGAGCTAGACACAGAATGCTGATTGGTGTATTTATAATCCCTTAGCTAGACATAAAGGTTCTCCAGGTCCCCACTAGACTCAGGAGCCAGCTGGCTTCACCTAGTGGATCCCCGCACTGGGGCTGCAGGCAGAGCTGCCCACCAGTCCCCAGCGGTACCTGCACTCCTCAGCCCTTGGGCGGTCGATGGTACCCGTTGCCATGGAGCAGGGGGTGGCAGGGGGCGGCGCCCGTGGGGAGGCTTGGGTAGCGCGGGAGTCCACGGCGGAGGGGGTGGCTAGGACATGGCGGGCTGCAGGTCCCCAGCCCTGACCTGCGGGGAGGCGGCTGAGGTTCAGCGAGATTTTGAGCCCCGTGCATGTGTGCAGGCGGTGCTGAGGAGCCCCAGGCAACCTCAGCAGCTGCTGGCCTGGGTGCTAAGCCCCTCACTGCCCTGGACCAGCGGTGCTGGTCGGCTGCTCCATGTGCGGGCCCGCTGAGCCCACACCGGCGCCTGGGCCCGCGGGAACTCGTGCTGGCCCACGAACGCGGCGTGCAGCCCCGGTTCCTGCCCGCGCCTCTCTCTCCACACTTCCCTGCAAGCAGAGGGAGGTGGCTCTGGCCTCAGCCAGCCCAGAGAGGGGCTCCCACAATGCCGTGGTGGGCTGAAAAACTCCTCAAGCGCCGCCAGAGTGGATGCTGAGGCCGAGGAGGCCCCGAGAACGTGGGTTGCTAGCACGTTGTCACCTCTCAATAAGAACTCCCACTTTTATATTATATACAGGAGCACTCTGGTACTGCTTTTTATATGCAGCAGTGAGTCTCCTATGTCTTGTGATTTTGACTGATCTCATTGTATTCCTTTTGAGATTCCCAACAGTACTTTGCTTACTTTCTCCCTGTTCCTCCAGCCCTGAGTGGCTCTGGATTGTGGCAGCAGCCAGTTCTCTGCTAGAGGACCTTCACTAAGGGTCACATGTGTGTTCGAGAACCTATTCAGTCCAGGACAGATCCATTTTCCCCATCCCTGTGATGTAAACACCCATGCATGTAAAGACTGAAGGCCTCAGGAGGAGGGTCAGAGGAAGGGTGGGGCCACTCCTCCGTGTCTCTACCCCTCTGCACTAGTAGCTGCGTCTCCTCAACCCAGGTGCCTGGACACTTCTTTAACATTTAACTGGGGATTTAAAGATGTTTTTAGTTTTCTAGAAATGGAACTTTCTCATGGGTAACCCTATCACTTTACTTTCAGATATTTGACTTTCAAAAGAGGGAATTGCCTATAAAATAAGGGAAACCTTTGTCTTAGACTTGTGGATTGACATCACCTGAAAGCATAACTAATGTGTTGATTTATCTGTTTTTGAACACAGAACTCTCCTGTGGTGCATCTTATAATGAGAAGTATACAATGGCACTGGCCAGAAAGTTATAAAAAAGATGCTTTGTTTGCCTAGGGAAAAGGAAGGTTTAGAGGATGGTTGTAGAAATCCTAGGCATGATTAGGAAACTCCATCTAAAACTCTTAGCACTATCCAGGAATTGTTTACAGTGCCTGAGTTATGCCATCCCATTGTTGATAAGAAAGTGAGGCCGGGCGCGGTGGCTCAAGCCTGTAATCCCAGCACTTTGGGAGGCCGAGATGGGCGGATCACGAGGTCAGGAGATCGAGACCACCCTGGCTAACACGGTGAAACCCCGTCTCTACTAAAAAATACAAAAAACTAGCCGGGCGAGGTGGCGGGCGCCTGTAGTCCCAGCTACTCGGGAGGCTGAGACAGGAGAATGGCGGGAACCCGGGAGGCGGAGCTTGCAGTGAGCTGAGATCCGGCCACAGCACTCCAGCCTGGGCAACAGAGCGAGACTCCCTCTCAAAAAAAAAAAAAAAAGAAAGTGACAACTTGTTTCTTAGCCATTGTCTCTAGTCAGTTTATGACACCTCTTTCAAAAAGGTGGCTGTAATACATGGGGATATCATAGATATGGGGTGGGAAAAAGTCTTTAATGTAGTTTTTGGAAAGTGAAGAGTGATTATAAGTACATAGTTTCCTCCCACCATAGTTTCCCAGACACCTTCTCCATGAAGCCTCTTCTTTTCATTTTTCTTTTTTCTTTCTTTTTATTTTTTATTTTTTTTGAGATGGAGTCTCCCTCTGTCGCCAGACTGGAGTGCAGCGTCACAATCTCCACTGCCTGCAACCTCCGCCTCCCGAGTTCCAGCGATTCTCCTGCCTCAGCCTTCCCTATAGCTGGGATTACAGGCGCCTGCCACCACGCCCAGCTAATTTTTGTATTTTTTGTAGAGACGAGGTTTCACCATATTGGCCAGGCTGGTCTCGATCTCCTAACCTCAAGTGATCCACCCGCCTCGGCCTCCCAAAGTGCTAGGATTAAAACATGTATGAGCCACTGTGCCCAGCCATGAAGCCTTTTCCGTCCTTTCTTTGTCTCATCCTGTTTGGATTAAAGGCAACATTTCATAATTTATGATAGTATTTTATGCTTCCTCTACTAGATTGATTGGGCCATTATGCAAATTTCAAAGCTTATACTATGATCGTGGCCATCTAAGTTATTAACTAATAAAATTCATTACTGAAAACAGAGTTGGTAGTTGACTTTTGAGTCATGTACTTTGTAAGGGGGCTACATAGCATGAAAGACTATTCGGTACTATTAAAAGTTAACACTTTTGTAGGGCAGATAGCCCCATAGTTTTCTCAGTATATTATTTAGAAACTTTCCATTAAACATAGTGGATTGAACAGCTAAGTTTACATCGAACACTTCCTAAAACCTTAACAAAAAGGGATAAAAAGGCAAAACATTTACAAACAATAAAAGGGGAGACAAAGGGATGTCATTAGAAGTTTGGAAGATATAGATAAGTGATATAAGTGGTAGTTGTTAGAGCATTTTGGAGAAAACTGAAAGCTAAGTGCTTGCAGTGAGAAAAGGCATCAAGCAAATGGATGAGAGCTCCAGAAAGGCTCAGGAATCAGAGGTACCAGGAGCTTCTGAAATCAGGGAAGTGAGGAGGGAAAACAGGAAGATGGGTGAAAGCCTGTATTGGAAGCAGTTAGAACCCTAGATTCCTTTCTCTACCTGTGCTGCATAACAGCCTCCTCTTCCCCATCCCAGCAGAAGACGGGAGGTCACAAGGCATTCTTGTACCAAACACAGCTCAGATGCGGATGATGAACCATTCTGAACCATTCTGAAATGGATGCACAAAGTCTTCATATTGAACAGTGAACCACCACCATCTCGAATTCCCTTCCCTATTCAACTTTGAGAATGCTGAAACCAGGATTTGTATCCTATTTGCAGTGAGGGTAGGGAAAATAGTAGAAGATTTATCTCTAGGGAAAAGCTAAGATAAATGTCTTACTATATCAGTGGTTGGGAGTTCAGGTTCCTGCCTGTTCATCTTGGAGAAGAGCCTTCAGGGTATTGAGCAGCCCCATCATACACATAGAGCCTCGAATCAGCTGTGCAACATACTTCTTCACTTTTAAGTAGAAACAGACAACCAAAAATCACTAGAAATTTGAGAAAACTTCTAACATGAAAGTCGGAGATCAAAACAAATGGAGTAAGGTAGGGAGAGGAAAGAATAAAAAGTAGATACTGAGAAAAAAAAAACGCAGATATGAGGGAGCAGGAGAAAATGGCTAAAAACTGCTAATTAATATTCTCAGATAAGAGAAGTGATTTTCATTCTTGACATAGGAATAAGATGAATAAAAATGAACATTCCAAGAGATAGCTCTTCAAAATCTAAAATGTAACCACAGAAATTAAAAGCTCAGTAAAAGTGTTAGAAAATGAAATTAATTTGAAATCTTTTAAAAGTAGAACCTGGCTCAGCTGGGCGCGGTGGCTCATGCCTGTAATCCCAACACTTTGGGAGGCTGAGGCGGCGGGTGGATCACTTGAGACCAGGAGTTCGAGACCAGCCTGGCCAACATGGTGAAACCTCATCTCTACTAAAAATACAAAAATCAACCAGGTGTGGCGGCATGCACCTGTAATCCCGGCTACTTGGGACCCTGAGGTGAGAGGATCACTTGAACCCAGGAGGCAGAGGTTGTAGTGAGCCGAGATTGCACCATTGCACTCCAGCCTGGGTGACAGAGCGAGACTCTGTCTCAAAAAAAGGAAAAATAATACAAGAAGAAATATTCCAGGCTGGGCACTGTGGCTCATGCCTGTAATTCTAAACCTGAGAGGCCAAGATGGGATGATTGGTTGAGTCC
Organism: Papio anubis; assembly: GCF_008728515.1. Classification (NCBI taxonomy): domain Eukaryota; kingdom Metazoa; phylum Chordata; class Mammalia; order Primates; family Cercopithecidae; genus Papio; species Papio anubis. The sequence goes on from NC_044988.1 coordinate 64,767,526, forward strand.
AGGAGTTCAAGATCAGCCTGGGCAACATAGTGAGACCCTATCTCTATTTTATTAAAAATTAAAAAAAAAATTTAAAGTTAAAAACAAAAAAGAGAACTATTCCAGAACTGAAAAATACGAGTTTTCAAGAATGAAGAGGCCTAACCTGGGATGAAACAGTAGATGAAAATAGATTCACACCAAGGCCTGTTCTAGTGGAATTTCAGAAAACGGGGAAATAATAAGATTCAGGAAGTTTTCAAAGATAAAAATGAAAGTTCATACACAAAGACTGGAGAATCAAAACCTAAATGACTATAGGTTTTTCAGTAGCTGTACTAGAATCAAGAAGAGTATATTGCCATCAAAACCGTGAAGATTATTATCAACCCAGAATTCTCTGCTTAACCAAATCAGAATCAAGTGTGAAGATAGAATGCAGTCATTTATCAGACATGCAAGATCTCAAAAAATTTACGTCCCGTGCACACACCCTCAGGAAGTCACTGGAGGATGTGTTCCACCAAAATGAGAGAGTAAACCAAGAAAGAAGAATACTTAGGATCTAGGAAACTGGGGCTACATTGTAAGATAGAGGGGAAAGGAATCCCTAGACTGACAATTGGGTAGCTGGCTGAGAAGCTGGTCCAGAGTGGAGCAGAGGATGCAGACATCTGGTAGAATCTCTCTAAGTGGGGAAGCAGTTAGCAGATGTGTGTGAACATGTTGAGAGGAGGTAAAGTGTTGAAGAGGGTGGAGTTCAATTTGTGAGGAATAACTGACTCTTTTATTTTTATCTTCAGGAAAAACAAAGGTATAAAAAAATGGAAATGCAAGAAGAGCACCCTGTGTGGTTTAGCTGCAGAGCTGATATTCAGCCAGCATGACCACATTGGTTGTTAAAATATTGGTGTATTTATATACTGACTGGTAAATAACCACTGTCTCCAGTGCCCTCCATGTTGCCCTGTTACTTCCCTTAGACACCCTGGACACTACTCCCTCCCCTCTTCTCACAATTAAAAGATTAATAATTGGAAAGGCAGGCGTCTCCCAGGACCCTACTGACCTCTTGGCCTCTATTTTGATGGTTGGTGTCAGGGTACCAATTAAATATTTTGAACATTATCCCTGCTTAGTTGTGAATGCTATTTACATAATCATCATAATGCAAATATTAACTTAGCTAAACATTGTGATAAAATTATAGTAGGAGGATACAGGGAAAAGATGTATGGGAAAGGGAGGGAGTTGTAGTAGAGCTAAATTCATATTTCTCATACTAGGAAATGTATACATAATATTTGAAGCTGAAAAGAGTTTTAAACCATGTAAGCATTTAGTTTAGAAATACAGAATTAAGGCCATGCACGGTGGCTTACACCTGTAATCCCAGCACTTTGGGAGGCTGAGGTGGGCGGATGATGAGGTCAGGAGATCGAGACCATCTTGGCTAACACGGTGAAACCCCATCTCTACTAAAAATACAAAAAATCAGCTGGGTGTGGCGGCAGGTGCCTGTAGTCCCAGCTACTTGGGAGGCTGAGGCAGGAGAATGGCGTGAAGCTGGGAGGCGGAGCTCTCAGTGAGCCAAGATCGTGCCACTGCACTCCAGTCTGGGCGACAGAGCGAGACTCTGTCTCAAAAAAAAAAAAAAAATACAGAATTAATAACAGAAGAAACAGCTAAAAGTGTTTAAAAGTTGTTCCTTAGGGGGAGTGGAAATTGTATGTGTGTGGAGGTGTGGTATGATGGTTGCTGTTTTCCATCATATGCCTTGTAAACCTATTGGCTTTTAAAGTTCTGAATGTTACACTGAAGAAAAAAATTAATTAAAAATAGAACATCATTTCCACAAACAAGTAGTCTTCTAACCAACTTGATTTTCTTTTTCTTTAGTGGCAGTATGATCACCTCACAGCTACCTATCTTCTGCTTCTAGCCAAGAAGGCTCGGGGAAAACCAGTTCGTTTAAGGCTTTCTTCTTTCTCCTGTGGACAAGCCAGTGCTACCCCATTGACAGACATCAAGGTAAGTGTTACAGCCTGTTGTGTCTTGCCACATGCCCTCCCTGTTCCTGAGTGCGTATACCACTGGGATGGTAAACTTTCTGGTGTCAAGGAGTCAGAGGCAAGACGTTTTATGATTTCAATATTTTTGATGAGAAAAATGGGAAGATCTAAAGTTGAGCTCTAATTTTTTTTTTTTTTTTTGAGACAGAGTCTCACTCTGTCATCCAGGCTGGAGTACAGTGGCATGACCTCAGCTTACTGCAACCTCTGCCTCCTGGATTCAAGTGATTCTTGTGCCTCAGCCGCCCGAGTAGCTAGAATTACAGGTGTGCATCACTATGCCTGGCTAATTTTTGTATTTTTAGTAGAGATGGGGTTTCGCCATGTTGGCCAGGCTGGTCTCAAACTCCTTTCCTCAAGTGATCAGCCTGCCTTGGCCTCCCAAAGTGCTGGGATTATAGGCATGAGCCACCGTGCCCGGCCTCTAAAATTCTGAATGTTAAAATGGCATTTTACAAACCTCCTCCCCCAGCCCCTTCTTTTACATAATAGCAATTCCTGATGGCTGTAGAAAATGTTTCAGCCACAGATGAGAATTTACCTATAAACCTACTACCTATGGAGGATGTAGTTAACGTTTACTGTATCTTTTCAGTCTTTTTTTTTTTTTTTTTTTGAGATGGAGTCTCACTCTTGTTGCCCAGGTTGGAGTGCAGTGGCATGATATTGGCTCAATGCAACCTCCACCTCCTGGGTTCAAGTGATTCTCCTGCCTCAGCCTCCTGAGTAGCTGGGATTACAGGCACACATCACCATGCCCAGCTAATTTTTGTGCTTTTAATAGAGATGGGGTTTCACCATGTTGGCCAGGCTGGTCTCAAACTCCTGGCCTCAAGTGATCCTCCCGCCTCAGCCTCCCAAAGCGCTGGGATTTTAGGCATGAGCCACCGTGTCCAGCCTCTAAAATTCTGAATGTTAAAATGGCATTTTACAAACCTCCTCCCCCGGCCCCTTTTTTTTTCATAATAGCAATTCCTGATGGCTGTAGAAAGTGTTTAAGCCAGGCCGGGCGTGGTAGCTCATGCCTGTAATCCCAGCACTTTGGGAGGACAAGGCAGGTGGATCACAAGGTCAGGAGTTCGAGACCAGCCTGGCCAATATGGTGAAACCCCGTCTCTACTAAAAATACAAAACTTAGCCAGGCATAGTGGTGAGCGTCTGTAGTCCCAGCTACTTGGGAGGGTGAGGCAGGAGAATCGCTTGAACCGGAGAGGCGGAGGTTGCAGTGAGCTGAGATTGTACCATTGCACTCCAGCCTGGGCGACAGAGCAAGACTCTGTCTCAAAAAAAAAAAAAAAAAGAAAAAGAAAATGCTTAAGGCACAGAAGAGCTAAAAGGAAAATAGAATTTACCTATAAACCAACTACCTGTGGAGGATGTAGTTAACATTTATTGTGTCTTTCCAGTCTTTTTTTAAGTATGCTTTTATATAATTTACATGCATTTAAGTGCTTTTAAAGGACACATTATTGAATTGCAGAGAACAAATAAATTGTTGGGAATAAGATCTGTGATACAGAATATATAATACTTTATAAGACATAAAATATTTTGATAAATATTTTGATATTTATGTTAAGGGTTTAGGCTTTTGTTTCTTTTAAAATTTGCATACCGAAATGGAGCATGTTGATTAGTGTTTCTTCTTGTGTTATTCTGAGCAGTAGCTAGAGCTCCTGCAGTTCTTGCATGAGAGTGAGTTATAACCAAATTATTTTTCTCTACTTTGCCGTCTTTGTCTCAGTTTTCTTTGTCGTGGACTTCAAAAAATTTTTTTGTTTTATTTTTTGAAACAAAGTCTTGCTTTGTTGTCCAGGCTGGAATACAGTGGTGCAATCATGGCTCACTGCAGCCTCAACCTTCCAGGCTCAAGCAATCATCCTGCCTCAGCCTCCCAAGTAGCCAGGACTACAGGTGTGTGCCACCACACCTGGCTAATTTTTAATTGTTTGTAGAGATGGAGTCCAGCTGTGTTGCCCAGGCTGGTCTTGAACACCTGGACTCTAGCAGTGCTCCCTCCTTTGCCTCCCAAAGTGTTGGGATTATTGGCATGAGTGACTGCACGTGGCCCGTCATGGACATTTAAAATGGTGAAGAAGCTTACATACATAGAGGCACGTGTCATTCCTAAATGCTTGTGTTAGTCCTTGTTTTCTGTGTGATTCTTTGTATTTCCCATGGCTTAAAATTCAGCTATCCAAATACTTTGCCAGATGGGTATGGAACTTTGTAATGTCATCTTCCCTCAGATTAATTCAGGTTGCAATGTAAATAATCTTAGCACTAGGAAATTGCACCTCATCCTCAGAGAGAGGTAGTTGGCCCTCTATGAAATTCAAGATAACACAATTGACTATGTGGATGAAAGTTTTTTCTTTTTTTCCCCTTTGTAGGCCTCAAAACTGTAAAAAAAAAAAAAAAAAAAAAAAAAAAAAAGTTAAAATGCCACCTCTTTTGTGATCTTTTGTTGAATTCCCCCTCCCTCAAATTCCTTTATTTTTTTTTATTTTTTTATTTATTTATTTATTTTTTTTTTTTGAGATGGAGTCTCGCTCTGTTGCCTGAGCTGGAGTGCAGTGGCCGGATCTCAGCTCACTGCAAGCTCCGCCTCCCGGGTTTAAGCCATTCTCCTGCCTCAGCCTCCCGAGTAGCTGGGACTACAGGTGCCCGCCACCTCACCCGGCTAGTTTTTTGTACTTTTTAGTAGAGACGGGGTTTCACCGTGTTAGCCAGGATGGTCTCGATCTCCTGACCTCGTGATCCGCCCGTCTCGGCCTCCCAAAGTGCTGGGATTACAGGCTTGAGCCACTGCGCCCGGCTCAAATTCCTTTAATATCTCATTTAGGTCTCCTTTTGGTACTCATCAGTCATGTGCTACAGGTATAGTGGGTCTTATGTCACTGCCAGACCTAACCTGCCCCCCTTTTTCCCTCCCTGCTTGGTCAGTACACTGGCTGTTGTGTAAAGAAATCTCTGAAGGGAGATAATCTTATTCCTGCATGGTTTTCTAGTCTGTTGTCGGAGAGTTTTAATGGCTGGTAAATATTCTGTGCCTAGGCAGCTCTTTTGCACATGGACTCCGTGAATCAGCCAATCCCTCATCCGGCCCACACTGCCAAACCCTTTAAACTTTCAGGTGCAAGTAACACATTTGGGTCCCGGGAAATGCAAAACCCTGAATTTTGCTTCTGCTCAAGGTAATTGGAGAAAACTATTAGATACCTATACCTCTATGTTTAGAAAAACCACTTTCATTAAATTTTAAAATTTATGACACCTCAGTTAAGGGGCCTGAGACATTTTCCTGAGCCATTGGATTGTCTTTTTTTTTTTTTTTGTGAGACGGAGTCTCGCTCAGTTGCCCAGGCTGGAGTGCAGTAGTGTGGTCTTGGCTCACTGCAACCTCTGCCTCCTGGGTTCAAGTGATTCTCCTGCCTCAGCCTCCTGAGTAGCTGGGATTACAGGTACATGCCACCACACCCAGCTAATTTTTGTATTTTTAGTAGAGATGGGATTTCACCATGTGGTCAGGCTGGTCTCGAACTCCTGACCTCAGATGATCCACCTGCCTCAGCCTCCCAAAGTGCTGGGAATACAAGCGTGAGCCACCATACCCGGCCTGGATTTTCTTATATCTGAATTGACCTGATCTCAATTGATCTGCTTATATGAATTATAAGTGGAAAAGACCTGGAAAGATATTTACTCTTATCTTCCATCTACTACATAATGAACATTTACCTAATAATTTAATTATTTGCAAAGTCATATTATTGAACCAATTTTATGGCAGATCAAGAGACATTTTAGTGACAAGAAGTGAAATAGAAATCAAATTTTGGGTTCTCTTCTGATCTTTATGCAAATTGCTGAGACATGAAGCAAGTCACATAGTCTGGTTGTACTGTTCTTCCCCTTGATAGAATTATCCCTTTTCTCTGGGGTGTTTATAAGAAAGTAAGTAATCCTGATAATCAATCAATAGATGGCCCTTTCAGTGAAACAGCAATACAGACTGATCCAAGAATCACAAATGACCACATCATCATCAGTGTCATTAGCATTTTCAGGCCCCATGCTGGGCTGCTGGGAAACAAATCTGTGTAAAGTATGGTACTTGTTCTCTAACAGTCAAGTTGAGGCAAGACATATATATACATAGATAATACTGCATCATAGTAGATGATGGGGGCCAGAGAAGTGGCCAGAGGTGCCCTGAGGAGCTTTAGAGGACAGGAATGATCACCATGGGATCCAAACTGGACCAACAGTCGAGTTGGAAAGATGGAAAAGAAGTGGCACAACATTCAGGGCAAGATAAATGGAATCAGCAAAAGCATGGGCACCTAATTTTGCTTGATGTATTCTGTTGACAGTGGCTGGACTTGTGTTTAAAAAGAGTTCAAGTAGGGGAAGAGAGAGAGAAAGAGAGCGAGTGAGCGAGCAAGTGAGCTGGAGGGGTGGACAAGAGCCAGATAGTAGAAAACCTGAAAATGCACATCAGAATTTTAGACTTTATTCAATAATTAATGAGGAGCCATTGATTTTTGAGCAAGAGAGAGAGACATGAACATGATTTTGAAAAATTTGTCCAGTGGTGTATACAATTCTTCAGTCAGGGGTGATGTGTGTGCTATTAGTCCCTACCGGAGTACCCGTGACAGCCGTCATTCATACAGCACTGTACTTCCCCCCACCAAGCCTAGACTTAGCTTTAGGATTTTTCTTAGCCTAGCTCTTCAGGCACCCAGTTCCAAATGATGGTAACTGGTAATCCTGGAGAACTCTGTCATCCTTGGTTGGGAGGGTGGAAAGATGAGTGGTACAGACAATATTGTCTGTTTGAATAGTCTAGGTATGAGAAGATTTGTCCTTGATCTAGGATAGTGGCAGTATGACTTTGGGAAGAAAAGGATGAGATATAACAAATTCAAGTAAAATTGCTTGGCTAGATTAACAAGATATTAAGGGAAAAGAAAGAAAGGAGAAATAAAATGCAAGTACACCCACAGTCTTGAATTCAGGGTGTAATTACTATACCCTTAGTTTATAGAGGAGGAAGAATGAAAGAACGTAAGTTACCTGGTGGCATTGTTAGCACAAGACCCCAAATGTCCTGTCCCTGGGAGATCCTTCATAAGGCTAATTTTCTTCCTGGTAGAAATTACTCACTACCCTGTATATTTTTACAAAGAAGAAACGTATATTTCGAAGTTGTTTCCCCTCCATCCTCTACTTTGTCAGATCTTTTTATTTGTAAATTTGCAGTAGAGTCGTCTGGTATTATAGTGATTATGTGGTAATGAAAAGTAGTATGCCATATAACATAAGAATGTTGCAAGACATATTATTTGAGAGTCAGACATTTTCCTTTCTGATAATTTGAACTGAAATTTTCTGACTTCCTTTTTCTGACTGGATGGTCAGCTCCTTCATTATAGTGTCTCCTATTCATTTTTGTTTCCAAGGCCTTGCCCTATGCCTGGAATACAGTTTTGTGCTGCATAAAGATAACATTGGACTGCATTTATGATGATGGTCCCATAAAATTATAATACCATGTTTTTACTCTACTCTTTCTCTCTCTTTCTTTTTCTTTCCTTCCTTCCTTCCTTCCTTCTTTCTTATCTTTCTATCTTTCTTCTTTCTTTCTTTTTTTTTTTTTTTCAGAGTCTCGCTGTATTATCCAGGCTGGAGTGCAGTGGCACAATCTCTGCTTATTGTAACCTCCACCTCATGGACTCAAGCGATCCTCCCACCTCAGCCTCCCAAGTACATGGGCCTACAGGCACATGCCTGGCTAATTTCTATTTTTTGTAGAGACGGGGTTTCACCATATTGCCTAGACTGGTCGCGAATGCCTGAGCTTAAGTGATCCCACCTGTGTTGGCCTTCCAAAGTGCTGGGATTACAGGCATGAGCCACCACGGGGACGGCCTTTTTCTATGTTTAGATTTGTTTAGATACATAAATGTTTATTGTTGTGTTAAAGCCACCTACAGTATTCAGTACAGTAACATCCTACACAGGTTTGTAGTGTAGGAGCAATAGGCTATAACATATAACTTAGGTGTGGCCTAGGTGTGTAATAGGCTCTGACATCTCAGTTTGTGTAAGTACCTTTTATGATGTTCACACAATGATAAAATTGCCTAATAACACATTTCTCAGAATGTCTCTGTCGTTAAGTGATGCATGACTGTATTTTAAATATTGAATCATAATACTGTTGTCTTTAAGTTCTTCTGTCTTTCATTGAATAGTCAAAGAATCGGAGTCTGGAAGATGTGACCACAAGTGATGAAAATTATGTGACTGGATTAATAGACTATGATTGGTGTGAAGATAATTTATCAACAGGTGCTGCTACTCCCCAAAAATCACAGGTTAGTAATTTTTATTACTATTTAAGGCAGAATCTATTGTTTCAATTATAAAAACAACCAGAGTAATGTGAAACCAAGGTGTGCTTGCAAATTTAATGAATGCTTAAGCCACCGAAAACGTTAATGAGAGATAACTGGAATATGAATGAAAGGGAAGTCAATTATATCCAAGTTGAAGCAAGCCAAGATTCTATTTTAGAGCTCTTTACTGCTCCTTTATTTCCTGTTTATTATTATTATTTTTTAAGACTGAGTCTTGCTCTGTTGGCCAGGCTGGAGTGCAGTGGCACGATCTTGGCTCACTGCAACCTCTGCCTCCCAAGTTCAAGTGATTCTCGTGCCTCCTGAGTAGCTGGGATTACAGGTGCCTGCTGCCTCTCCTGGTTATTTTTTGTATTTTTAGTAGAGACGGGGTTTCACCATGTCGGCAGCTGGTCTCAAACTCCTGACCCCAGGTGATCCGCCCACCTCAGCCTCCCAAAGTGCTGGGATTACAGGCGTGAGCCACCGTGCCCGGCCTTCTTTTTTGTTTAAAATGAGGTATAATGAGGTATACTTTACATGTAGTTAAATAGGTAAAGTCACCTTTTTTAGTGTGTAATTCTGTGACAAATGCATACAGTTGTATAACCACCACCAAAATTAAGATATAAAACAGTTCCATTACTCCTCAAAATTCCCTCATTCCCCTTGTGGTTAACTTCCCCTCCCAACTCTCGGTGGCAATTGATCTGTTTTTCTTTCCTTTTGATAATCTTTTTATTGTACTTTAAGTTTGTTGAGCTTTTTATTTTTTTTTTTATTTTTATTTTTTTTTTTTTTGAGACGGAGTCTCGCTGTGCTCCCAGGCTGGAGTGCAGTGGCCGGATCTCAGCTCACTGCAAGCTCTGCCTCGCGGGTTCACGCCATTCTCCCGCCTCAGCCTCCCGAGTAGCTGGGACTACAGGCGCCTGCCACCTCGCCCGGCTAAGTTTTTTTTTGTATTTTTCAGTAGAGACGGGGTTTCACCGTGTTAGCCAGGATGGTCTCGATCTCCTGACCTCGTGATCCGCCCGTCTCGGCCTCCCAAAGTGCTGGGATTACAGGCTTGAGCCACCGCGCCCGGCCGAGCTTTTTAGATTAATGAAGATTAGTATAGATTAATGTTTTTCATCAAATTTGGGAAGTTTTCAGATATTTTGTTTGCCCTACTCTCTTTGTTTTATCTTCTGGTACTCCCCTTCCATGTATATTGGCACACTTGATGATGCCCTGCAGTACTCTGAGGCCCTGTTCATTTTTCTTTATCTATTTGCATTCTGTTTCTCAGACTAATTTCAGTTAACTTGTTTCTAGGTTTCAGAAGTTTCAGATTCTTTCTTCTGCTTACTGAAAGTGCTGTTTAATCCCTCTAGTGAATTTTTTGTTACAGTTATTGTACTCTTGAACTCCAGAATTTGTTTGGTTCTTTTAAATAATTTTATCTTTATTTATACTCTCTATTTATTGTGACATTGCTCTTACACTTTCCCTTGGTTCTTTAGACATTTCCTTTTGTTCTTTGAATATATTTAAAAACTGTGATTTTCAGTCTTTGCTTGGTAAGGCCCATGTCTGGACTTCTTCAAGGACGATTTCTATTGACTGCTTTTTTTTTTTTTTTTTTCCTGTGTATAGGCCATCCTTTTTTTTTTTTTTTTTTGAGACGGAGTCTCGCTCTGTCGCCCAGGCTGGAGTGCAGTGGCCGGATCTCAGCTCACTGCAAGCTCCGCCTCCCGGGTTCACGCCATTCTCCTGCCTCAGCCTCCCGAGTAGCTGGGACTACAGGCGCCCGCCACCTCGCCCGGCTAGTTTTTTGTATTTTTTTAGTAGAGACGGGGTTTCACCGTGTCAGCCAGGATGGTCTCGATCTCCTGACCTCGTGATCCGCCCGTCTCGGCCTCCCAAAGTGCTGGGATTACAGGCTTGAGCCACCGCGCCCGGCCGGCCATCCTTTTTTTTAAAGACGGAGGCTAGCTCTATCACCCAGGCTGGAGTGCATTGTGTGATCTCTGCTCACTGCAACCTCTGCCTCCCGGGTTCAAGCGATTCTCCTGTCTCAGCCTCCTGAGTAGCTGGGATTACAGGCACCTGCCATCGCCTGGCTAATTTTTTTTTTTTTTGTATTTTTGTAAAGATGGGGTTTCACCAAGTTGGCCAGGCTGGTCTTGAACTCCTGACCTCAGGTGATCTGCCTGCTTCGGCCTCCCAAAATGCTGGGATTACAGGCGTGAGCCACCGTACCCGGCCATACTTTTTCACTTCTTTGCATATATATGTCTTGTAATTGTTGAAAACTAGACATTTAAAATAATATAATGTGGCAGCTCTGATAATCAGATTTATCCCCTCCTCAGGATTTGGTATTATTGCTGTTTGTTGTTGTTGTTTAGTGACTTTTCTGAACGAATTCTGTAAAGTCATTTAGGTCAGTATTGGGCTGCATTTATGATGATGGTCCATGAAATTATAATACCATATTTTTACTATACCTTTTCTCTGCTCAGTTAGCATAGTGATCAGCTAATGCTTGGCGAGGTTTCCTTAGATGCCTGGAATCAATATGTTTCTCAGTCTTTGTGCCGGCTCTGTGTACATCTGGGGTATGCCTTCAGCTTTCAGCCAGGCAGCCGACAACTCTGCCTTAGATTTCACTTCCTATTTGTATAGAACCTCACGGTCAGCTTGAGGTGAGATCTTAGATCCTTCCAAAGTATGGCTTTTTTTTTTTGAGATAGAGTTTCGCTCTTGTTGCCCAGGCTGGAGTGCAATGGCGTGATCTCAGCTCACTACAATCTTTGCCTCCTGGGTTCAAGCGATTCTCCTGCCTCAGCTTCCCAAGGAGCTGGGATTATAGGCATGTGCCACCACACCTGACTAACTTTGTATTTTTAGTAGAGACGAGGTTTCACCATGTTGGTCAGGCTGGTCTTGAACTCCTGACCTCAAGTGATCCACCTGCCTCATCCTCTCAAAGTGCTGGGATTACAGGCATGAGCCACCACGCCCAGCCCCTTCTAAAGTCTTTCCTGAGCAAATGCACAGCCCTGGGTATGAGCACATCCTATACATGTACATTGGGCTTGTAGATTCCCTGGTATATTTTGGAGCTTTTCCAAGTCACTGTGGACATCTTATTCTCCAACTTTTTCTTTTCAGCATTTTTGTTAGTCTATTGTCATCACCAGCTGTTACCCACTGCTTCGGCGGCAGTAGCTGGGACTGTAGGCATGTGCCACCATGCCCAACTAATTTTTACAAAATTATTTTGTAGAGACAGGGTCTCAATATTTTGCCCAGGCTGTTCTCAAACTCCTGGACTCAAGAGATCCACCCGCCTTGGCCTCCCAAAGTGCTGGGATTACAGGCATGAACCACTGTGCCTGGCACCTCTAAATCTTTTTAACAGATGCCACTGGGGAAAAGGCTTTTCACACTGGGCAGGCTCTGAGTAAGGTCAAATGAAGACAGCTTTCAGGCCGGGTGCGGTGGCTCATGCCTGTAATCCCAGCACTTTGGGAGGCCAAGGTGGATATATCACCTGAGGTCAGGAGTTCAAGACCTACCTGACCAACATGGAGAAACCCCGTCTCTACTAAAAATACAAAATTAGCCACGTGTGGTGGTGCATGCCTATAATCCCAGCTACTCGGGAGGCTGAGACAGGAGAATTGCTTGAACCTGGGAGGCGGGGTTTGTGGTGAGCTGAGTTGGCACCATTGCACTCCAGCCTGGGCAACAAAAGCAAAACTCTATCTCAAATAAAAAACAAACAAAGAATTAAAAAAGACAGCTTTCATAGTAGGGTCTTGTAGGGAACTACTGGCCAGGCTAAATAATGACAATTTTCTGAGCATAAAACTTTGAAGGAGCTCCAGCCTGTTCTGCCCCGTCCAGTGGCTCCTAGGTTGCTGGTTTTCATCATGATTGTGGGCTCTGAGTTTCTAAGACGATTATAGAGCTGGAGAGAGGGGAATGGGGATAGGTAGGACAAATTAAAACACCTCAAAGCTCACTGTTTCTACTTAGCTGTTTTCTATGAATAAATGCTGTGATCCTTGGCTAATACACAGAGTTCTGAAAGAAAAGAGGTATACTTTGTTTATGGATAGGGAGATTTGAAGGTATAGATCTCATTTTTTCCCAAAATGAATTTTAAATTTAATGTAATCTGAACTTTTCAGTGGATGTAAAATAAGTCAAAATGATTCTAAAATGTATGTGGAAATACAGAGGGGCAAGAATAACTAAATCATGCCTAAAGAATAAGAAGATGGGAGGAAACTGGTTAACCTGATACAAGAACTATTATAAAATTAAAGAAATTAAGATTTCCTTAATAAATAAAAAATGAAACAATGAAACCTTTCATACCTTGTATTTAGGTATATCTCTTTAAAAGTAACATAGTTAGGCCGGGTGCGGTGGCTCACGCCTGTAATCCCAGCACTTTGGGAGGCCAAGGCTGGCAGATCACGAGGTCAGGAGATCGAGACCATCCAGGCTAACACAGTGAAACTCTGTCTCTACTAAAAAATACAAAAAATTAGCCAGGCGTGGTGGCGGGCGCCTTTAGTCCCAGCTACTTGGGAGGCTGAGGCAGGAGAATGGCGTGAACCCAGGAGGCGGAGCTTGCAGTGAACTGAGATCGCGCCACTGCACTCCAGCCTGGGCGACAGAGCAAGACTCTGTCTCAAAAAAAATAAATAAATAACATAGCTAGATTTGGTATGCAAACTGAAAATCTGTCTTTTGAATTGTGAGCGTACCCAACTTACATTTATTTTTATTATGGATTTATTTATTATATATCTTTCATTTTTTATGTTTCCTATTTGTCTTTTTCTGTATTCCCCCTTGTTTCTTATTTTTTTGCTGTTAATTTCCCCCCACATTTTATTGGTTTCTATTTGATTTATATTCTTTTAATGTTTACTCTAAATTTTTAACATATTTAACCAAATATATAGTAAGTCTGTAGTTTTTTGGTTTTTTTTTTGAGATGGAATCTTGCTCTGTTGCCCAGGCTTGCGTGCAATGGCATGATCTCTGCTCACTGCAACCTCTGCCTCCTGGGTTCTAGTGATTCTCCTGCCTCAGCCTCCTGAGTAGCTAGGTTTACAGGCACCCGCCACCATGTCCGGCTAATTTTTTTGTATTTTTAGGAGCGACAGGGTTTCACCATGTTGGCCAGGCTGGTCTCGAACTCCTGACCTCAGGTGATCCAGCTGTCTCGGCCTCCCAAAGTGCTAGGATTACAGGTGTGAGCCACTGCACCCGGCTGTGAATCTGTATCTTTACTTTCCTTCTAAACAATATGAAGGCCTTAGAACACTTAATCTCTGATTACCCCTCCTGGATTACATGCTATTGATGTGTCCAGGGTATTAGCTCTTGAATGTTTTTAGCTTTTTATTTTGAAATATTTATGGATTCACAGGATGTTATTGAAGATATCATTCTACTTTCTTCTTGCTTCTGTTGTTGCTATTGAAAAACTAACCTCAGTCTAGCACCTTTTTAGTTAGTCTGTCTTTTCTCTCTGGCTCCTTTTAGGGCCATGTCTTTGCTTTTTGTGTTCTGCAGCTTCACTGTTAGGGCTACTGCATTGCACACCTCCAGGGAGCACACCATCTGAGTGGTGTCTCTGTGGATATTGTCCTCTACAGTTGTATAATCTGGTAAGTAGAGATGTGGATTTCTTTTATGTATCCTGTTTATGATTCATCATGCTTTCTATGTATGGGGATTTGTATTTTTAATCAAATTTGGAAAATTTGTTGAATAATATACTGCTTTTTCTTTTTTCTTTTTTTTTTCTTTTTTTTTTTTGAGACAGAGTTTCTCTCTTGTTTCCCAGGCTAGAGTGCAATGGCGCGATGTCGGCTCACTGCAACCTCTGCCTCCCAGGTTCAAGCGATTTTCCTGCCTCAGCCTCCCGAGTAGCTGGGATTACAGGTGCCTGTCTCCATGCCCAGCTAATTTTTGTATTATTAGTAGAGATGGGGTTTCACTGTATTGGCCAGGCTGGTCTTGAACTCCTGACCTCACGTGATCTCATGACTTGGCCTCCCAAAGTGCTGGGATTACCGGTGTGAGCCAGCAACGCCCAGTGTGCTTTTTCTTAAAAACAATATTTATATACATTTGTAGGGTACAAGTACAGTTTTCTTACCTACATAGTGGTCAAGTGAAAGGTTTTAAAGTGTCACCTGAATAATGTACATCGGACCCCTTAAGTAATTTCTCATCACCTACCCCTTCCCATCTCCTCACCCTTCCAAGTCTACATTTTCCTCTCTACATTCATGTGTACACCTTTTTTTGGCACCCACTTATGAGTGAGAACATGCAATATGTGTCATTCTGTGTCTGGCTTGTTTCACTAAAATAACCTCCACTTCCATCCACCTTGCTGCAAAAGATAGGATTTCATTCTTTTTTATGGTTGAATAGTATTCTTTCTCTCTCTCTATGTCTCTCTCTCTCTCTGTCTCTCTCTCTCTCTCTCTCTCTGTCTCTCTCTCTCACATTTCCTTTATCCAGTCATCCGTTGATGGACACTTAGGTTGATTTTGTATCTCTGCTATTGTGAGTAAGTACTGTGATAAATATACAAGTGCAGGTATCTTTTTGATGTATTGATTTCTTTTCCTTTGGGAAAAGAAGTAGAGGGAATTGCTGCTTTTGCATTGTCCATATTATCTGTCTCTGTAACTTAGAATAGCCTTATGTTGGACTTACTTTATTTCATTTTCTGTTTCCTTAAACCATCTTTCATGTATCTTATATCTTTTTCTCTCTTGACTACATTCAGAGTAATTTCAGATTTATATTTCTATTCAAATGTCTCTATTTCCTTTATTCTGTTATTTGGCATGTGCATTGAACTTTTCATTTTTATCATGTTTTTATTTCTAGAAGTTTTTATTTTTCAAATCTATTTGAACAGTTTTGGTAGTCTTGTTCTTTTCTCATGTTTTTGTTTCGCTATTTTAAACATGCAAACATACTTATTTATGTTCTGTATTTGATAATTTTAATACCTGAAGTCTTTATGCTCATAGTGCTTGTGTCTTTTGGAATTTCTTATGTAGGTTTATTTTTCTTTGAACTCTATGGGAATTATCTGAGGCTTGGGTTAAGGTCTTGAGTTGGGTTGGACTGAAGCTTTTCTTTCAGGTAGGAGTTGTGCTTGCTTCTACCAGGTTCCTCGGGCACAACCAGCCTAGGACTACTTTAAGTTAAAATTAGGCGTGAGGTTTCTGGAACATGCAGGTTGTATTAATTTGGACCTTTATTTATTTGAAGACTGGCCTGTGTTTACTTACAAATTATTAAAAGAAGCTTCATTTTTCTCCTCCCTCAGAACCAAGACCAGGACACTCTTTTTCTTGCCTATTCCCTTTGAAGAGCAGATTTATATTTAACTCAGCCTTTCATTATAGTTATAGCACTTCCTGGCTTTACATGGGAGCTTTGGATCTAACTCACCACCTTACAGAGGCCCAAGGCTTCTGTGGCTGTAGAAACACAAGCTGTAGGTTATCAGAGATAGAAGATAGATGCCCTTAGGGCAGCAGAGAGTTTCAGCCTTGGTTACACCTTTGGATTCATTCTCAGGTTTTTAGTTTGGCCTCTTAGGATTTTCCTTATTCTCTTGCAAGCTCAACCATAAATTTAAAAGGATTAAAAAGTATTTTTTATCCAACATTTCTGTTAGAGTAGTTAATAACATGTTTTTTCTGCCCTAATTGCTGACTAAACTTTTTTTTTTTTTTTGGTATATATCAGAGGCAAGCCGTGACTATCTATAGATTATGCCATAATGCCATAATCTTATCTAGGTATGGAAAGCATTTCTTAGCGATTGATTTGTGGCCATTCACAATATTGCCTAGGATCTGAGTATGTATATACACTCAACCTGTATCATGTTGACAATTACTGTCAATAGAACAGACTAAAGTGTTCTACATGTATTAAAGAAAACTATATATTTTCAAATTTCCTAATATTGTCAATAACACCTTTTGATAATTCATTTTAATAAATAGTACAAGGGGCTGGGCGCGGTGGCTCAAGCCTGTAATCCCAGCACTTTGGGAGGCCGAGACGGGCGGATCACGAGGTCAGGAGATCGGGACCATCCTGGCTAACACGGTGAAACCCTGTCTCTACTAAAAAATACAAAAAACTAGCCGGGCGAGGTGGTGGGTGCCTGTAGTCCCAGCTACTCGGGAGGCTGAGGCAGGAGAATGGCTTAAACCCGGGAGGCGGAGCTTGCAGTGAGCTGAGATCCGGCCACTGCACTCCAGCCTGGAGGACAGAGAGAGACTCCGTCTCAAAAAAAAAAATAAAATAAAATAAAATAAAATAAATAAATAAATAAATAAATAGTACAAGGTAGTTTGCAAATGATTAAGGAATGTTGTAAAGAAATTGACTTTTCTTCTTCAGTGTGCTTTATCAAGTAACTTTTTTTTTCCAGTTTACCAAGTATTGGACAGAATCAAATGGGGTAGAATCTAAATCATTAACTCCAGCCTTATGCAGAACACCTGCAAATAAATTAAAGAACAAAGAAAATGTATATACTCCTAAGTCTGCTGTAAAGAATGAAGAGTACTTTATGTTTCCTGAGCCAAAGACTCCAGTTAATAAGAACCAGCATAAGAGAGAAATACTCACTACACCAAATCGTTACGCTACACCCTCAAAAGGTATTTGCTAAGTGAATTAAGCAGTAAGAAGTTTCATTTTTCTTACCACATTAAGTAAACGTATAGCAGGTCAGAAGTGACTAGCATTGCTTTCAGGAATTTCTAGAAGTCAAGATGCTTTTTTATCATGTCGTTTGCATTAGTTGAAATGAAAGCATATTTGTCAATTTCAATTTCTTCTCAAATGATACCGAGTTTTTCCTCTTTTTCACATTTATAAAATTGAATCATAGCATCGTAGGATATCAAAGCTGAAAGGCAAGTTAGAGTTCATTTAATCCAACTCCCTTTTTCATAACTAAGATACCTGAGACTCAGAAGGAGTGAAGTGATTTGTCCAAGGTCATATACCCAGGTTTAGACCTTGCACGCCCTTTACCCCGACTTACGACTCAAGCTGACGCCTCCATCGAGCCTTTACTTATCTGGAGCTCCAGTTCTGGTGTCTGGTCCTATTCTGCCCTGTGGTATTACTGCCTGTCCTTAACAGACAGGGTGAATCTGTGATGCCCTTCCAGATATCTGTCTTTGTCCAGTTACTACAACTTCCTCATTTCCCTTGGTTTCCTCTTCAGTTTAGTCATCACCAGTTATTTAAACCATTTCTTTTATGATACTTCACTGTTTTGGTTGCTGGCCTCATCTGGACACATTCCATTTGGTCAGTCTGCCTCTTAGAATACAGTACCTAAAACTAAACTGAGTTTTCTAGACTGGATCTCACGAGGATAGGGTGGTAAGTGTCATGACAGTAGAGACTCTCTGCCTTGTTTATTGCAGCATGGCATGGTCTGTATTAGGGGCCATATCTGTCTGGTACATAGTACATAGTACTAGGCCTGATGCCTAGTACATAATAGGGGCCATATTTATGTAATGAAATAATAAGAGCCCAAAGGAATTTTATTTTTGGTGATCCTGTTTGTGTCACTTTAAAAAATGTTACCTAAACTTTATTAGCCTTTTTTCCCCTAGCAATTGTGACCTTCTCTAGTTTTAAGATTCTAACAAACCTAAACTCTGGAGCATTGCCATGTGAACTGCTGTGAAACCGCATCCTACCTTTGTGCTTCTAGTTCACTAATGCAGCTTGTAGCCGGTTTGAGGGGTTAACTTCTTATCTATAAAGATATTACGGAAGACTTTGCCAGAATATTTGCTAGGAGTCCCATTTTTATGTTAATGACATTTTCTGTTTCATCAACTCAAATAACACTTTCCCCCCAAAATGTGAGACCAGTTTGGTGTCCTGGTGTGTGTGTGTGTGTGTGTGTGTGTGTGTGTGTGTGGGGGGGGGGGGGGGGCGGGCACTTCCTGTGGTGGTTGTGAGAATTCAGTGAGATAGCATCTACCCTGCAATGGTAGCTGCTATTGCATTCTTTCCCAATGAAAGGGTCTCTTTCTGTTCTTTCTCTTACTGTAAGTACAATACCCTCTGTGAATCATGGGATTGGGCAGGGAGATAAACTGGACCTCAGCTCACCTTAGCTCATTCAAGGCCTTTTTTTTTTTTTTTTTTTTTTTGCTTTTTTTCTTTTTCTTTTTTTTTTTTTATTTCTTTGAGACGGAGTCTCGCTCTGTTGCCCAGGCTGGAGTGCAGTGGCGCGATCTTGGCTCACTGCAACCTCCACCTCCTGGATTCAAGCAGTCCTCCTGCCTCAGCCTCCCTAGTAGCTGGGATTATAGGCACCTGCCACCAGGCTCGGCTAATTTTCGTATTTTTAATGGAGACGGGGTTTCACCACATTGGTCAGACTGGTCTCGAACTCCTGACCTCAGGTGATCTGCCTGCTTCAGCCTCCCAAATTTCTGGGATCATAGGCGTGAGCCACTGTGCCCGGCCCAGGGCTTTTTTATTTTAAAAAACTTTTAGTGCCATAATCCCTTCCATTATTGACATTTTTTACTTTTTGTGTAACTCTGAAGGTTTTACAGTGTGGGTAGTTTGGAATTTATTTTACAATCTTGAAATATTATCAGTTGACATATGTTGTCATGATAAATTGTGTTAGTTAACTATTATTATTAATTAGTTTCTCTTCATGGGCTCCAGGAAGCAAGTGGCTTCAAACCATGATTCTTCAGCTTCCATTAGTGACTGCTCCTCTCCTTTCTCACTCGCTTTCCTTTCCTTTCCTTTCCTTTCCTTTCCTTTCCTTTCCTTTCCTTTCCTTTCCTTTCCTTTCCTTTCCTTTCCTTTTCTTTTCCTTTTCTTTTCTTTTCTTTTTCTTTTTCTTTTTCTTTTTCTTTTTCTTTTTCTTTTTCTTTCTCTTTCTCTTTCTCTTTCTCTTGCTCTTGCTCTTTCTTTTTCTCTTTTTCTTTTTTATTTCTTTTTCTTTTCCTTTTCCTTTTTTTTGAGACAGAGTTTCACTCTTGTTGCCCAGGCTGGAGTGCAGTGGCATGATCTTGGCTCACTGCAACCTTCGCCTTCCAGTTTCAAGCAATTCTCCTGCCTCAGCCTCCTGAGTAGCTGGGTAGCTGGGATTATAGGTGTGCACCACCATGCCCAGTTAATGTTTTGTATTTTTAGTAGAGATGGGGTTTCAACATGTTGGGCAGGCTGCTCTCGAACTCTTGACCTCAGGTGATCCATCCACCTCGGCCTCCCAAAGTGCTGGGATTACTTTGGGATGAGTAATCCCAAAGTAAATTTGGGGTGAGTAATCCCAAAGTAAATTTGGGGTGAGTCCACCATGCCCAGCCCTGCATTTTACTTTCATTGTGAGTTATTTTTGACATAAACATTAATTTCATTTTTGTCATTCCTACACAATGCAGGCATTGGCAGTTTGTTGAAGGTCAGTTCTGTATGGTGATAGATACTGTTTGTATACAAAGATGAAAGCTGTTTTTATAGATCTTTCTGATTGCTCTTATTTTCTTGTTCTTGTGCAAAGTGAGAATATAGCCAAATAGTCATAAACAAAACCAAGCCCCTAATCTCTTTTACAAATTTTGATATTATATCTTTGTTTTTATAGTGTGAATATTATCTCTAAAGGGTATAAAACTTTTAGATCATGAGCTAATCAGCATAACCAGATTTGTTAGTACAAATTTGTCACAAACTATCTGGAATGCAAATACCCTACTTAGAATAAAACATAAAATTCTGGAACAGAGAATATAAAAAAAATCAAAGCTTACATCTCTTTTTTTTTTTTTTTTTTTTTTTTTTGAGATGAAGTCTCACTCTGTCTTCCACGCTGGAGTGCAATGGTGTGATCTTGGCTCACTGCAACATCCGTCTACTGGGTTCAAAGGATTCTTCTGCTTCAACCTCCCAAGTGGCTGGGATTACAGGCGCCCGCCACCAGGCCCGGCTAATTTTTCTGTATCTTTAGTAGAGATGAGGTTTCACCATGTTGGCCAGGGTGGTCTCTAACTCCTGACCTCATGATCTGCCCTCCTCGGCCTCCCAAAGTGCTGGGATTACAGACATGAGCCACCGTGCCTGGCCAAAGCTTACATCTCTTTAATAACTTATGTCAAGCTTTCACAGGGGTCTGTTCTTTTTGCCTAACATGAGTTTAATCGGGCTATGAATTGAATTAACACCTTTTAATTAAATTAGATCAATTAAAAGCATAAATTGGGCCCTTGTACAAATACAGATTGACTTTTATTTTTAGAAAAAGAATCAGTAATTATGAGATTTGTATTTTTATGATCTGTTTAGATTTATCATATGATGTTTATAATAAAATTAAAAGCATGGCCTCAATTTGCAGTGAAGAAAAAAAAGAAGAGCCACACATACAAGGCAAAATGATTTTGTTTTTATTATAAATCACATGGAAACATTTCTTGAAAGAGTTAGAGCCTTTGACATCACAGGTCAAGTGATTATACTATTTCTGAGTCAATGAATAATGTTATTATTATTGAATAATGTTATTAATAATGTTATTATATTATTATTAATAATAGAAATTTCAGAACCATAGTATGTGCTGCATATGGATTGTGTTTGTTCTGTTTCTAATAGCTAGAAACCAGTGCCTGAAAGAAACTCCAATTAAAATGCCAGTAAATTCAACAGGAACAGACAAGTTAATGACAGGTGTCATTAGCCCTGAGAGACGGTAAGTGTTTGGTTTTTTTTTTTTTTTTTTTTTGAGACGGTCGCCCAGGCTGGAATGCAGTGGCCGGATCTCAGCTCACTGCAAGCTCCGCCTCCCGGGTTCCCGCCATTCTCCTGGCTCAGCCTCCCGAGTAGCTGGGACTACAGGCGCCGCCACCTCGCCCGGCTAGTTTTTTGTATTTTTTAGTAGAGACGGGGTTTCACCGTGTTAGCCAGGATGGTCTCGATCTCCTGACCTCGTGATCCGCCCGCCTCGGCCTCCCAAAGTGCTGGGATTACAGGCATGAGCCACCGCGCCCGGCCTAGTGTTTGGTTTTTTTAGGTTCTAATCTTTAGTGTATGTAACCAGATTTCCTTTTTCATATATTAATAGACCTGATTAAGGTAAATCATCACATAGATTCTGTTGGAGAGTAGGAATATCTGTTTATATGTGGATGACCTGTGGCCATTCCTGGACATGTAGCCACTGCCTTCCTCATGGGGTAGAATTGTGAAACTGATCAGCAGTAGGACGGCACCTTAAGTACAACAGGCTGGGAAGACAGTGGACCTCATCTCAGCCAACTAGTTGCCTCTCTGAGGCCCATCTTACCCTTCTCTTTGGCCAGTGAAATATAGATATCCACTAACAGATTGTAGTCCTCCCAAATCGTAAAGATACTCACTGTTGTTTCAAAGAAAATCCTCTGTATGAAAAGTTCTGCAGCATAGGTAACCCTTCAAGTAACCCTTCTGCAGCATAGGTAACCCTGCTATTCTTTTATAGCAGTTTCTTAAAGGCATTGTCTATTTTGGAGACAATTGGGAGAATTAGAATGTGAACAGGGTATTAGATATTATGGAATTATTATTAATTTATTGATGTGATAATGGTATCATCTTTATGGAAGACAGCATCCTTATTCAC
Source organism: Papio anubis (assembly GCF_008728515.1). Classification (NCBI taxonomy): domain Eukaryota; kingdom Metazoa; phylum Chordata; class Mammalia; order Primates; family Cercopithecidae; genus Papio; species Papio anubis. The sequence goes on from NC_044988.1 coordinate 64,789,698, forward strand.
TGGAGATGTATACTGAAGTGTTTCAGAGTGAAGTGTCATGATATCTTCAGATGAGTTACTTTCAGTTGGCTTAGCAAATAAGTAAATTTAATGTATATAGGTAATACATTAAATTACTTATAAGTAAATTTAATGTATTACCTATATACATTAAATTTATGTATATAGATATATGCATTGATATATATATCAGTATATATATTATCTATATCCATACAGAAAGCAAAGTGGCAAAATATGAACAATTGTTGAATCTAGGAGGATATACTGGTGTTCACTGTACTCTTCTTTGAACTTTTCTATATATATGACATTTTTTTAAAAGGAAGGGGATAAATAGTTTTGCTGAGTGGCAGTTGCCTGGTGGAAGGGTGACAGCTCCTGTCCAGGAGGAAATGGCTTTGGTGCTTCCTGATGAGGAGAGAGGAGAGAGGTGATCTGGCCCTGAATACCTGAATGAGTATACCTGAATGAGGTACCTGAATGAGTATACCTGAATGAGTATACCTGAATGATACCTGAATGAGGCACCCTAATGTGTATGAAGGGACAAAAGTTCGCCCTTGCAGACCCCACAGGCCGGAGGCCCAGCTCTCCTCATGCCTTTTTTGTTTTGTTTCAGGTGCCGCTCAGTGGAACTGGATCTCAATCAAGCACATATGGAGGAGACTCCAAAAAGAAAGGGAGCCAAAGTGTTTGGGAGCCTTGAAAGGGGGTTGGATAAGGTTATCACTGTGCTCACCAGGAGCAAAAGGAAAGGCTGTGCCAGAGATGGGCCCAGAAGACTGAAGGTAAGCAGGCTGGAATTCTTTCATATGGATTTCAGAAGCTGACTGCTAATGGATTGCCTTTTTTTTTTTTTTAAAGGTACTGAATGAATTTATTAGTGTTTTTTATTTGAGTATTTATTCACTTAGTTAATATATGTTTTTTGAGCAACTAAAATATGTATGTTATTGTGCAGTCGGTAAATAGATACAGTCACTCCCTTCAAGGAGCAAACAGCTATCATTCAAATATTCAAGAGCAGTTGGAGGGATTGGTCACAGGGGCAACATGGAGGTGAGGAAGCAGTGGGCACAGATGGAGAACTGAGAGCTGCCTTAAGGAGGGGGACTTGAGCTTAGTTATGTCCCTGATTCATGGATACTTTGTAGGCCCTCATGAAATATTTGAATGCATGGGAAGATAATTGGAACTTTGAGTGTGGTGTGTGTCAGGAAAACAGTGAGTGAAAAGTGGAGATGGTAGGCTGGAAGGGCCTCAAGGCCTGGCTAAAAAGATGTGGATCTTATTTAATAGACCCAGTATGCTTTAAAAGGGTTAATGTGTCAGTGGTGTGGACAATATATTTGGTCAAGGAAGGAAAGGAAAAATAAACTATTAGTTGATACAAAGTACTTTTTATTCTTTTGGATTCTCTCTGAGCATTCATTCAAACACCTAATGAATACATGTTTGTTTTGTGGAAGGGGAGTAATTAAGAGGTAAAGGGATGAATGAGACACAGCCCATGTCCTTGAGGAACTCTTAGGCTGGCTGTGAAAACAGGCTGGGATGTTGTTCTGACACACTGGGCTCAGTGCTATAGTAAAAACACGTTCCAAGAGGTGTGGACCCAGAGCGGGGGAGAAGATGGTAGTGTGCCCATCATTTGGGGACTGGGTCTGTGTTTAGTTTTTGCACTGAGACTCTCGTAATGAGCAAATCTGGGTGGTTTGAGGGAAGGAAAATGCTGAGCTATTGGGCAGAAGGGTGTTTCAGAGGAGAATGTTCTGAGATCTCATTTGTGTTCTGTCTTAAAGTGGAAGAAGATAGGATTTATCCACTAGCAGTCATTGCCTTGAACTTACGTAGTGTGCTGAGAAGTTTACGTTACATACGGCTGTTTATTAGGCATATTTTATTCTTTTGTTCTGAAATTTCTCTGGTTGGAGATAGTTAAGTATTTCAAGGACTGACACTGGGATTTAAAAAAACCATAGTACCATTGCACTGAAAAATGTTAAATAAAATTAAGGAAACTAGTTCAACCATATGTATGTATATATACATTATTGAGAAGCTCAGCAGTTACCAAATACTAATGGATAATGTTCTAAAAATGGTCACTTATGTAAATATTTTGGAACCTGAATGCATTTTTCAATAGAAACTACTGTGGTATTAGTTGGCTTTCTAGGGAGTTCTCCAGTACCTCCAGAATGTAGGAGAAAAACCACAAGATTGGGAATGAGAAGACCTGGGTTCTGGCTCCAGCTTTGTACTATATAGCTTTGATAAATCATTTTATTCCTGATCTCCTCAGTTTCTTCATTTGTAAAATCTGGAAAAATGCCTACCCTGGCAACCTCACAGGGCTGAGATGTAGAAACAAGACTCTACGTATGGGATGCTACGTGGCGTATTAAATACTTTATTAGTATAAGGTGGTATTTCCAACATCAAGGATTACTATCAGTGTTGAGCACTTTACCCCCCCATGTATAGGCCCATGGTCTAATTAGCAGAGTGCTAAGATCAAAAACTTTAACTTTAGATCTTTAACACTTTTTGTTGCTTTTAAGTTTTTGCAAAACTGAAGGACTGTCTTTGGGAAATTAACCTTATTTTTTTCCACCAACTTCAAATACTGTACTAAAAACTATACACTTACCAGAAGAGCTGCAAGGATAGTAGAAATAATACCATAGTTTTTTAAGATAGCAAATCATATGTAGTTATGTCCTCTTTTAGGAAACAGTCTACTAAAAATCCAAAATTTAAATAGATAAATTAGGATTCATTCTTTATTTTACCAAAGCAGTGATTTATATTGTGATTTGAAGGTGTTCAGTTTATTATTAATATCGTCTTGACAGAGCCAATTTAGTTTGGTGAAAAGAGTGCTAGATCAGGAACCAAGAAAGAGAGGGTCCCTTTGTTAACACTCAGTTTCACGACATTTGCTATATGGGTGTATTGTGTGCACTATTATTTATCTGGTATTTTCTTTATGTTGACTCTCCTTTAACAAATAGATTTATAGAGATATAACTGATATGTAATAAACTTGCACATATTTTATTTTATTTATTGTTAATTTTTTGAGGCAGAGTCTTGCTCTGCTGCCTAGGCTGCAGTACAATGGCATGATCATAGCTCACTGCAGCCTCAACCTCCTGGGCTCAAGTCATCCTCCTGCCTCAGTCTCCTGAGTAGCTGGGACACATGCCACCACACTTGGCTAAGTCTTAATTTTTTGTAGAGACGAGGTCTCACTATGTTACCCAAGCTGGTCTTGAACTCCTGAGCTTAAGTAATCCTCCTGCCTTGGCTTCCCAAAGTGCTGGGATTACAGTCATGAGCCACCACACCTGGCCAACTGTGCATATTTTAAAGTACAATTAATATGCTTTGGCATTATATATAACATCTGTGAAACCATTACCACAATCAAGATAATTTTTTAAAACTCAAATTTATTTAAAAGGAAACATATATCATTAGGTTTTTTGTTGTTGTTGTTAATTATGTTTTCTAAATCAGATGGGAACAAATACATATTTAATACAAATATGTTTTCTAAATCAGATGGAAACAAATACATATTTAAAAATATTTATCCATGTGCTACCCAGAATTACCTTGTATATCTTATATCACACTATGAGAAGCACTACCTTAAGAAACTTATATCTCTTCTTTGGGCAATAGGTTCTTATTTTGAAAAGTTGGATACTTTTTTCCCTCAGCATTTTATTTATACAATGAACTCAAACCTGAAAGATATAGAAACTAAGGTTTTGTTTGACAGTGAAGGTACTTACCAGAAAGGGAGGGATTTTTGTGTGTCCAGGACCCGCTAAAACAGTGCCTAGCACATAGTAAATATTCAAAAAATAGTTGTTGAATGAATGAAGGATAAATATCAATTAGGAATGAAATTATCTCTCAGGATTAGGCTCTCAGTCAATGAGAAAAAATAACATGACATTACTTTTTTAAAGGAATACCTGTTACATTTATTTCCTCATATAACTGTCATAAAATCAGCTCCTGGAACTCTATAATATTCTTTTTTTTTTTTTTTTTTTTGAGACAGAGTCTCGCTCTGTCACCCAGGCTGGAGTGCAGTGGCACGATCTCAGCTCACTGCAAGCTCCGCCTCCTGGGTTTATGCCATTCTCCTGCCTCAGCCTCCCGAGTAGCTGGGACTACAGGCGCCCGCCGCCTCGCCTGGCTAGTTTTTTGTATTTTTTAATAGAGATGGGGTTTCACCGTGTTAGCCAGGATGGTCTCGATCTTCTGACCTCGTGATCTGCCTGTCTTGGCCTCCCAAAGTGCTGGGATTACAGGCTTGAGCCACCACGCCCGGCCTGTATTCTTTAAATAATCCAGAAAGAATTAAGGAAACATATCCAACTAACTACAAAGCAAACTTCGTATGGTGTTTATCTTTCTGTGGTATACATTTCAGGACTGTTAATGTCTCTTAAAATAGTGTGGGAAGGGGAAAACAAGCACAGCTCAAACAGTTAGATGGATGCTCTTTAATATTTATTTCTTTAAAAGGATTGGTAGGAGAGGAAGATGAAAGTATGAAAAGGAAGCTATGGGTGTGGTTACTAATAACCATCATTTCTCCAAACTTTCCCAGTGTGCCATGAACTCACTAAGAGTTGACTGTAAATTCCTTTGGTATTTTTCAGGAAATAGTTCCATTTGAAATGGTACTATATTGAGGAGTTTTGGAACTCTTGATCTGGTGTGATAGTCTTTGTGTTGATGTAAAAATTTACTTCTCTTCTTTTTCTTTTTTAAGCTTCACTATAATGTGACTACAACTAGATTAGTGAATCCAGATCAACTCTTGAATGAAATAATGTCTGTCCTTCCAAAGAAGCATGTTGACTTTGTACAAAAGGGGTAAGAAGCACATTTACAAGCTGTTGCATTTATTACTTAATGTCTTTTGGACTTTGAGAAAATAGGGGTTGGTTGGGTGCTGTGGCTCATGCCTGTAATGCCAGCATTTTGGGAGGCTGAGGTGGGCAGATCACTTGAGGCCAGGAGTTCAAGTTCAGCCTGGCCAACCTGGAGAAACACCATCACTACTGAAAATACGAACAAATTAGCTGGGCATGGTGGCACATGCCTGTAGTTCCAGCTGCTTGGGAGGCTGAGGCATGAGAATCACTTGAACCCGGGGGTGGAGGCTGCAATGACCTGAGATCACACCACTGTACTCCAGCGTGGGTGACAGAGCGAGACTCTGTCTCAAAAAAAAAAGGGAAAATAGGAGTTGATCTCCCCACCTCTGTGCTTTAGAAAAAATATATTTCTCCCACCTCATTCCAAAAGCTTTTAAGGTAGTGTTATTGCTTATAATTTATTCTCTTTTGTTTGGTTCAAGCTATAAAAGTTTTAGAAGCATAGATATTGTTCCACTTTCAAAGTTAGACTTTTTATTTCAAAATAGGAAAATTCAAAATTCTTCTAGCTTTCTTGTAGATCCTCTATTTTCCTTTGATTTTCTGCTTTACAATAATATTTATAAATTATAATTAAATTTGTGAGACATTTCAAACAAATCAGGGATTTATATAGAATCCTTCTCTTCATGACTGGCTGTTTTTCAGGGCTGGATTTTCAGTGCTTTAGGAAGTTTTTTCACCTTATTTCTCTCCTTTTGAAGGAACTGCCATCAAAAGCTCCTTGGTTATGATCTCCTGGTCTCAATAGCCAGGCCTCTTCTGGTTACCCAAGATGGCCATATTTCTAAGCATTTCCATTCAATTATTTCCCTTTAAAATTTCTTTATTAAAGCAGCCAGTAGAGACACACATGGATTTAAACATGTAAATAGAATAGTCAATATAGAGTAAGATTTTAAGAAACATTCTTGTACAGATATAATTTTACTTTTTACTTACCTATGAATGTTGGCAAGCATTCCTTCTATGAACCCTGGCATTCCTCTCAGGCTTCATTAGAACACGTCTCTCCCACTCTGATCTCTTCTTCATGCTTGGGGCTTATGAGCCTCTGGGCATATCTCTGTCACAGGCCTCTCAATGATCTGTTCTCTAACATGTGACTAAATTGTTCTATGCCTCATCTTCCTGTCAAGAATGTTAACTACAGGGTGCTCCTTTTGGCATTTCTGATGTTGACTGCTTATTTTTGAGAGATCAAGCCTCTTTCCCAAAACACATGACTAAGTTACTAAGAAAAAGAATATTTTGGTACATAACAGTGTGAAACAGAAAAAAGTGCGTAACAGAAACAATGTAACTTCTCCACACATCTGCGGAACAGCACCTAATCAGGAACCCTTAAGTATTTAGGGAATTGAAACTTAAAATCAGTTCTATTTATTGAAGATTAGTAAGACAAAACTCTAAAATAGAATGTAAACTAATTAAAAATTATTTACATGAATTAAATTTATCCAACTTTTCAGGGTCATACATATGTCTTAAGATGAGTTTCAGGCTTCATTTTGACTGGGCCTTTCCATTCTCAGAGTAGATAATGTGGCAGTTCTAGCTATAAATGCTATACATTTCAGTTATGGAAATATATCATTTCCTTGGGCTTTTTCTTCTGCTTTTCTTTCTGCCATAAAGTGATGTGATGATCATAACCTCTTATTACTAATTAGAAAAACCTCAAAAACACGTGCCTTTCTGACAGGTTAGTGGCTTCAGCTTTATTTATATGAAAGACAGAAGTTTCTGACAAGGCTCACACATACGAAATATTATCTTTCTTGCACTTTCCTTTGTTGTGAATGTTGTGGAAATGCCCAGTGTTTGCAGATTACACTGTTGAAAGGGTTACGTAAAGAATGCCAGATTTCTTGAGCATGAATGGCATGTATAGCTATGAAATAGGGGCTTTTCTTTGGAGCAAGGGAGAATTCTAATAAAGCCTTTTCATGCTTATTCTTAGGATCCTAGTTCAGTTTCTGGGAAAACACCAGTCATACTCTATTACTAAAGCATAGTTAGGTCATTTGGAAACTGTAAACAGTAATACTTGGCTTAATATGAAATAATGGTTCATTTCCTCCACTGGCCTCCTAGAGGCTTAGAAAACTCTTATACAGAATATGGTTCTCCTACTAACTAGCTTCTTATCTTGTTTTTTGCAGTTATACACTGAAGTGTCAAACACAGTCAGATTTTGGCAAAGTGACAATGCAATTTGAACTAGAAGTGTGCCAGCTTCAAAAACCGGATGTGGTGGGTATCAGGAGGCAGCGGCTTAAGGGCGATGCCTGGGTTTACAAGAGATTAGTGGAAGACATCCTATCTAGCTGCAAGGTATAATTGATGGATTCTTCCATCCTGCCGGATGAGTGTGGGTGTGATACAGCCTACATAAAGACTGTTATGATCGCTTTGATTTTAAAGTTCATTGGAACTACCAACTTGTTTCTAAAGAGCTATCTTAAGACCAATATCTTTTTGTTTTTAAACAAAAGATTATTTTGTGGATGAATCTAAGTCAAGCCCATCTGTCATTATCTGTTACTGTCTTTTTTAATCATGTGGTTTTGTATATTAATAATTGTTGACTTTCTTAGATTCACTTCCATATGTGAATGTAAGCTCTTAACTGTGTCTCTTTTTAATGTGTAATTTCTTTCTGAAATAAAACCATTTGTGAATATAGCAGGCTTCTCTTCTTTGTATTTGATTTTGATCCAAATAAAACCTCAAATGGCTTCCTGACTATTAAGTAGAGACTATTTGGAGTATGTTTTATCTGTTATCAAATATGCCTTGGGCAGAAAAACAGATAAGAATTCATTTGCATAATTTTTCCTGTCTCTGATTTAAGTAGGATTTATTGTGATCGTTAACTAAGTCACAGCTGTGGTTACCAGAGTTAAACAACACATTTAATATGTTGAATAAAAGAGTATTGACTTCAGTAAGTATGTTTGGTCAACAAATGATAAGTATCCAAACTATGAACCCCCCCTGAAATGTTACTTTAAGGTAATTTCCCTAAGTCTCAATGTTGGCCCCAAATTTGTATTTTTATTTTATTTTATTGGTCTCTAAAGGCTAGAACTCAAGTTATATTGGTATGGATTTCACCAATTAAACTAGTTGGAGGAAAAATAGCACTCCTTCTGGTCAGTAGTGAAGGGAATGTTTTGTCATTCATTTATTCAATAAATGTTTACTAAGTACTTACAAGCTTTAGGTCCTCAGGCTGAAGCTGCTACTGTCTAGTAAACCCAAGGATTTCAGAGTCTGTTAGCGGGGACAGATGTATTTGTAGCATAGCAGGACTGACCCACTTTGCATGGAGTTAGAAATGAATTCTTGAAAGAAACAGCATTTGTCATTGAAGGATATATAGGAGTTCAGCAGAAAGAGAAGAGTGAGGAGTGTGACTTTTTTCTTTTCTTTTCTTTTCTTTTTTTCTGAGACTCAGTCTCACTCTCCCAGGCTGGAGTGCAGTAGCGTGATCTCAACTCACTGCAGGCTCGACCTCCTGGGCTCAAGCAGTCTTCCTGCTTCAGCCTCCCAAGTAGCTGGTAGTACGGGCATGTGTCACCACACCCAGAAAATTTTTTTGTTTTTTGTACAGACAGGGTCTCACTATGCTGCCCAGGCTGATCTCAAAACTCTTGATCTCAAGCAGTCCTCCCACTTCAGCCTTCCAGAGTGCTGGGATTACAGGCATGAGCCACCACCCCAGCTTGGGACATGACATTTTTGAGAGAACAATATGTGCAAAGACAGGGAGTTATAAAATGTCATTATGTGTTTGGGGTGGAAGCGGGAAATGACAGTAGATGAGTTTCAAAGTTTAGATGGAAGTAAGTCATGAAAGTACTTGAATGCCCAATTAAAATAAGTTTTTTGGCAAAGGAGAGCTGTCAAAGGATTTTTAATTTTTTAACAACAGCTTTATTGTGATATAATTCATATGTCATAAGATTTACTCCTTTAAAGCCTGTACAATTCAGTGGGGTTTTAAAAGTATATTCAGTCCGGGCACCATCGTTTATGCTTGTAATCTCAGCACTTTGGGAGGCCGAGGTGGGTGGATCACCTGAAGTCAGGAGTTTGAGACCAGCCTGGCCAACATGTTGAAACCCCGTCTCTACTGAAAACAAAAAAGTATCCAGGTGTGGTGGCATGTGATCTGTAATCCCACCTACTTGGGAGGCAGAGACAGGAAAATCACTTGAACCTGAGAGGCGGAGGTTGCAGTGTGCCGAGATTGTGCCACTGCACTCCAGCCTGGGTGACAGTGCAACTCCGTCTCAAAAATAAATAAATAAAAGTATATTCATAGTTGTGCAACCATCACCACAATGTCATTTTAGAACATTTTTATTATCTCAAAAAGAAGCGCCATACTTGTTAGCAGTTACTCCCCTTTCCCCACCCCCCAGCCCCTGGCCACCACTTACCTACTTTCTCTTTCTATGAATTTGACTGGTGTGGGCATATCATATAAATGGAATCATACAATATGAGACTTTTGGGGTTTAGTTACTTTTACTTAGCATAACATTTTCAAGATTTGTAATGTTGTAGCATATATCAGTACTTCCTTTTATAGCTGAATAATATTCCATTGTATGGATATATCACTATTTATCACTTGATAGACATTTGGATTGTTTTCACTTGGCTATTATGAATGCTGCTGTGAATGCTTGTATATAAACAACTTTTGTGTGGACATATGTTTTCATTTCTCTTGTATGTATACCTAGGAGTGGAATTGCTGGGTCATTTAACATTTTGAGGAACTATCAAACTGTTTTTCCAAAGCCACTGCACCATTTTATGATCCCACCAGTGATGTATGAGGGTTCTAACTTTTCCGCATTCTGTCAAACACTTGTTATCTGTCTTTTTAATTTTAGTCATCCTAGTGGGTGTGAAGTGGTATGTCATTGTGGTTTTGATTGTCTTTTCCCTAATGATTAATGATATAGAGCAGCTTTTAATATGCTTTTAGCCATTTGTATATCTTTCTTGGAGAAATGTCTATTCAGATCCTTTGCACATTTTAAATTGGATTATGTTTTTATTGTTGAATTGTAAGAGTTCTTTATATATTCTAGATATGTCTGTTACCAGATATATGATAATATATATGATATATGATATGCAAATGTTTTTTCCATTCTGTGGGCTTAACTTTCTTGATCGCGTATTTTGAAGAACAAAAGTTTTTAATTTTCTGAAGTCCAATTTACCTATTTTTATGAAATACAAAAGTATGATTAATTTTTCCCTATGGGAAGTGGTGTGGTTTGAAATAGTGATTCTCAGAAGTTTTTGACCACTAGCCACAGCAAGAAACAAGTACACGTGATGGAAGCACTTGTAGTGCACTAGTAGTATCTATCTCATTTGCTTTTAATTTACGTTTCCCTAATGACTTTAGGATCCATCACATATAAACATATATGAAGCACTGCTTAGCCTTACTAAGTGACAGCGTATTCCATTTTCTCTTATAAATGTCTACTCTGACAATTGTAATCTTTAAATTGGAGTTCTTTAGTGCATTTACTTTAAAATTAAAATCCTTTTGGGGGATCAGGCTTATTGAGATGTAATTTACATACGGTGGAATTTACTCTTTTTAGGTGTACACTTTGATGAGTTTCGATGAATATATGTAGTTGTGTAACTACCACCATAGTTGAGATTGGAATGTTTCCATCACCCTAAAAAGTTTCATCTTGCTTTTTTTTAGACAATCCTTCCTTCTCCCAGGCTCTTACAATCACTGATAGGACTTCCATCTCTATAGTTTCGTTTTTTTTCCAGAGTATTATATAAGTGGAATCATTTACTACATGGGACTTTTGGGTATAACTTCTTTTCATTTAGCATGATGATTTTGAGACTTATCCATGTGGTTGTCTATATTAGTAGCTCATTTTTTATTGTTGAATAATAGTTTGAATAATATTGTTGACAGTAGTCAATTGGATATACCAAAATGTGTTTATTCACCAGTTGAAGTACTTTTGAGTTTTTACTTTTGGGGTTTTATTCTGCTATAATCATCCGTGTGCAGGTTTTGATGTATGCATGTGTTTTCATTTCACTTAGGTAAATATCCAGGAATGGAATTAATGGATCCTGTGGTCAGTGTATGTTTGTAGAAGGAACTACCAACAGTTACTAGCACATATGAGAGGTTTTTTTGTTTTCTTTTCTTTTTGAGACAGAGTCTCCCTCTGTTGCCCAGGCTGGAGTGCAGTGGCACGATCTCGACTCACTGCAACCTTCGCCTCCTGGGTTCAAGTGATTCTCCTCCCTCAGCCTCCTGAGTAGCTGGGACTACAGGCACGTGCCATCACACCCAGCTAATTTTTGCATTTTTAGTAGAGCCAGGGTTTCACCATGTTGGCCAGGCTGGTCTTAAACTCCTGACCTCAAATAATCTGCCCACATTGGCCTCCCAAAGTGCTGGGATTACAGGCATGGAGCCACCGCGCCTGGCCTGATTCTTTTTCTAAGTCATGTCAGGAAAAATATTGATTCTTTTGATTCGTCAATGTGGTATTTGGTCGTCTTTAATTTGTCTCATCAGTGCCTCCCATGTGTTTTTGATGCCTTTGAACTGGTGTTTTTAAAATTTCAATTTCTAATTGTTCATTATAGAAATACAATTGGGTTTTATATATTGGCGTTGTATTTTGCAACTTTCCTAAACTCACTAGTAATTCTAGTAGCTTTTTTTGGTAGATTCTTAAGGATTTTCTATGTAAATAGTTATGTCATCATTTGTGAATAAAGCCATTTTATTTCCTTTTCAAATTTTGTGCCTTTTATTTCTTATTCTTACCATATCACATTGGCAAAGACCTCCAGTATGACGTTGAATAAAGGTGGTGAGAGAAGACATTCCTGCTTTGTTCCTGATCTTATGGGGTAAGAATAATTCTTTTACCATTAGGTATGATGTTAACTGGGTTTTTCATAGATGTTTGCCATCAGTTCAATGAAGAGCCCTTCTATTCCTAGTTTGTTCAGATTTTTGTTCATGAATGAATGCTGAATTTTGTCATATCCTTTTTCTGTTTCAAGATGATTACATGGGTTTTCTCCCTTTTTTTTTTTTTTTGAGACGGAGTCTCGCTCTGCTGCCCAGGCTGGAGTACAGTGGCGCGATCTCCGCTCACTGCAAGCTCTGCTGCCTCCCAGGTTCACGCCATTCTCCTGCCTCAGCTTCCCAAGAAGCAGGGACTACAGGCAGCTGCCACCACACCCAGCTAATTTTTTTTGTATTTTCAGTAGAGACAGTTTCACCATGTTCGCCAGGATGGTCCCGATCTGACCTCATGATCCGCTCACCTCAGCGTCCCAAAGTGCTGGGATTACAGGTGTGAGCCACCACGCCCAGCCATTGGTTTTCTCTTAAATTTGTTCATATAGTGAATTACGACCAATTTACTTTTAATGTAATCATATAGTTGAATTTACAACTACCATTTCACTATGTCATAGCATTGTCTTCTGGTTTCAATCATTTGTTTTGAGAAATCAGCTGTCAGTTTTATTGTTGCTTCTTTGAAGGTAATGTTTTTTTTCTTCTGACTGCTTAAAAAATTATTTTTATTTGTTTCTGGTTTTCAGTAGGTTGACTTTGATGTACATTTTTTTGTTTGTTTTGTTTTCTGGAATTTATGCTGGTTGGAGTTTGTTGAGAGACTTGAATCTTTATGTTGATGTCTTTTCTCAGTTTTGAAAAATTCTTTACTGTTATCTCTTCAAATACTGCTTCTGCTCTATTCTTCCTTCTGAGGCTCCACTTAGCATGTAAGTTAAACCTTTTCCTTGTGTCTCACATACTTTTATTCCCTTTTGTATGTTTTCCACCCTTTGTGTGCTTCAGTTTACTTACTAACATGTCTTCTAGCTCATTAACTTTGTCGTCTTGTTGTGTCTAATCTGCAGTCATACTTATGTATTGTTTTTATTTATTTTTATTTATTTATTTATTTTTGAGACGGAGTCTCGCTCTGTCGCCCAGCTGGAGTGCAGTGGCGGGATCTCGGCTCACTGCAAGCTCCGTCTCCCAGGTTCACTCCATTCTCTTGCCTCAGCCTCCCGAGTAGATGGGACTACAGGCACCTGCCACCACGTCCGGCTAATTTTTTGTATTTTTAGTAGAGACGGGGTTTCACCGTGTTAACCAGGATGGTCTCGATCTCCTGACCTCGTGATCCGCCCGCCTTAGCCTCCCAAAGTTCTGGGATTACAGGCGTGAGCCACTGCGCCTGGCGCTTAGCTCCCACTTATAAGTGAGAACATATATTTGGTTTTCCATTCCTGAGTTACTTTATTTAGAATAATGGCCTCCAGCTCCATCCAGATTGCTGCAAAAGATATTTCATTCCTTTTTGTGGCTGAGTAGTATTCCATGGTGTATATATACCACATTTTCTTTATCCACTGGTTGGTGATGGGCACTTATGTTGATTCTGTATCTTTGCAATTGCGAATTGTGCTACTATAACGTGTGTGCATGTGTCTTTTTCATATTACTTCTTTTCCTTTGGGTAGATACCCCGTGGGATTGCCGAATCAAATGGTAGTTCTACTTTTGGTTCTTCAATGAATGTCCATACTGTTTTCCATAGTGGTTTGAACAAACATTTTAATCCATTTTTTTCTAGTTCTTTGCAGGAGCGTTAATCTGCCACAAACTATTCTATCCCATTTTGAGGGAGAAGCCTCTTATTCTTAAATATGGAGATTAAAGCTTACTCAGTTTATTTCATGATACATTGATTAGTTGCAACCTGCAGTTTATGAAATGCATAAAGGATAAATGTGTGAGACAAATCCAGGAGATGGGTAGAATTACCAGATTTTAGGAAGTGTTTAGTTGTCAAAGGGGAATGAGATGGTGGAATGAAGAATGCACTGATGTTGCTGACTCAGACATCCAGGTGGATAGGCAAGCCATTTACCACGATGGACTAATAAAACAGGACAGGGATCTATTTTAGAGAATTGAGATTAAGTTTACTTTTGTACACATTGAGTTTGAGATACCTATAACATCCAGGTGGGAATTTCTGATATGCGGAAAGAATCACTTATTTAGAACTCAAGAGAGAGATGGCAGCTGGAGCTGTGAATTTGTTACTCATTAGTGGATAGGTAGAAGTTTTCAAATCAATTTTATACATTTTTTAGTTAATCACATCAATTCAGCTGACAAATGCTATTCTACTACCCATCAGGCTGGATCAAGTAAAAATAGGTACTCTGCTAGTTAGGCTAAATCTTTTCTTTCTTTCTTTCTTCTTTTTTTTTTTTTTTTCTTTTTTTTTTTTTAGACAGAGTCTCTGTCACCCAGGCTGGAGTGTAGTGGTGCAATCTCGGCTCACTGCAACCTCCGCCTCTCGGATTCAAGCAATTCTCATGCCTCAGCCTCCAGAGTAGCTGGGATTACAGGTGCACACGACCGTGCCTGGCTACTTTTTGTAGTTTTTTTTAAGTAGAGACGGGGTGTCACCATGTTGGCCAGGCTGGTCTGGAACTCCTGACCTCAGGTGATCCCCCTGCCTCGGCCTCCCAAAGTGCTGGGATTACAGGCATGAGCCACCACCCCGGCCTAAAGATTTTCTTTAAGGAAAATAAAACATCAATGGTTGCCATGTCATCTAAAACCTATCATTTAATTCTAATTCTATAGAATCACTTGGAAAATTAAAGGAATATAGATATGAGTTAGACAAGTGAGCTGGGCTAGTTCCTAAGAGGCAAATATGATCAGGTTGCTGGCACTAAACTAAATCTGCACAGTTGTAAGTCTGCCTCATCATCCACTGGCCAGCCACACCTAGGCTTCTTTGTAGGGCATTTAGGGATTTTACATCCAGAGGAAGGCAGTATGAAGAGATGATAAGGGAACTTACAGTTGAAGAAATTAAGCGTTTGGAACCTGAGAAAACTCAGGGCATTACCCTCAAATATCTAAATGACTGTCATGTGCGGGAGATTATGAGACTTGTTTTAGCAGGCTGTATTGGGGTTCTGTAGAGGGACAGAACTAATAGGATATATATAGAGAGAGATATATAGTATTAAGTTTAGTATTATTAAATTTATTAATTATTAACTTAATTAACTTAACTCAATTAAGTATTGAGTTTATTAAGTATTAACTCACACAATCACAAGGTCTCACAATAGGCTATCTCCTGGCTGAGGAGCAAGGACAGCCAGTCTGAGTCCCCAAACTGAAGAAGTTGGAGTCTGATGTTCAAGGGCAGGAAGCATCCAGCACAGGAGAAAGAGGTACGCTGGAAGGCTAGGCCAGTGTAGTCTTTTCATGTTTTTCTGCCTGCTTTATATTCTAGCTGCACTGGCAGCTGATTAGATGGTACCAACCCAGATTAAGTGTGGGTTTGCCTTTCCCAACCCACTGTCTCAAATGTTAATCTCCTTTGGCAACACCCTCACAGACACACCCAGGATCAATACTTTGCATCCATCAGTCCAATCAAGTTGACACTCAGTATTAACCATCACACAGGCTGAGTTCAGTCCAGTGAGAAGTTGGAGGTAGAGATTGTATCTTACTCATCTTTGTGTTTCCAGCATGTAGTAGAGTGTGGAACACATCAGAGGCTCAGCAGATGCTCATAAAGTTGAATCACATTGAACTTGAGCTCACACTAAAAAGCTTTCAGAGACAACTCAAAGCTACCTGACAAGAGAAAGGGCTGCTTATACAGTGGTTTCCTTGTTGTTGGAGTTCTTCAGACATGTTAGACAACCATTCGTGGGATGTTGTCATAGAAGGGATTTAAGTATTGAACTAAATCCCATTGTCTTAAAAGCTTCCTTTAACCTTAGCATCTGTGATCCAGTAACAATATGGAAGATAATGGATCAATTATTTGGGTGTTTGTTGGCTGTAATAGGGAGAAATAAAATAATGATCACAGCAGCGATCATATATCGAGCACCCACTATGTGCCAGACACTATGCTGAATAATTTATATCAAGGATCAGCAAACTATGGCCTGTGGGCCAGCCTGTGGCCTCTTTTTGCGACGTTTTATTGGAACATAGTCATAGTCACATTGTCTGTGGCTGCTTTTGTGCTACAGTGGCAGAATTGGGTAGTTTTGACGGAGACTGATGACCTGCGAAGTATAAAGTATTTTACTATTTGAACCTTTACAGAAAAAGTTTGCTGACCCCCGATTTAGGTAAATATAACAACTCTGCATATTATACATATTAGCTCATTAATCTTTACATTAACTCTGCAAGGTAGATGGTGTCCCTTTTTACAGACGAGGAAGCTCAAGCTTAGGGAGGCAAAGTAATAACTCTCAAGGTCAAATAACTTACAAGTGGTTTGGATTGGAACCAAGTATGGCAGGCTCCAAAGTCCATGTTCTTTCTTATACCAGAAATAGAACTTCTACCTCTCTCCTGAAATTGTACCATATATGAAAGCATGGTTATATATGATATTTATGAAGACATTGCCTTTTTATAGCAGTAATCTTACGCAAACTGTTGAAGTATAGGAAAACTTCACCAATTCAGACCAGATTACTGTGTATTTACTACAGTTGAGTGTTATGTGATTCTTATTTGTTAAAGTAACAAGTTCAGAGTGTTTTCCTCTGAATAAGAATAGAGCCTACTAAGAAAATAATCGAAAGACTTTCAGCTTCTAGGTTCCTCTATAATTTCATGCATTTTAAAGAACTTTCTGTTTTATGTAATATAGGGCCTACAGCATTATATCATTAAAAAAAGAAAATCCTATTCTTTGTAATGATTTATAATGCAAATATGTATTAATAATTGTGAAACTAATCTCTTTACAAACTAGTGAGATTCTGTGATAGTCTTAAAAAATGATGTAATTTAAGTATATCTGAATTTATTTATTTAGGTTGTCCCATAAGCTTCCTGAAAAAAAAAATACAACTTTTCCAATTCTTTCCCTCTTCTCCAAAGAGGATTACAGGTGTGAGCTACCGAGCCCAGCCCTGATGATTTATTAATAATTATCATTGACTTTGAGATATGTATACATGTATTTGAATAAAGATATATCCTGGGACCCTTCTTCAAACAAATGGTGAAGCTGCACTGAAGAGCAGATTTAGCAGAGAGTAGCATAAAGCACTGTGCAAGGAGTCTGAAGACTTAGCTTCTAGTTCTGACTCCCACTTACTATCTATAAAATCTCAGATATCTAAAATCTCTTTTGGAGAGCTTACCTGTTTCCTAACCGTCAATTTTCTCATCTTCATAATGAAATAATATTTATCCTGTCAAATAAGATAGTAGATACAATGATCTTTTACAAACCACAAAGATAAAAATGATCAAGACATCTGGATATCAGGTGGTAGTATTAGTAGTTTTTTTTGTTGTTGTGAGTTTTTGTATTATGCAACAGATCTGGGGTGCCTGTTGCCAAGTGTCGGGGCAGAGCCAACTGCAATAAGTGTGGAGTGTGCCTCTCTAGACTGTGGTACGGATACAGATGCAACTTCACTGCTCTTTTCCTAGGTAGATGTACTCTAGCTGGAGCTTTTCCTGGCTGGCCCAATACTCATCCAGCAGGCTCTACATCAGGATTTGGGGTGAACCTTGGCAGAGATTTAGCTTGTTTCTGAGTTAAAGGAACTGAAAGAAGCTGTGGGAAAGGTATGGGAGACTCTGAAAAAGTGATTGAAATGAAGGTACTATGATATTAAGTCCCATATTCATTGGTATTTCCAGAGTGTTGGGTACTGTTTTGGAGTGTAAGGTGTTATGAGGCACCTTTCTTTGGAGAGTAAGTTTATTGCAAGAACTATCTTTCACAGAATTCCTGTTCACTACCATGGCAAAATGTCCTGCCCCCACTGCCATGTCTAACAGTATTTGGAGTAATCAAAGAGTAAGCAAGAGCCTGAAGGTTAATGTATTAAAATGATGTGATTCAGTGCCTTCGATGTTTGACTTTGTAATGTGGCATCTGGAGCACATGCTATAAGGCAGGAGGGTGAGGTGATGGCAGTGGTTAACATGCAAGTGTGAACTGCTGAACCCTGAGAAGGTCTGTCTATTCTGGCATCAGTGGGGATACAGATCTTCAGAACCCAGGTGACTTGATGATGTTGTTGGGAAAATGGTAAGAAGCTAAGGAAACTTCAAATAAAATGGATTAGACAGGAAAATGAGACTGGAATACAGAGAATCTAGGATAGTGGAGATTGGAAGGGCCTCAGAATAAGGACTTGGAGGAAAGAGTGCAAGCCTGCTCTAGGAAAACCTGATGGCCAGGTGGTGGCTACAGAGACATCTGGTCAACCAGAAGCCAAAAGGCAGAGTACCTCGTATTCAAATAGAGGATCCAGCACCATCAACTGTTCAGAGTGCTTCTTTATCCGTTTTGGATCTTCAGATAAACTACAAGGAGAAGCCCTACCCCTATGCAGGAGGGCCTAGGGGAAGAGTTCATGCCCCCAGCGGGTGAATGGTTTGAGGTATCTGGAAGGTCTGGTCTGGGCTTTAACCTGGTGCTTGTTAAAGGTGGGGTCCATACCTCAAAACTCTCATCTCTAGAAATGGGTTTGATTATAAGGGTCTGGAGGGAAGAGAGGAGCATGTTGAAAGGTGAAAGAATTCAACAGTTACTTGGATGCCATCCTCAAACCTTGGATGATCAGCTATTACCTGAAAGGGTTAGAGTAACAGGAGGGATCACTTGACTGTGGGTGAATCCTTCCCTTAGTCCTGTACTTTTTGTGCTGTGGGAGCTCTCTGCCCTGGGACTGATGTTTGAGGAGTATGGAGACACAAGGGTGGCAGGGTGGGGAGAGCAAAATGTCAAAATTAGGTGTAATGCTGGTTTCTCTCTTACTAGACACATGACCCTGAGGAATTTGCTTTATCCCTCTAATTGCTTTAGTTTCATCTATGTGAAACTAATGCCTGTGAGACAGTAGTTTTATAAAGAAGAAATTAGAATGTCTAGAAATGTCCTGTAAATGACCTGAATTAATGTATCTGAATCATAGAACTTTGCAAAAAATGGATGTTTTTAAAAACGCCCTGGGAGTTGGCTTAACATCTAAAAATAAGTTAATGTAATGCACCACTTTGAGAGAATAACAGACAAAAAACCGTACATGATCATTCCAATAGATGTGGAAAAGAATTGACAGAGTCCAACACCCTTTTGTAATAAAAATAATCAGCAAACTAGGAATAGGAGGGAACTTCCTCAACCTGAAAACCCAAAGTTAGGATCATACTTCATGGTGAAAGGTTGGATGCTTTCACTCTATGATCAAGTACAATGCAAGGATGTCTGCTCCTGCCACTTCTCTTCAACATTGTACTAGAAGATCTAGCCAGGGCAATTAAGCTAGAAAAGGAAATGAAAGTTATCCATATTGGAAAGAAGAAGTAAAACTATCTCTATTTGCAGATGACTTGATCTTGTATATATAAAACACTAAGGAATACACACATACAAAAAAAAACTATTAGAACTAATAAGTTCAGCAAAGTTGTGGGATACAAATGAATTTTGTTTTTATACACTAACAATGAGGAATCTGAAAATGAAATTTAAAAAACAACAATTAAGAAAGAAAAATACTTAGGAAAAATATGTAACACATGTACACTGAAAACTACAAAACATCATTGAAAGAAATAAGACCTAAATAAATGGAAAGACATCCCATGTTCATGGATTGGAAAACATAATGTTGTTAAGATGGCAGTGTTCTCCAACCTGATCCAACAGATTCAATGCAATCCCTATCAAAATTTCAGCTGTGTGTTGTTGTTTTTAACAGAAATTGACAAGCTGATTCTAAAATTAATATGAAAATGCAAAGACCCACAATAACCAAAACAATCATGAAAAGGAACAAAGTTCGGCCGGGCGCGGTGGCTCAAGCCTGTAATCCCAGCACTTTGGGAGGCCGAGGCGGGTGGATCACGAGGTCAGGAGATCAAGACCATCCTGGCTAACATGGTGAAACCCCGTCTCTACTAAAAATACAAAAAACTAGCCGGGCGTGGTGGCGGGCGCCTGTAGTCCCAGCTGCTCGGAGGCTGAGGCAGGAGAATGGCGTGAACCTGGGAGGCGGAGCTTGCAGTGAGCCGAGATCGCGCCACTGCACTCCAGCATGGGTGACACAGCGCGAGACTCCGTCTCAAAAAAAAAAAAAAAGAAAAGGAACAAAGTTGGAGGCCCGACACTTCTCAATTTCAAAATTTACCACAAAGCTACAGTAATCAAGATGGTGTGGTACTGGCATAAGGATATACATATAAGATCAAGAGACTAAAATTGAGAGTCCAAAAATAAACACATTATAATTGTATTATTTTTCTAGTTCTCTCATAATAACCACAAATTTAGTGGCTGGAGACACAGATTTATTATCTTACAGTTCTGTAGGTCAGAGGTCTATCACAGGTCCCACCAGGCCAAAATTAAGGCACTGACAGGGCTGCATTCCTTTCTGTAGACTCCGGGTAGGATACATTTTCTTGCCTTTTTCAACTTCTAGAAGCAGCCTACATTCTTTGACTTATTGTTCCCTTCCTCTATTTTCAAAGCTGAGAGAGGCAAGGCAAGTCTTTCTCACATTACATTACTCTGACTTTCTGTAGTCACATTCCCTCTGACTCTGAATTTTTCTGTCTCTTTCACTTTTAGTGATGCTTATGATTACACTGGGCTCATTCAGATACTGCAGGATTATTTTCCTATATTAAGGTGGGCTAACTGGCAACCTTGTTTCCATCTGCAACTTTAATTCTCCTTTGACATGTAACATATTATATCAGTAGGTTCCACGAATTAGGATGTTGTGTGTGTGTAGGGGGTCACATTCTTCTGATTATTACAATGGCCAGTTGCATTTTGACAAAGATACTAGGACAAGTCAATAGGGAAAGAATAGTCTTTTCAGTAAATAGTGCTAGATCAACTGGATATACACATGTAAAAATAATGAAGTTGGATTCCCTACTTCATACCACATATAAAAACTCAGAATGGATCAGGGACCTAAATGTAAGAACTAAAATGATAAAAATTCTTAGAAGAAAATGTAGGAGTAAATGTGACCTTGGGTTAGGCAGTAGTTTCTTAGATATGCTACCAAAAGCACAAGCAACAAAAGAAAAAAGTTATACATTGAACTTCACCAAAATTAAAAAGACTTTTTGCTTCAAGGGACACCATAAAGAAAGTGAAAAGACAACCTACAGAATGGGAGAAAATATTTGCAAGAACTTGTATCCTTTTGCAAAAAGACTTGTATCCAAAATATAAAAGACTCATTAAAACTCAACAATAAGAAAACTCAATTTAAAAATGGGCAAAAGGTCTGAAAAGAAAAAAAAATGATAATAAAAATAAAAGTAAACTTGGGCAAAAGGTCTGAACAGATGCCTCACCAAAGAAGATATACAGATGGCAAATAAACATATGACAAGATGCAACATCATTTGTCATTAGAGAATGTTAAATTAAGAGATACCACTACACACCGATTAGAATGGCTAAAATACACACACACACACACACACACACACACACACACACACAAAACAAATACCAAATGTTGGCAAGAATGTGGAGAAGTAGGAACTCTCTTTCATTGCTAGAAGAAACACGAAATGTTATATCCACTTTGGAAGACAGTTTGACAGTTTCTTACAAAATTAAACATAATCTTACCATATAACCCAGTAATTATGCTCCTTCATCTTTACTCAGTTGGTTCGAAAATTTAAGTCCACACAAAAACCTGCATATGAATGCTTAGGGCAGCAATTTATAATTGCTAAAAATTGGAAGCAACCAAATGCCCTTCAATAGGTGAATGGATAAACAGATAGTGGTACATTTATACAAAGGAAAATTATTCAGCAGTGAAAAGAAATGGGTTATCAAGCCATAAAAAGACATGGAGGAAACTTAAATGTATATTTCTAAGTGAAAGAAATCAGTCTGAAAATACTGCCTACTGAGTGATTCCAATTATTGGACATTATGAAAAAGGCAAAACTATATAAAGACATTAAAAAGATTTGTAGTTGGCCCAGTGCAGCGGCTCATCCCTGTAATCCCAGCATTTTGGGAGGCTGAGGCAGGTGGATGGATCATTTGAGGTCAGGAGTTTGAGACCAGCCTGGCCAACATGGTGAAACTCCATCTCTACTAAAAATACAAAAATTAGCTAGGTATGGTGGCGGACACCTGTAATTCCAGCTACTCGGGGGGCTGAGGCAGGAGAATTGCTTGAACCCAGGAGGGGGAGGTTACAGTGAGCCAAGATCGCACCATTGCACTCCAACCTGAGTGATAGACTGAGACTCTGTCTCAAAAAAAAAAAAAAAAAAAAAAAAAGATTTGTTGTTGCCAATGGTAGTAAGGGGCAGGGGGAGGGTGTTGAATAGGTGATAGGTGAAGCATAGAGGATTTTCAGGATGGTAAAACAATTTCCTATGATACTATAATGGTGGATACATGACAATTGTTCCCCATTGGATGGTGAATACTTACAACGTGAATACTTTCACCGTGTTGGCAAGGCTGGTCTGGAACTCCTGACCTCAGGTGATTCACCTGCCTTGGCCTCCCAAACTGCTGGGATTACAGGCGTGAGCCACCACGCCTGGCCTCCTCCTTTTCCTTCTTCTTTTCCTCCTCTTCCTCCTCCTTCTCCTCCCCCTCTCCCTCCTCCTCCTCCGTCTCCTTTTCTTCTCCTTTTCCTCCTCGTCCTCCTCCTTCCTCCTCCTCCTCCTCTTTTGAGATGGGGTCTTGCTATGTTGCCCCATGATTAGCCAATACCATTTATTGAATATTAATTTAATTTATTCTTCCTCCTCCTCCCCTGAGATGGGGTCTTGCTATATTGCCCAGGCAGATCTTGCACTCCTGGGCTCAAGTGATCCTCTTGCCTCAGCCTTTCAAATAGCTGGGACTACAGGTGCATGTCACAGCACCCAGCTTATACATTCTTGACTCACTTCTAAATTAATTTAGCTCATTTATTCAGTCAACATTTATTAAATTTGAACTTCATACTCGGTGCTAGGTGGTATATGGAAAAGGAAAACATGTATTATCCTGCCATCAAGGTGCTTAGGGCCTTAGTGAAAAGCACACGGGTGACACCAAGATGCTCACAAGTTTACACATAAGATTTTTTGGTGTGTCCTTTTTACACAATCATCACTGTAAGCCACCTGTTTCTCATAGCATATGAGAGAAAGGTCTGGCATATTACCTCTTATTCCTACTGTGAGGCACAGTAGAATTCTCTAAGACCAGCTGTGGTGTTGAATCACTGCCTAGGAGGCTGTGCACATTAGTGGAAAAAGCACTAGATTTTGGAACGCAGGCACTTGGACTCCAGACCCGGAACACCTTGGGTAAGGCATGCTTATTTGCAGGTTTGTTTCTGTACATATGCAAACATTTACACACCTAATTTAGGGTTCCTCATAGCTGACACCACAAAAGACATCAGGGCTTGATGTGTAATTTGGAAAGGTGGAGAGTTTACCTGTATGACAAACCTGCACAGGTACCCCTGACCCTAAGATAAAAGTTAAAAAAAAGTTTCAGCAAGGTAAGTAAATCCAGTGGGGTAGCTACAAACAGTTCACTGTGTATATAAAAATACTCAAAATACAACATTCCTTCCCAAGATGTTCTGGTCTGAACAGCACATCTCTTCTACATTGAGGTGTCCATTCTGCTAACCTGCTTGGTATCCTAAATTCTCAGCCTCATTTGGACAATCTCTCTGGAAAACTTTAGTCATTCCCTTAATGGAGAAGAATAACTTCATAGAAGCATAATCCAAATGGTCAAACAGAGTATAGAGCAAAAGATGTAATTTTAGGCTGGGTGCGGTGGCTCACGCCTATAATGCCAGCACTTTGGGAGGCTGAGGCCAGTGGATCATTTGAGGTCAGGAGTTTGAGACAAGCCTGACCAACATGGCGAAACCTACTAAAAACACAAAAATTAGTCAGGTGTGATGGCAGGTGTTTATAATCCCAGCTACTCTGGAGGCTGAGGCAGGAGAATAGCTTGAACCCAGGGGGCAGAGGTTGCAATGAGCTGAGATGGCGCCACTGCACTCCAGCCTGGGCAACAAGAGTGAAACTCCATCTCAAAGAAGTTTGGTAGGCCAGGCATGCTGGCTCACACCTATAATCCCAGCCCTTTGGGAGGCCGAGGCAGGCAGATCACTTGAGCCCAGGAGTTCGAGACCATAGTGACCAACATGGCAAAACCCCATCTCTATAAAAAAATACAAGAATTAGCCGGACATGGTGGCGCGTCCCTGTAATCCCTGCTACTCAGGCGGCTGAGGTGGGAGGATCACCTGAGCCTGATGAGGTCAAGGCTGCAGTGAGCCGTGATTGTGTCACTGCACTTCAGCCTGGGTGACAGAGGAGACCCTGTCTCAAAAAAGAAAAGAAGAAGTTTGGTGGCTAACAGGAAACTTCTCACATTTGTCCTGAATGAC
The DNA here is from genome assembly GCF_008728515.1 of Papio anubis. Taxonomy (NCBI): domain Eukaryota; kingdom Metazoa; phylum Chordata; class Mammalia; order Primates; family Cercopithecidae; genus Papio; species Papio anubis. Next base: position 64,814,237 of record NC_044988.1, read on the forward strand.
ATAAACCAGAGGCCAAAGGTGAGAGTGGTGTACTTCAATATTTCAGTGTTAGAGGTGCTAAAAAGAGCTTTGGGGAAGGGGCCATCTCTCAGCATTTAACATTTTCATTTTATTTTTTTATTTTAATGCATGCTTAATGTTAAATTTGATTTTGTTTTGGGCTAGATAATAGAATGAGGAAGCATTGATTTGTAGAATTTCAGAGCCCAAATGGGCCCTTTAGATCAAAGTCTACTTCCCTTCTAGCCCCTTCTCCTGTCCCTGCCATGTCCTTAACTAAGAGGAGGATCTTTTTTTAGAGAGAGAGAGATGAAAAGAAATCACAGGGGACAAGTCCAGGGTGACAAGATCCACCATCCATCATGGCTCCTGACTACCAACAGTTGGAGCCTTTCTCTTTACTCTGTGAGGTTTTTTTAATTAACCTTTTTTCATTTTTCCTACTTTAGAATTTCACATTATAGTCCTTTGTTCATTCTCCTCTTTTCTCTTGATAATGAAAATGGATATAATATGAACTTAAACTCGCTTGCCCTGGGTCATTGCCAGTGCTTAATAAAAGTGTATTAGTATTTGTAGTAATGATAATAACCCACAGATAATGATGTCGCGAAAGACCAAAGGGTCCCCTTGCATGAGAAGCCCCCCCTTCTAGTCGCCTTGCTTTGCTGGATTTAACGGAGACCTTGACTGCTTCTGATAGTCATTGTCCCTTCTCAATTATCAAGGTTTCATGAAGACAAGCATTCTTCACTTAAGGGTTTTCCAGACTGTCTGATGTGCGGGCTCTGTATAACCTTGTTCTTATGTCATCATATGTCATGCTGCCTCTCGGAAATTGTTCCCTGATGTTTGCAAAAATGAACTACTTACAGAAATTCCCTTTGTACACACACACACACACACACACACACTTCACTATTGGAAATGGTTACACTCAGATAAGTGGGTCAGGGTTGTGAGGGGATTTGAAGCTGTGTTGTGAGGAGTGGTGAAAATAGTGGAGGTGGCCAGGCTTTGCAGGGAGAGACTGAGGAGGAGATGGGACAGGCGTCTTCAAAAATCTGAAGATGTTAGCCGGGCGCGGTGGCTCAAGCCTGTAATCCCAGCACTTTGGGAGGCTGAGACGGGCGGATCACAAAGTCAGGAGATCGAGACCATCCTGGCTAACACGGTGAAACCCCGTCTCTACTAAAAAATACAAAAAAAACTAGCCGGGCGAGGTGGCGGGCGCCTGTGGTCCCAGCTACTCCGGAGGCTGAGGCAGGAGAATGGCGTAAACCCGGGAGGCGGAGCTTGCAGTGAGCTGAGATCCGGCCACTGCACTCCAGCCTGGGCGACAGAGCCAGACTCAGTCTCAAAAAAAAAAAAAAAAAAAAAAAAATCTGAAGATGTGTGCAAGAGGAATTTGGCCTCTTCTGGGTAGACCCATATAGTATTAAAAAGACCAAATGCATGGGTATAATAAGTCTAGTTTGGCTTGATAGAAGGCAGGACTTCCTTTTTAGCTATCTGGGAAGGAAAGATGCCTGCCCTGGAAGTGGCAAGTTCTCTGTCTCTGGAGTGCTCACGCAGAAGCATCAGAGTCCCTCCATTGGCACTGCTGAGGAGGGTTTATAAGGATTAGGTGGTGTTGGAACTAAATTACTTTGGGTCACCTTCAAATCATGAGAGGCAATAATTCTATGAGGTCCTTGACTTAAGAATCTAGGACCTGGATTTTAGGTTGTAGAGTGGGAGGAGTTTCTTGATAGAAAGTTCAAGTGTAGGATCAGGCTTCAGGAAGGAGAAATTAAACCCTGACCAATGGTTCAGCATCTCCAGTGGCCCTATTCCAATATATGAATAGGTCTAAGCCTTAGGCAAACTGCAACTAGACCCAGCCTTTGTAAACCATGGCCCTAAAAAGTAGGTGAAAAAGTTGAAGAGAAATGAGAAAAGAAACAGTAAGTCATCAAAGCCAAGAGTGGAGACCTTTGAAGGAGGGATAATTGGAAGTACTGGATGCTGCAAAGGACAAGGAGTCTGAGGAACGAGAAGAGGGCCTTGGATCTGTCAAGGAGGAGCTGGGGCAGTTTCTAGAGTGTGGTAGGGGCAGAAGCTTGGCCTCAGGAAGACAAGAGAATGGCAGGGATGTGGAGACAAGAAGCTCAGACCACATGCTCATGAATTTGACTGCAAGAATAATAGGGTAGAGGCTAAACCAGTAAGGCCTATGACTATCAAAGGCAGAAGGTGAGGAGAAATCGCTTCACATTGTAGACAGAAAGTATGTTAGGTAGAGGAGAGAGAGGACTTCAGTACGGTATTTACAGTTGTAAAGTGCTTTCTAGGTCCATGATGCAGTTTGGTCTTTTAGATAGTGTATTAGTCCATTTTAGATAGTGTATTAGTCCATTTTCACACTGCTGTACAGAATTACCTGAGACTGGGTAATTTATAAAGAAGGGGTTTAATTGACTAACAGACCTGCATGGCTGGGGAGGCCTCAGGAAACTTGCAATCATGGCAGAAGGTGAAGGGGAAGCAAAGTACATCTTCCATGGTGGTAGGAGAGAAAGAGAGTGGGAGTGCCACACTTTTAAACCATCAGATCTCATGACAACTCACTCACTATCATGAGAGCAGCATGGGGAAAATCGCCCCCATGATCCAATTACCTCCCACCAGGTTCCTCCCTTGACATGTGGGAATTACAATTTGAGATGAGATTTGGGTGGGGACACAGAGTCAAACCATATCATTCTGCCCTTTGCCCCTCCAAAATCTCATGTCTTTCTTAGATTTCAAAACACAATCATACCTTCCCAACAGTCCCCCAAACTCTTAACTCATTCCAGCATTAACCCAAAAGTTCAAGTCTAAAGCCTCATCTGAGACAAGGGAAGTCTCTTCTGCCTATGAGCCTGTAAAATTAAAAGCAATTTAGTTGCTTCCAAGATACAATTGGAGTACAGGCATTGGGTAAATGCTCGCATTCCAAATGGGAGAAATTGGCCAAAGCAAAGGAGCTACAGGCCCCATGTAAGTCCAAAACCCAACAGGGCAGTCATTAAATCTTAAATCTCCAAAATTCTCTCCCTTGACTCCATGTCTCACATCCAGGGCACACTGATGCAAGAGGTGTGCTCCCAAGGCCTTGGGCAGCTCGACCCCTGTGGCTCTGCAGGATACAGCCCCTGCAGCTGATTTCATGGGCTGGCATTGAGTGCCTGAGGCTTTTCCAGTTGCATGGTGCAAGCTTTCGGTGGATCTACTATCCTAGGGTCTGGAGGATGGTGGTCCTCTTCTCACAGCTCCACTAGGTAGTACCCCAGTGGGGACTCTGTGTGGGGGCTCCAACCCCACATTTCCCCTCTGCATTGCCATAGTAGAGGTTCCCTGTGAGGGCTCTACTGCTGCAGCAGACTTCTGCCTAGACATCCAGGCATTTCCATACATCCTCTGAAATCTGGGCAGAGGTTCCCAAACCTTAACTCTTGTCTTCTGCACACCCACAGGCCTAACACCACATGGAAGCTGCCAAGGCTTGGGGCTTGGACCCTGTGAAGCAACAGCCCAAGCCGTACCTTGGCCCCTTTTAGCCATGGCTAGAGCTGGGTGGCTGGGACACAGGGCACCATGTTCTGAGGCTGCACAGAGCAGCGGGGCCCTGGGCCCATCACAGGAAACCATTTTTCCCTCCTAGGCCTCCAGGCCTGTGATGAGAGGGATTGCCATGAAGATCTCCGCAGCCCCTCCCATCACAGGAGAAGTTTCCCTGGAGAAAACATTTTCTGGAGAAAATGCCCTGGAGATGTTTTCCCCATTGTCTTGGCTATTAACATTTGTTTCCTTGTTACTTATGCAAATTTCTGCAGCAGGCTTGAGTTTCTTCCCTAGCAAATAGGGTTTTCTTTTCTACCACATGGTTAGGCTGCAAATTTTCCAAACTTTTACCCCTACTTCCCTTTTAAACATAAATTCCAATTTCAGACCATCTCTTTGTGAATGCGTACATTCACAAAACTGTACATTTTCAGAAAAAGCCAGGTCACTTCTTGAATGCTTTGCTGCTTAGAAGTTTCTTCTGCCAGATACCCTAACGCATCTCTCTCAAGTTCAAAGTTCCACAGATCTCTAGGGCAGGGGCAAAATGCCATCAGTCTCTTTGCTAAAGCACAGGTGTGACTTTTGCTCCAGTTTCCAGTAAGTTCCTCATCTCCATCTGAGACCACCTCAGCCTGGACTTCATTGTCCATTTCACTATCAGCATGTTGGCGAAAACCATTCAACAAGTCTCTAGGAAGTTCCAAACTTTCCCTCATCTTCCTATCTTCTTCTGAGCCGTCCAAACTCTTCCAACCTCTGCCTGGTACCCATTTCCAAAGTCAATTCCACATTTTTAAGTATTGTTATAGCAGTGCCCCACTTCTGGTACCAATATTCTGTATTAGTCCGTTTTCATACTGCTATAAAGAGCTACCCGAGACTGAGTAATTTATAAAGAAAAGAGGTTCAATTGGCTCACAGTTCTGAATGGCTGGTGAGACCTCAGGAAACTTACAATCATGGCAGAAGGTGAAGGGAAGCAAGGAACGTCTTATGTGGTGGTAGGAGGATGGTGAGGGGAAGTGCCACACTTTTAAACTATCAGATCTTGTGAGAACTCCCTTACTATCATGAGAACAGCATAGGGGAAATTTGCCCCCATGATCCAATCACTTCCCTACAGATCCCTCCCTTGACACATGGGGATTACAATTTGAGATGAGATTTGGGTGGGAACACAGAGTGAAACCATATCAGATAGTGCCCTGCAGTCTTTGGGTATCAGATGCACAAACAGGCATCTGTTTCAGATGGGACTTGCTTTAAAGGTAAGGTGAGAAATCTCTAGGTTTTAGGGTGATCTTAGAGTATGTCTGTGCAGGAAATGCTCAGAGGTGGAATCTCCAAGGGCACCGTTGACTTACTTGATGACTCCGTGATCACTGTTTCTCTTCACAGCCTCTGACTCTGCTGACCGTGTCTTCCATCTGCATGGCTGCCTGACTTTGATTTTACCCTCTTCAGATTTTCCCACCATTCCTACCACACCTCTCAGTCGGCTCTTCAGCTTCTTCCCCTGCCTTCCCCTTAATTTCAGGCTCTGACTTTGACCCCCTTCTCTTCATACTCTTCACATTTCTCTGGATGATCCCAGTGACTCAATGGCTTTTGATGGGTCCCAAATCTGTCTCTCTGGCCCAGACCTTTCTCCTCAGTCCCAAGTCCCTGTGTGCACAACTCCATTTGGATGTTCCATAGTCACTTAAAAGGCAACATTTCTAGACTCAAACTTACTATCCCCCCAAATCTACTTTCTGCATAGTCTCCATCTTTAGGGTGATATATGTCCCAGGTTGCCTGGGATGGTCTCAGTTGAAGCCTGTTGTTTCCAGCATAATTATTTAATAATTCCTTCTTTTACTCCAAAAGTGTCCTGGTTTGTGTGATACATTGTACAGTCACTCCATCCATTTTGGACGATGGCATGACCACCCACTCAAAGCTCATGCCAGAAACTTCATGTTTATCCTAAACCCCCTTTTGCTTCCCTCCCACATTCTACACTGTTTGTCTCATTCCTGTAGGCTCTGAGCCCCTGGAGGGGAGGGGCAGTGTCTTGTTCACTCTCATGTTCCCCATGCCAAGCATAGTCTTGCCTGAGAAGGTGCTCAGTAGATGCTGAATAAAGGGCAAGAAGATGGAGTTAACTGATGGAATGAGAAGCCATGGAAAATTAGAGGGAAGGGTGGGCCCTATGATGTAACTTCTCATCCTGCAGATGAGGAAATTGAGGCCTAGGGTGGAAAATGAACTTGACCCAGGTCAATGCCAGAGTTAGTATTAGATCCCGGGTCTCCAGTAACCTCTCCATGGCTCTTATGTAGGTGGTTTAAACCTTCTTCATTAAGTACAGGGACAGCTCAGCAGTCAGTTCTTATTAGGCCCTTGTGTGTATGTGCGTGCGTGCGCGTGTGTGTGTTATGTGTGTGTGTCTCCTGGGGGTTTTGAGTGTGCCACAGAGGGGAAGAATCGATGTCCTTGCTTCCAACAATGTTCAAAGGATCTGAGCAAAACTTTCAAGGCTTATTTGAGAGACATTCCACCATTTTCTTTTTTCTTTTCTGTTTTTTTTTTTTTTTTTGAGTCAGGGTCTCACTTTGTCACCCAGGTTGGAGTTCAGTGGCGCAAACACAGCTCACTGCAGCCTTGACTTCCTGAGCTCAAGTGATCCTCCCACCTTAGCCTCCCAAGTAGCTGGGACTACAGGCATGTGCCACCACACCCCACTATATTTTGTATCATTATTATTATTAATTTTAGAGACAAGGTCTTGCTATGTTGCCCAGACTGGTCTCAAACTCCTGAGCTCAAGAGATCTGCCCACGTTGGCCTCCCAAAATGTGGGATTACAGGTGTTAGCCACCATGCCTGGCCTCCATCAGTTTTCTCTTGGAGATATTTTTACCTTCTTAACATTGCCAGAAGGATTAAAACAAAATCTGATCTCACAGTTTCTCAGGTATTGTTGTTTTCTTATGTTGTTGTTGTTTTTAAACTGAAAATCGGATGCCATGAAAAACATCGTCAGCATGGCAGGTAAGTGGGAGGCTATGATATAATTTATTGTTCAGTCCTGACACTTGTGTTGGTGGACACAAAGAGCCTATTTGACTGCTTTAGTAGAATTCTCCCTGCTTTCTTTTAGTTTGTTTCCAATTCTTCTCTTAGCCTGGTCTTGGCTAATAAATCATTTGATTTTGAAAAATATCTTTCCCTTTTCTGAACCTTTTATTCTGCATTTGTAAAATGAGTAGGTTAGACCATACACTTCCCAGCTGCTTCCAGCCCACAGTTCTGTCATACTAAGTTCCTCTCCCCATTGCTTGGAGAAGACTTAAACATCATATCCACAGGCTGGGTACCCCTAATCCCCAAGCCCAAAATGCTTCCAAATCTGAAACTTTTTGAGCTCCAAAATGATGCTCAAGGGAAGTCCTCATCAGAACATTTCAGATTTCAGATTTTTGGATTCGGGATGCTCAATTGGTATGACGCAAATATTTCCAAATCTGAAAAAATTTGTGACACTTCTTGTCCCAAGCAGTTTGAGTAAGGGATGCTAAACCTGTACCGTATATATCTCTAATCTCTCTCTCTCTCTCTCTCATATATATATATACACATATATACTATTACATCTGTCCTTCTGCTTTGTTCTTGGCTAGAATGAATGTCTCTCCTTTTCTTACTCTTGATACTTAAATTCATCATTTCTTAAATGTCTAATCCTCTTTCTTTTCTAAACACTCTAATAAGCTTATTATTTCAACCATTTATATTTAACATTAAAGTTTAATCATGAAGTTGTTAACCATAGAAAATTATTAAATAAGTGAGTTTGGAATGAGCATGGAACATCTGAAAAAATGAGTGAATATTTCAAAATGAGCACTTTGGAAAAGAAATTTATGCATAGAAAACAATGGAGAATTATAATTAAGAGCTCTGGGGATCTCAAACTGATTTGTCCAGCTATTACACAGTCATTTCAATTTAAATTAAAATTGTAACTATTTTCTAGTCTACTAAAAATATGAGGTGCCACATTAAGAGTTTTAATGGTGCGTTCTCTGCAGAATGCAAAAATGCAAGACTGTAGCACATAAATAACTATATATTGAAGAGCGAATAAATTCTCTGCCAAAAGTGAATATGATAAAAACAGAAATGACAGTGGATTATTTTATTCCCTCTAGTGAAGCGCAGCTCACACATTAGAGCCAAAAAACAGTTCACAGGGTGTCTAATTCCATATCACTTTGTCAGAGGTTATGAAAAGAACAACACAAAAAAGTTTAGCTGGTTGACGAACTCAGGCATAAATGAGGCCATATATTGTGTTCCCAAAGTAAAATTTTTTTAGCTACAGAGAGTAGGTTGATATTAATATTTGATATCCCTGATTCATAGAAAATTGGATTAGTCAAGGTTTTAACCACTGTAGAACATGTTTAAGGCAATCACACTTCTGGAGCAGAAAAAAAAAAAAAGTCAAAAGCAGGAGGTGTGACTTCCAGCAGTAGAATAGTAGGATAAACACTGGTGTGTGTGTGTATGTGTGTGTGGTCATGTATGCTAGAATGGTTGGTCAGAGTAGGTGGAAGTTCTGATAATAGGACACAGAAAATTTGGAATTTTATTGTAATACAAGTGAAGTAAGATGAAAGCATTGAGATATCCAGATAAAAGCATCTGGACATCTGGAGAAAGGAGAGAGTTAATGGAAGAATCAGGAACAAGAGAGTTATTTTAACTAAGCTTGGCTGAGTTTCCTGGGAGCCAAGCTACAAAAGGAAATAAGTGGGTTTCATAATTCTTGTTGTCATGTCAATATTTGCCTACTTCTTTTTTTTTCTTTGACAGAGTCGCACTCTGTCACCCAGGCTGGAGTTCAGTGGCACGATCTCAGCTCACTGCAACCTCCACCTCCTGGGTTCAAGTAATTCTCCTGCCTCAGCCTCCCGAGTAGCTGGGATTACAAGTGTGCACCATCATGCTCGGCTAATTTTTGTATTTTTAGTACAGACGGGGTTTCACCATATTGACCAGGCTGGTCTCAAACTCCTGACCTTGTGATCCACCCGACTTGGCCTCCCAAAGTGCTGGGATTACAGGTGTGAGCCACCACACCCGGCTGATATTTGCCTACTTCTAAGTTCTTGGAGAAATTTGTTGTTTAGAGCAATGGTTCTCAAACTTAACTACACTTTGGAATGATCTGGGAAGTTTCAAAAATTTGGATGCATGAGCCCCATCCCCAGAAATTGTTTAATTTGTCTAGGGTGGGGCATGTGCATTTATATATTTGAAAGACTCCTCAGGTGGGTGTGATGCACAGCCAGGCCTACAGCTTAGTGGTTTATGGAAAACAAATGAGTAATTGCTGTTCTGCAGAAGATGCAGAAGCTCTCAATACAGCCAATTATCATATTGATTCTTAATACAAGAAAAGTATTGATTTGTATTTCAGTGGAGGTATTTCTAAAACAATTCAAATTCAGGTTTCCTGCCACATGAAATTACAAGCATCTGTACTTTCAGCAATCCGTTCCTGAAAATCAGACATTTTTTACCAAAATGCTGACTGGAGCCTATTTTCCATTATTTCAAATGGGAATAATACACAATGTTACATGTCAACCCAAAACCTTTAAGCAAATTTTCCTAAAAATATAATTACAGCATAATCAAATGCCTTTATTTGTGTTATAAACTATCACATTAGGATGGAAAAATGCTTACAACAACCTTTCCATCATTCAGTGATCAGCTGGGTTGTCAACAGATTTTTGTGTGCAGTGACAATGTCTCTTTCAGTGCCAGCCCCATCTGAGAGGTGTGCTTCCCTTTTGCTGTTTCCTGGTGTGCTGTTCAAAATTGTGCATGTTGATTCTGACAGTCTACCAATTGGAATTGGAATATAATGAGAATTTTTTAAGTCATTGTTTTGTTAATAATGTCATAATGAGGTGTGGTTTTTTGTTTTTTGTTTTTTTCAAGATGGAGTCTCACTTTGTCACCCAGGCTGGAGTGCAGTGGCATGATCTCAGCTCACTGCAACCTCCATCCACCGGGTTCAAGCGATTCTCCTGCCTCAGCCTCCCGAGTAGCTGCGATTACAGGCGCCTGCCACTGCGCCCGGCTAATTTTTGTATTTTTAGTAGAGAGAGGGTTTCACCATCTTGGCCAGGCTGGTCTTGAACTCCTGACCTCGTGATCCACTGGCCTCAGCCTCCCAAACTGCTGGGATTACAGGCGTGAGCCACCGCACCCGGTCGAGGTGTGTTTTTTATTTTATTTATTTATTTATTTTTTTGTAGATTCAGGGTGTACACATGCAGGTTAGTTGCATGGAGGTATTGTATAATGCTGAGGTTTGGGCTTCTAATGATCTTGCACCTAAGTAGTGAACATAGTACCCGATATGTAGTTTTTCAAACTTTGCCTACCTCCTTCCCTCCCTGCTTTTGAAATCCCTGGTATTTATTGCTCCCATCTTTATGTCCATGTGCACCCAATGTTTAGCTCCCACCCATAAGTGAGAACATGTGATATTTGGTTTTCTGTTTCTGCATTAATTTGCTTAGGATAATGGCCTCCAGCTGCATCCATGTTACTGCAAAGGACATGATTTTGTTCTTTCTATGGCTGCGTAGTATTCCATGGTGTATATGCACCACAGTTTCTTTATCCAATCCACTGCTGATAGGCACCTGGATTGATTCCATGTCTTTGCTATTGTGTGGATACCGCTACCATAAACATATGAGTGCAAGTGTCTTTTTGGTAGAAGGATTTATTTTCCTCTGGGCATATACCCAGTAAATGGGACTGCTGTGTCAAATGGTAATTCTATTTTTAGCTCTTTGAGAAATCTGCAGTGAGTTTTTGAAGTCATAAATATAAATTTCCCCTTTTTGAATATTTGCTGAAATATATTGAAAGATACATACATTCTATGAAATTTAAACTAAGAGGCATTCTACCAAGAAAATGTTACACAGAAAGACATTCTGTATTTTAAAACTTCCAGATGTATGACTATGGTTGAGAACTGAATTAGTAAGGATGTTCTTTGGGCTGCAGTAATAGAACATTCTCGTTAAAGTGGGTATTCATAGCCAGAAATCAGTCCAGAGCTGCTGTAACTCCAGCAGCCTAACAGTACAACCAAAGGCGAATGCCATTCCCACCTGCTTTATGTTTTACCACATTCATGGCATTGGTGATGTGTCTGCTCAGGGTCACAGGATGGCTGCAGTAGCTCAGAGCACCACATCTGCTGTCAACAGAGTCCAAAAGCAGAAAGGGAGGGAGTTTGTATTAGTCTGTTTTCATGCTGCTGATGAAGACATACCTGAGACTGGGTAATTCATAAAGATAAAGAGGTTTCATGGACTCACAGTTCCACGTGACTGGGGAGGCCTCACAATCATGGCAGAAGGCGAAAGGCAAGTCTTACACGGTGGCAGACAAGAGAGAATGAGAGCCAAGTGAAAGGCGTTTCCCCCTATAAAACCATCAGATTGGCCGGGCATGGTGGCTCACGCCTGTAATCCCAGCATTTTGGGAAGCCAAGGTGGGTGGATCACCTGAGGTCAGGAATTTAAGACCAGCCTGGCCAACATGGCGAAACCCTGTCTCTACTAAAAATACAAAAAATAGCTGGGCATGGTAGCGGGCACCTGTAATCCCAGCTACTCAGGAGGCTGAGATGGGAGAATTGCTTCAACCTAGGAAGTGGAGGTTGCAATGAGCCAAGATCGCGCCACTGCACTCCAGCCTGGGTAACAAGAGTGAAACTCTGTCTCAAAAACAAAACAAAACAAAAAACCCATCAGATTTCATGAGACTTATTTGCTACAATGAGAACAGTAAGGGAGAAACCGCCCCCATGCCTCAATTATCTCTCGCCGAGTCCCTCCTCTACAACATGGGGGAATTATGGGAGCTACAACTCAAGATGAGATTTGGGTGGGGACACAGCCAAACCTTATCAGAACTCATCCTATAAGCCTCTCCTTATATCGGGAGCAAGGCTTGTCTTTCTCACAAGCCTTCAAGCAAAATTCTGACATCTCCCTAGCAGAAATGGGTTTCATGGCCATCCATAGCTATAAAGAAAGCTAGAAAGTAGTTATTGTGCATCTGTAACCTCTATAATCATGCAGGGAAGATGGAGGAGAAGAGAGGGCAGTGGGAAGGTCCCCAGAGTCCATGCAGTATCATTTATGAGCTACGTGTTCTTGGCTTCCATAAGTTGATAGAGTTTTCCAACAGAGCACTTTTGCTTGCATTTGAAGACATTACTTTTAAAGGCTTGTCTTGATTGAGAAAGAGAATCTCTTTGGAGATTCTCAGGGCACCATGGCATATAAAAATCTCTAACAAGTTTTGCAGTAAAAAGAACAGTTTAACTTTGTTAAATGCAGTGTTTCCAAAATGCATTTGACTACACAACCTTTTTTATACATTGGAAACGTGTTAATATGCTGTGGACCCAATGTTCTATCGAGTTCTGGAAACACTGCTGTGTTAGATTGATATTTCTTGAAGATGGCAGCTCCATCTTTAAGTTTTCAGGGTTCTCGGTAGAGTTTCCAACTAACTGCTACTCCTCCTTCAGTCATAGGTTCAATCTCACTTCCTCTGGGAAGACCTCTTCTCCATCCAAACAGGATCAATATCCTGTCCTGACCTTGGTTTGGTCTGTATCCTGTCCACATGTATCCTTTCTATCCTGTCCTCTTTTTCATAACACCATAACTTCAATAAATTATTGGGTATAGCTATAACTATATGTCATCTATCTTGCCATGTAGACTGTAAACTCCCTGACAGCAAGGGTAATGTCTTGTTCACTGCTTTATCTCCAGTGTCTACCACAGTGGCTAGCACATAGTAGGTGCTCAATACATATTTTTGAATGAATGTCTCACACGTGGTGGACTATAGAAATATTTGTGTAATGGACACATTTTGTTTTGTTCCCTAGCACCAAACCATCTTCTTCTAGGATTACCCCCTAATCTCCTATTTTTTCTATATGGTGGAGTGGTTCCCACTAGTAATTGGTCCAGGAGTGGTTATCTGGGACAGTAAGCTCTCTCCTAGGGCTTTTAAAATTTGGGATACAGGCCGGGCGCGGTGGCTCACGCCTGTAATCCCAGCACTTTGGGAGGCCGAGACGGGCGGATCACGAGGTCAGGAGATCGAGACCATCCTGGCTAACACGGGGAAACCCCATCTCTACTAAAAAAAATACAAAAAACTAGCCGGGCGAGGTGGCAGGCGCCTGTAGTCCCAGCTACTTGGGAGGCTGAGGCAGGAGAATGGCGTGAACCCGGGAGGCGGAGCTTGCAGTGAGCTGAGATCGGGCCACTGCACTCCAGCCTGGGCGACAGAGCGAGACTCCGTCTCAAAAAAAAAAAAAAAAAAAAAAAAAATTTGGGATACAAGGAAGGCTAGATTTCTTTCTTCTCAGTGAATAGAAACATTAAGAGGCAAAGCTCAGACACCATTGGTCACCATATTTCTTTATCTTTGAACCAGAGAACTAGAGAAGACAGAGAGAGAGAGAGAGAGAGAGAGAGAGGATATAAATAGCCATAAAAGGGAAATGAAGAGAGTGTCCTGGCAAAGTCTGTACCCCCAGCTTTTGCACTGGGACCCTGCCATATTCCTGTTCTTGGGTTCCATGAGCTTCTCTTTTATCCTTATAATAACTGTCTTCCACCAGGTGCGATAGCTCACGCCTGTAATCACAGCACTTTGGGAGGCTGAGGGGGCGTGGATTACTTGAGATCAAGAGTTCAAGATTAGCCTGACCAACATGGTGAAACCCCATCACTGCTAAAAATACAAAATTAGCTGGGCGTGGTGCTGCACGCCTGCAATCCCAGCTACTCGGGAGGCTGAGACAGGACAATTGCTTGAACCCAGGAGTTGGAGGTTGCAGTGAGCCAAGATTGCACCATTGCACTCCAGCCTGGGCAGCAAGAGTGAAACTCCGTCTCAAAACACAACACAACAAAACAAAATTCCATCTATCTCATTCAAGCTCATTTGAGTTGGTTTCCTGCTACTTGTGAATCCTAAGTAACACAATTTGCTAAATGAATTAATTATTGGGCATAAGTCAGATGGGAAAAGAAAGAGAATGTAGGGTCATTGCCTTCACCATTGTGTATAAAACAGTAAGCAGAGGGACTGCATTGAATTCAAACTTGTGAACCAGGACTCAAGCAGAGCAAGCCAAATTCAAGAGAAAGAAACATGTAATCTATTTATGTACACGGTGGTTTTGGGGGTCAAATGGGTTAAGAGGCATGCATGTGCTTAAAAACTGAAATATGAAAAAATTTTACAATAAACCCAAATAGAAATTCTTGGAGGAAAAAAGACTACAAAAATCCCAAACCACAGGCATTACCAAGAACCTGATGGCCAACATTCTGTAGCTGTCATCGTCCCCTCAAATGCCCAGACCTCTTCTGCCTTCCACATGAAGAGCACTCAGCCCCACGCTGCCAAAGCACCTGGTCCATCTGCATTCTGCAGGTGTGTTCAAAGTCATTCAGCTTCTTGTTTCTTGTTTGCCCTACCTGAAGACACTCTCAGGCTGTGTGAAGGACACCAGCAGGCCACTGTAGGGTGACTCTTATGACTGAATAATGCATGAAGTCAGCAGTGGCCGGGTGGGAGCCTCCCCAAGTGGGTGGTGGGTTGAGGACAGGGTCTGGCCTCCATCTGTGGGGACCTGGCTTTCCAGCCGTGAGATCTTTCAGATTGATAGCTCAGTCCATATGGAAGAAGTACCTTTAGTATGTTTTCTTAAATGTTTCTTAGCTGGGCTGGAAGCGGGTATGGATTGACAAATTAGACAATAGTGCTTAACAGTTTCACAGGATGCTCATGTCCCATTCATCTCATAGGGGCCTCACTATAGCTCTGGGGGTACAGGGATCATGTTTGTTATCTATCATCTATTGATAGGGAAAGTGAGACCCTAAGAAAATATGACTTGCCCATGAGAAGATTTGTCTTCTGGGATGACTTAAAAAAAATACTCCTAGATTAACTGAATTCACAAGATGTTCTGTTCTTAAGGCAAGTTGGAATTTAAGAATGATTTCTCTAGAAAAAGTTTGGTATTCTTGGCCAGGCGCAGTGGCTCACACCTGTAATCCCAGTACTTTGGGAAGCCAAGGCGGGTGGATCACCTGAGGTCAGGAGTTCGAGGCCAGCTTGGCCAATATGGCAAAACCCCATCTCTACTAAAAATACAAAAATTAGCCAGGCATGGTGGCAGGTGCTTGTAATCCCAGCTACTTGGGAGGCTGAGGTTAGAGAATCACTTAAACCCAGGAGGTGGAGGTTGCAGTAAGCTGAGATCATGTCACTGCATTCCAGCCTAGGCGACACAGGAAGACTCTGTCTAAAAAATAAAAATAAAAAAATTTTTTAAAAAAGAAGAGAAAGTATGGTATTCTAATTCCCAAACCTGTCTGAACCAAAATAAACTAGAAAGATTTTTAAAAAGACAAAATGCTGGAATCCATTTCTACAGATTCTGATTTAACCTGGGGCAGGGTCTGGGGATCTGTATTCCTAGAAATTTCCCCATGGGTTTCTGAGGAGCTGTAAGATGTGGGAACCACTGCTGGATTAAGGGAAGGCCTGGTGTGGGGGTCAGGCTGCCTGCATCCAGTCTTGGCATCACCACCGACTCCTGGCGCCTCACTTTCTCCATTCATACAATAAAGAGGCTGGTTTAAAATAGATGATCTCAAAAAATCTCTGAAAATCCTTACATTCTATATGGTCTTTTAAAAGTTGCCCATACAGGGCTGGGCTTCACAGAGCTCTGGTCCCTGAAGGCTCTAGAACAAAGAGAACCTTGATGAAAGTGTCAGAGCCAATGTTGTTGGTTGTATTCCCAACATCTGTTCTCTCTTCCCCCCATCTAACAAAATTCCAGTTTTGTGCTGATATCCCTTCCTCTCCCATGCAGTCATGTGCTTGGGAGGAAATTGACGTGCCTTTACTATATAAGCCAATCAGAATGATTCCATCTTCCCAGTCATGGTGCTTGATCATGGGCATGTGACCCATTTCTGGCCAAAGAAAATTGAGGAAAGGGTTGTTAGGGGCTTTGGGAAAGGAGGGGCCTCGCTGTTCTGGAGAGCTTCTGAAAGTGACCCTCTGTCAATGGATGTAAACAGGGAAGCCAAAAGCCCTGATTCTCTTGGCAGCCATCTTGCAACCAGCTTTCTGACGCATCTCACTGTTGACTGCAGTGCAGAATGATAGCGCATCAGTCAGGATGAGTCCTATTAGCTGCTTAACAAACAAACCCCAAATCTCAATGCCTTACAACAGGTTTAGTACTTGATCTTGTAAACCCCAACGAGGAGTCTGGAAAAAAACTTGCACGAGGGTCTAGTGAATGGTGTTCCCCCAAGATTAATATGCTCAAGTCCTAATCCCCAGTACTTCAGAAAGTGAGGTACTGGAGATTTGGTCTTTAAAGAGGTGATTAAGTTAGCATGAGGCTGTTAGGGTGGGCCCTGATCCAGTCTGACTGGTGTCCTTCTAAGAAGAGGAAATTATGACACACAAAGAGATACCAAGGACATACACACACAGAGGAAAAGACTCTGAGGACAAAGCCAAAAGGTAGCCACGTGCAAGACAAGGCAAAACCAAACTGCAGACATTTTGATCTTTGGGCTTCTACCCTCCAGACCGCTAGGGAAGAAATGTGTTATTTAAACCACACAGTCTGTGGTATTTTGTTATGGCAGCCCTGGCAACCGAACATGTGGTAATTCAGGGAATTACCTTCCTCTAGGTGGGTGGTTCTGCAATCCCCTTGGACTTTGAGGTCCTCTGGATCTGGTTGGCAGATGAGGGAAGGCACAATGGAGGCAAGCGTGTAGGTGGTCTCTGCACACCAGACTTGGAGGTGATGCCCTTGTACCCATATTCTACTAATTAGAACTGAGTCACATGGCCACATCTACCTGCAAGGGAGGCTGGGAAATGTACTCTAGGTGTGTGCTCTGGAAAAAGAGGAAACCGGTTAGTGAGTATCCTATTTCCAACAGACAGAGAAAGCTCTTGAATATTTGATGGCAAGGCAGACCCAACAAATCCGTCTACCCAGGAGTCTGCTGTACTTCTGACTTTCAGTTATGGGAGCCAATCCATGTTCTCATTGCTTAGGACAACTTGGGCTGCTGTTCCCATTCGTTACAGCTGAACACATCTTAACTGACACAGGTGCAAGCTTTCTCTTTCCTCCTCCTCCCCACCGGCCATAATTGCTTTCATGGCAGCATTGCAGGACTAGGAGATGAGTTAGGGGCAGGGCTTTCACTTAGAGTGAAAAGCAGACTTTGTCATTCTAGGTAAAGAGGACCTGGGCCCTTCTCTCCTGATGAAGTCGTGGGACAGAGAGTGGTGTCCTATAAGATGATTCTTAAATCTGACATTATAAGGCCAAACACATAGAACTTAATTGAACAATTTAAAACCTTATCTTCTATACCCATATATCTCTCTTCTACAAATCCCAATATCTGGCATGTCATAGTTAACAAATATTTGCAAAATGAACGAACAAATGAATAAATGAAGATTTTCCTTGACTTCTTTCAACCCCATCTTCCACCTCCCTTCATTTTCTCATTTTTTATTTTAATTTTTTATTATTTGAGACAAGGTCTCACTCTGCTGCCCCAGGCTGGAGTGCAATGGTGTGATCTCAGCTCACTGCAACCTCCGCCTCCTGGGTTCAAGCAATTCTCCTGCCTCAGCCACTGGAGTAGCTGGGATTACAGGCACATGCCACCACCATGCCCAGCTAATTTTTGTATTTTTAGTAGAGATGGGGTTTCACCATGTTGGCCAGGCTGTCTCGAACTCCTGGCCTCAAGTGATCTGCCCACCTCAGTCTTCCAAAGTGCTGGGATTACAGGCGTGAGGCACTGCATCCAGCCCACTTCATCTTCTATTCTTCCCCTTCACATGTCCTCCACTCCTGCCAAATGGGTTATGTGTGTCCCACTCACTAGGGTCTTTCTCTTTGTCTACATTCTTTCCTCTGCTTGGAGAGCCTTTCCTCTGTCTCTTTCTGGCCCAATCTTGCCTGTTACCACCCTAGCGAAAGGGCCTGCTTTACATGAACAGTGCCAGAGCCTTCCTACCAGGCTCTATCTCTCCTTCCCCATCTCTGCCTCTTCCCTCTCCTACGCCACTTGCGCAGTTCTGCAGGCTCTTGTGGTTCTTTGTGCTCTTTCTGCATGTGTCTGTTTCCTCCAGTAGAATGAAAGCTCCTTGAGGCCAGGCATGGCCAGATTCCCACACATCCTACATCCTAGGACCTTGTTCTATGCAGAGGAAGGCTCAGTGACTGCTTCTTGGAGTTGAAAGAAGCAGGTGGAATGACAAACCTCATCCTGTAGAAAATAACCAAATAGCCCGAGCTGCTGAATTCATCGTTTGCCATTTGAGCAGATGATTCCAAATGTCTTGCCTGCTCTTCTTTTCCTATTAATTTTTTTTACTGTGGTAAAAGATATATAACATAAAATTTGTGGTTTTAACCATTTTTAAATATACAATTTAATGACATTAAGTACATTCACAAAGTTGTACAACCATCATCTTTGTCTATTTCCAGAAGTTTAAAATCTTTTCCTACAGAAACTCTATATTCATCAAATGATGACTTCCCATTCTCCCCTCCTCCCAGCTCCTGGTAACCACCACCCCACCTTCTGTCTCTATGACTTTGACAACTCTAGATGCCTCATGTAAGTGGAATCATGAAGTATTGGTTCTTTTGTGTCTGACTTATTTTACTTAGAATAATGTTTTCAAGGTTCACGCATGTGGTAGCATATATCAGAATTTCCTTCCTTTATAAGGCTGTTTAGTATTTCAGTGTATGTATACACTACATTTTGTTCATCCATTTGTCCATCTGTACACACTTGGGCTGTGTCCACCTTTTGGGTGTTGTGAAGAATGCTGCTATAAACACTAGCATATAAATATCTGTTTGAGTCCTGCTTTCAATTATTTTGGGTAAACACCTAGGAGTGGAATTGCTGGATCATATGGTAAGTCTTCTGAACTTCTTAAGGAACTGCCATACTGTTTTCCATAGCAGCGACACCATTTCACATTCCCACCATCCCTTTCCTATTTTTAGGCCGGAATTCATCCTCTGCCACAGCTCTCCAGCATCTCCCATTCATCTCCACTCCCCAAACATCCACCCTGTGTACAAAGCAGATGCGTTTATCCCACTTATTAGAGAAAAAAGTTGCATTAATAGTTAAAAGTATGGTGTTATGGCTGGCTCTGGCAGCAGGTGATTGATGGCTTCCATTACACCCCATTAGATATTTTATTCTTGTTAAATGAAGAGCAGCCAACTTTGTCAAGTATTTTTAGTTCCCTCTGGTCTTATTGGTCCTATCTATTCTTCAGGATGGCCTGTAAATGGCCACATATGGCTGCGTGTCTGCAGGACGGATGGCCGTGCAGCTGGTGTTCATTGGCCACCAATTTACCCCGGCCCCCTTCATTGTGAACCTGACAGCGCCAGGGAGCCTTGTAGATCTAACCAAATATATCTATTTTCTAATTGTCTATTTATCACCTTCTGGGGATTTGTGGGCCTCCTATCTGAAGGCAAAGGGGGGATGGCCTTGAACAATGATCCTTGTCAAGGCTCTCGCTTGCTCTAAATTAGGGCCTAGTTGCTAAATAACTAATTTAGTCCTGCTATCAAGCTGAAAAAGTGGGTATTCAGTGCAAAGTGCCAGCTGGGGAATTGATTATGTCTTCTCTCAGCGAGTGTGATAAACCTGCTGCCGAGCCACTGTGGAAGGCTGCAGACGGCTCCCCGGGGGCGGCGGCATTTCATCACGGAGAATTGGCAGAGGGGCCAGGTTCACTCCCTGCGTGGCAGCTGAAGTCTGGGGCACCGGGTCTGCCCGCCACGGCGCCCATGGGAGTCTTCCCTCACGCACCCCCCTGGTTGGTGGCTTCTGCTTAGAGGTGTGGGGACGTGCGCATCTGTCAGAGGCGGGGACGAAGGTGAGAATCGGGGAGGGGAGAGGAAGGTCGTCCTGACAGCCCCAGTTTCCAATTAGAGTGAGATTATTGAAGGTGGCCCAGGCTCAGGGTGGGGGAAGTGGCAGGAAATAGATGGGAATAGGAGGTACTTAGGAAAATGTATTAGTAACAACTCCCAGATTCTGAGCAGAGAAGGAGGGGTAGCTGAAAATAGAGAGTTAAGGTTTACTGCTTGAGAAATCTAATCATGACAACAACAACCCTCATTTACTTAGCCCTCCCCTCCACCAGGCACCAGGGCCAGCCACCTCCAGACCCAGGATCTCCTGGAATCCTCTCAATATCCTGGCAGATTGGGGTTTCCACCCCAATTTGTACTTGGAGGAAAGGAATTTCAGAAACATCACCTAATCACCTTGTCTAAGGCTGAACTCTGCCTGGAAATACCTTCCTCACTCAAAATCTTTTAATGCCTCCATCATTCCTTTGTTCAACTGATTTTCATCACATGCTCTTCTGAGTGCTGAGGGCTGGGGCAGTGAATTAGGCAGACAAAGCCCTGCCTTCATGGACCTGGTGTTCTAGTCGGGGTGGGGGCAGACCAAGCCAGTGGTTCTCAACACAGCTGGACCCTGTGGAGAAATAAAAGGAAAATAATTTTTAAAAATATGTATTTCAATATGCAAATGTTTGGTCGTAACTACATGAGAAAGCATGGTGAAGAACTCAGGCATTTACACTTATTTATATTGAGTGTTTGAATGTAAGAAGAAAGATAATATCCTACGGAATGCTGATGACATTTTCTCTTTATCTTTGACATTTTGAAATAAGGGCTAAAAAAAGTACATTGGTAAATATACTTAGAATTGCCTTCAATGTGACAGACACAGATGCAGACCGATAGAGGGAGAGAATCAGTGACTCAAATACCATGAATGGGGTTGCCATTGATGATGTCATTTTCTGAAATGACAAAACTCTTGAGTTGAAGGAAGTGAAATAATCTTTCAAAAAAAAAGAAAAAAGAAAAAGGAAAAACTGAGCCAGGCAGGGTGGCATACACCTGTAGATCCACTACCCAGGAGGCTGAAGCAGGAGGATCACTTGAGGCTAGGAGTTTAAGATCAGCATGGACAACATAGCAAGACCCGTCTCTAGAAAACAAAACAGAACAAAACTAAAAAACTAAATGTTGGTTACATTCCTGGAAAAGTCAGTGTAAATTGAACACAATCCATGCCTTGCAAGATGTCTAGTATCTCGGTCCCCTCTCCCTCCCAATCACTGTGATGGTTAAAATACAAGTAAATAATAAAATAATAACGCCGTTACTACAATGATCAAAACAAAACTGGCTGATGGGATCGAGAGAAGACAAGGAGCTACATTGCACTGAGAAGTTGGAGTTTCTGACTTGGGTTACGTGGTCCCTTTAAACCCAGATGGTCCTGGGGAGGAAAAGATAAAAGCATCCTTTGGAGTATTCATTTCTCCATGAGGGAAAAAGGAAGGTCTGGAATCTGGCTGGTCTGGAAGCCCAGAAGACCTGGATTGGATGCTGCTCTACCAGTTACCGGGTGACCTTGGGCAACCCACTTTTTCTTTGTGAGCCTCAGTTTTCTCATCTGTCAAATCAGGAGAGTGATTATTACATTGCTTTCCCTTTAAGTTAATGAGAAATCCAAAGTGATGGGAACAAGTGCTTTAATCACCATAAAATTCAAAGTGGCCTTCTTGGTAATGGGAAAAATGAAAATTCAAAAGCCTCCAAAAAAGGGACTAGTTTTTAAAAAGCATGGCACAACCAATTCTACTGAATATTATGTAATCATTAAGATGACGTGAAATTATCGTTAATGCCATAGAAAGATGTTCATGGAGTGTTAGGTCAGAAAAGCAAGTTGCAAAATAACATAGAAAATACGAACCTATGATTGTAACCAAAAGAGTGAACAAATGAAACACCAACCAACAACACAGAAATAATTAGAATAATTTATATCAAAACAATAACTGAAGTTATCTCTGGGAATTAGAGTTGATTATAGTAGTTTTTGCTCCTTTGTAAAATGAACTGTATCTTTTTTATAATAAGAGAAACAAGCCATGGGCATGATTTTTAAGATGCTTGTCCCATGCTGACACCCTTGCTATAGCCACTGGCGCGGTGTCTCGGTGGGTGGCTAGTTTAGAACTAAAGCTTATTTTCTTTCTTGCAATTTTGCATGTGCAAAGATTGTGGTCACTTGCTGTCCAGGGAAAGCTGTGTCCTCCCAAGGAGACATTGGTTCTCTTTGTAAATTACATTCTTGTATTAGTCTGTTTTCACATTGCTATAAGGAAATACTACCTGAGACTGGGTAATTTATAAACAAAAGAGGTTTAATTGACTCACAGTTCTGCATGGCTGGGGAGGCCTCAGGAAACTTGCAATCATGGCAGAAGGGGAAGCAGGCACATCTTATATGGCAGCGCACGCGAGACAGAGATTGAGAGAGAGAGAGAGAGAATGTGACAGAAGAACTGTTAAACACTTTTAAAACTGTCAGATCTCATGAGAACTCACTCACTATTATGAGAATAGCATGGGGGCAACTGCCCCCACGATCTAATCACCTCCTGTCAGGTCCCTCCCTCAACTCCTGGGGATTACAATTCAGATTACAATTCAAGATGAGATTTGGGTGGGGACACAGAGCCAAACCATATCAGTTTTCTACCCTCAGCACATGGGTTGACTGGCTCCAGGTTCTTACTGGCAGTGTGTAAGATGTACTGGTTTCTGGGCAAATAACTATTATTTTAATCCTCATGACACCCTATGAGGTAGGCATTATCATCCCAATTTTATAGGTACAACAGTGAAGCCCAGAAGGATTCAATGACTTGCTACTGATCATATATCTTCTAAATAGAAGAACAAAGATTTAAACTGGGATGTCTAACTCCAAAACTAGCTCTGAGTCACTGGGCAGAAGTTTGTAACCACTAGGGAGACTAATTATTGGCCGGGTTTTCATGTCTCTATAAATGCTATTGGAAAATGTCTAGAGCTTTAATTTCCTCATGGCTAAATGCACATAAACACCCACTTCACAGCCTGGCTGGGAGACTTAGCAGGGTGGCAGCAGAGGAGGCTTGGTGCACTGTTTGTGCAGACGTTGCACCTGGTCAACGTGGGTTCCTTTCCCTGGCTGGGGACTGGGTAGGGATTACAGCCCTTGCCACTGGGCTCTCTCTCTGCCCAAACTGGAATCCAGTACATGGGTAGGTCAGTCAGGAGAGATTCCAGTGAAGGACACTGAGGACCCTGGAGGGCAGCCCTCCATAAACCCCAACCTGGGAGAGAGGATCTTGAATTTAGCCAAAGACTTCAACTTCCAACTTCATCCACTCACCCATTATGTCTCAAAAAAGAGGAATTTACCTTCTATTCAAGTCCTTACCAAATCCCTCCTGTTACAGACCTTACTCTCAATCACTTAATTTTGACCCACAAAGCACTGTTTGGGAACAGTATATTAGTCCAAAGTAACTTCAATTGATCCTATATTTCAAACGCTTATAAAGGTCACTTACTGGAGCAAAAATGGAGATGAAAACACGAAGCATAGATTTAGTCAGTTTTCCTTATCATTGCAAGTGTTGGATGTTGTAAACAAGCCTTTTAATGATCCCTTTAAAAAACAATACACTAAGTGGTTCGTTTGTAGAGCTCATGAATAGCGAATGGGTAATTGGGGCTAGGAGTATCATTTCCAGTGACAGCATCATCCACGATGCAAAAAGTCCTGTATCTTAAATGACTTAGATGGAAGTGAAGATGATTCGCTCTTTAAAGCTGTGCTAGATGACTCGAGAAGTGGCTTTTAGTGATGACAAAGATAATAATGTCAAAGATGTACGTGAAGAGTGAATACAATTGGTTCAGGAATTAAATGTGAACATGGAAAAAAAGCAATGTTTCTAAATATACTTGTAATTAGCCAAAGACTTTATAGTTGTATTTTAACTTCTGATTAACACATTAATTTATGACTACATTGGTATGTCAATGTATTTCATGTGAGTGAATTTAAATGTATGTATAACTGAAATTTTAAATTAATTAAATATTATAAGTAGAACTTTGATTATCTCATCTATATTTTTAAAAGTTTATACATGCTAGTTGGTCAAAAGCTTTGTTCTGGACATTTCCATTGGGAAAAGGCAGATCTCTCTATGCTTGGGGTTGTTACATGGTTAGGCATATTTACTGTAGGCCTACTATGTGCCAGGTGTGGTACTAGCTGCACAGTGAGGGAGCTTGGGTGAGGGAGAAACCAGCTCAAACCACCACCTGAGTCTCCCGGGGCCTGTGTGGGAAGAGGCCTGATTGAACCCCTTCATTTGCCTGACAGGGAGGTTGCTGGGGCCTAAAGGGAGGTAAGCACTTGCCCAGGGTTACACAGAAGAAAACCCAAGTTCTTCAGCAAGGAAAAGAATGACAGCAAACTTCCAGGCATATCTGGTCTGGTAGTCAAGGACCATGTTTCTCACATAGCAATGTCCCTACCTCTGAGCCTGAACAGGGTCTAAAGAGAAGCAAAGAACAAACACATCCAAAAGAGAATATGTTTTCTTCTGTGCAGAGGATGCATCCAGTTGCTGGGGCAGGCTAGTGTTTAAAATGGAGTTGACAACATCAAGTGG
This sequence comes from Papio anubis, assembly GCF_008728515.1. Lineage (NCBI taxonomy): Eukaryota > Metazoa > Chordata > Mammalia > Primates > Cercopithecidae > Papio > Papio anubis. The sequence goes on from NC_044988.1 coordinate 64,838,618, forward strand.
GGCTAACCATTTTTGCTCAATGCAGCCTAAAACAATTTTGAAAATCTATCTCCCTTCTTGAACATTTAAGTTGATGTTTAGAATATTTTATAACAATTTAAAATAATTATAAAGGATGTAATGTCTGGTATATAATAAATATAGACATTGCAAGATAAAACTCTTGCATTTCTGTTTTAAATGTGTCCAATAAAATACAGCGATCATAACAATTTGATACCCACAGTCATTCTTTTAAAAAATACACGAATGAGCTCTTATTTAACAGTAGGAAATTGTATTTCCAATCCACTTCCCCCACAGAATTTTATCCTAATGTAATGTGTTTTTATGCTTGAAAGTCTTTTATTGATTTTTCTATCATACTTCTCCACAACAAAAAGATGTATATAAATTGAACTTTTTATTTCCTATGAACACAAGCCTCTAAGTATTAAAAATTCTTTTGGATTGAGTTATCATCTTAACTATTAGTAATACAAACTTGATTAAAATAAGATGAATGTACTGCAAATTTTAATGACTAATTATTAAACAGTTAAAATTTATTGAAAATGTTTCTCTTAATAATATGGATGGGATCAGAATCTTGTCATACATCCAGGAAGGCTGTGCACTACAAAACCCCAGAGAGTCATTCAACTGGAGTATTGCAACCCCTGGAGTATTGCAGTGGACAACCTGCACCGCTGTATGTGGTGGCCCTGGATTTGAGGAGTCGGGGTTATAATGAATGATTAAAGGTGACATTGAGAAGAACATTTGCCAAATCGTCCCTTTATTTGACCCCAAAAGTTTTGGCTCAACAGGACAATTTACAGTAATAAGATTCAGTGTGAAAAAGACATATAGTACAAAGAGGAGTCTCTTTGTACCATAAAAGAAGGGGATCATGGATGAGGAGGTGGGAGTAGAAAACTGGCACGATGTTTCTATCACAGAAACAGTTTTAGGAAACAGTTCGTATGGAAGTTGAAAACTAGGAAATTAATTCCTTTAAAGTTATCTGTGCTGGGAATCCTCTGGAAAATATAGGACCGTGAACCTCTGGAACAACTCCACACCCAGGTGACAGCGACGGTGGAGCTGTCCGCGGTGCTGACCGGACAGAAGGCTTCCCACCATTAATTAGCCAGAGCCTCTGCCCCTTGGTCTTGGTAGGCCCTCTCAGCTGGGACCCCAAATCCACAGAGCCCACCACAAAGCCCGACCCTAATTGAGGGCCTCATAGATACCACATCCTTGACTACGGAAGAACATACTAGTGTCCACTTGCTTAGAAGTAATTGCCAAGCAATAGTCTCAGCATTTTATTTATTTATTTATTTATTTATTTATTGAGATGGAGTCTCGCTCTGTCGCCCAGGCTGGAGTGCAGTGGCCCAATCTCAGCTCACTGCAAGCTCTGCCTCCCGGGTTTACGCCATTCTCCTGCCTCAGCCTCCCGAGTAGCTGGGACTACAGGCGCCTGCCACCTCGCCCGGCTAGTTTTTTGTACTTTTTTAGTAGAGACGGGGTTTCACCATGTTAGCCAGGATGGTCTCGATCTCCTGACCTTGTGATCCACCGGTCTCGGCCTCCCAAAGTGCTGGGATTACAGGCTTGAGCCACCGCGCCCGGCCTAGTCTCAGCATTTTATTAATCTCATTTAATTCTCCCCGAAAAACATAAAGTAGGTACTACTATAGCCATTCTGCAGATGATAAAACAGAGGCCAGCTGATATTAAATAACTTGCCCAAAGTCAAACAAATGTATGTGGAGAAGGAGGCTTTCAAACCAAGCCTGGGTCAGCCTAGCTCTGAAGCTTGAGCCCCTTTCTATCTCACCATGTCTCTTTAAAACAGGATGGAGAATGAAGCTGCTGTATTTATGGGCCTACTATGAGCCAGGTACTTTGCACACTGTCAAATTTAAATCTCACTCAAGGCTGGGCGTGGTGGCTCACACCCGTAATCCCAGCACTTTGGGAGGCTGAGGCAGGCAGATTACCTGAGGTCAGGAGTTCAAGACCAGCCTGGCCAACACAGCGAAAACTCATCTCTACTAAAAAAAAAAAAAATTTGGCCGGGTGCAGTGACTCATACCTGTAGTTCCAGCACTTTGGGAGGCCGAGGCAGGTGGATTACCTGAGGTCAGGAGATCGAGACCAGTCTGGCCAGCACAGTGGAACCTCATCTCTACTAAAAATATAAAAATTAGCCAGGCGTGGTGGCACATGCCTGTAGTCCCAGCTACTCAGGAGGCTGAGGCAGGAGAATTGCTTGAACCTGGGAGGTGGAGGTTGCAGTGAGCTGAAATCATGCCACTGCACTCCAGCCTGGGTGGCAAAGTGAGACTCCGTCTCAAAAAAAAAAAAAAAAAAAAAAAAAATTAGCCAGGCATGGTGATATGTGCCTGTAATCCCAGCTACTCGGGAGGCCGAGGCAGGAGAATCGCTTGAACCCAGTAGGCGGAGGTTGCGGTGAGCCGAGATGGCACCACTGCATTCCAGCCTGGGCAACAGAAAAAGACTCTGTCTCAATAAATAAATAAATAAACTCCACCACAATTCTGGAAGGTAAATCCTATGATCTCCTTATTACAGATGAGGAAAATGAAGCCCAGGGCAGAAAGGAGTAGAACTGGAGTTTGGCCTTGGGTACATCCATCACCAAAGAGAAGGTCTCTCCCCTCCTATAGACCAGCACTCCAGCCACTCCAAACCCATGACTGAGCACAGTCCAGTACCCTTTACTACAAGTCCCTCGGTAGAAACTACCCTGGGTTTCCCTAGGAAGAAGAGGTATATAAACGCAATAAAGCCATGGCTGGAAACTTTGGCCTCTCAGTCCATTTGGCCTGGCACCATGTTTCACACAATTATTTCATTTCAAGAATGCTCTGGGCCCTGGCCATCTGCCAGATACTCAGCTAGGTGCTGCGAAAGGCACTAGGGATGAGAAAAAGGCGGCCCCTGACCTCAGTTGCTGCCACTTGACATACAGGCACATCTAAAATTCCAGAAAGACACTGGTCAACATGGAGCCACGGGCGTTAGAGGAAGGACGTATGGATCCTGATGAGAGAATTGAGAAGGTGCCGTGAACTTGCCAGAATCTGAACTAGGAGGTCATTGTTTAGTTGATTCAGTCAAAACAGACAGTTTAATCTGAAGGATTTAAAGAACTGTGATCATGTGTTCTTAGCATGACGTGCACTGCCTGAGCCCTTCTAGACCTCTGCTGATTGGGCAAGTCCTAGGTCATGTCTACGCAGAGCTCGGAGCTTAATCATTTATTGGGCAATAAACTATACTTTAGAGTCTAAAGTATGGCAACTGTCACTAAAAACAACCCAGAGAAGATGGAAGCACAACTTCCCTTGATCCACATGTGGCATTCACGCGGCATAAGGACTCGTACCCACCTAACTGTGTGGCCTTGGGCAAGTCACTCACCCTCCCTGGAGCTGAGGTTTCTCATCTATAGAAAAAGGGCACGGAAGGGATGATTTCTCAGGGACTTTATACTTCCAAAGTCCTGTGCTTCAAATGCCACAGTAAATTTAGAAGCTTTGTGGAACTGCAGCCCATCTGATATTCTCCCCAACTTGACCTTTTCTTAAATTCATTTCATTAATTCTCTTATACATAAGAATGCATTTTCATTTCATGGTTCCTATGTTTAGTGCTTTCTCCTGATGATGCTTCTCTTCCCCGGTATAATTTTTTGTTCCATTAATTTCCAAGGACCATTTTGCCAGATCAGAGTGTTAAGAATCATTCACACCTCTTCCATTTGTCTAACCAACCGCTCATCCATTTCTCTCCAGAAATAATTGTATGCGGTTCAATTAGTTTATTGTTCAAATCTGTTTACACTTCAGGATGCATCTCATCAGGATTTGCTATAAAGGGTGGAAGCCAGCTTCCAATGATCATTATTATATCTATTTCTCTAAGTTTTTCAAATATTCATTTTCTTCATCCTCAGGAGCTGCTTTTTCCTCTCTCTGTTTATTTTTCTTTCATAGTGAAGGCAGACTTTTTTTTTTTTTTTTTTAAAGCACCCATTCTTTTAGGTATTTATTTGCCTCTGTTTCTCTGACTCACCTGGGTGGGATGCTGGCCTTTTTCTGTTTCCAGCATGACTCTACCTTGATTCTGAAAAGTTCCCTATGAAGGGCTCACTGGGTCTTTGTGGCTCTATCAAGCTGTGGACCCAGTGGGCAGGGGACGTCTGAGAAAGGAGAGAGGGGAGAGAAGAAAGAAAGAGAAGTAGAAATGAAAGCCTGGGAGCAAGAACAGAAGCGAGATTTTATAAGTGGTGATGTTGCCCAGTCTCAGGACAAAAGGCAAACCAGCTACCAAACTAGATCCAGGTCTGCCTGCTCCTGGGCTCTCCCAGGGGTGCACTGGCATGGTGGATAAGAGCTTTCAGGTCTGGAACCCCAGGTGGGTTCCAGCTGTGTCCCACCAATTAGCAGCTGAGCAGCGGGAGTAAACTCCCTAACCTGTGCCTCGGTTCCTCAGCTGTAAAAACTGGGATAATAGTTCTTGTTTTGTAGGATCATGTGGGGATTTATTTATATATTCATTTACACAACTGTTTTTCAGGTTCCTACTATGCGCCAAGCTCTGTACTAAGCACTGGGGATATAGCAGAGGGCAAAATCCAGCCCCCACCTCTGTATTTCCGGAGTTGCGGTCAGGGTGGTGTGGCATATATCCATCTATTAACTACTTATGTAAAATGGACAGGTACTGATAGGGAGTCCCCAAAGACCTGAATTCAGGGAGCCCTGGGAGTGTTTCAGGTGAGGAGAGGCGAGAGCACAGTATGCAAGGCAGGTGAGGTGTGATAGAGAGGTGGGAAATTCGGGAGAGGGGGTGTAAGCTGCCTGCATGGAGTAAGTACTGCTCCGCTCCAGGAGTTGCCCCTGTGAGTACTTTAGCAGGACTGCAGGCTCTTCCCAGGGGCCAGAGCCAGCCCCCTGAATAGGAATGGAGCTATTGGTTACCTCCTGACCAACTGTGGGTCATCAGTGACAGGCTCTAGAGGAAGGGGCTGGGGTCAAGGGTCCCAGTGGTGGGGGCACTAGGATTCTGGATGTCCCTGAATGGGTCCAGCTGCAGGAGGGTCTGGAGTGAGGTGAAGCATGAGACAAGGGCGATGTGATGGTCTGAAACTATCCTCAGGTGTGGTTCATAACTTTTAGCATGTATGAGAACCACCTGCAGCTGCAGACAGCTGAGCTCCATCCCTGGAGATTGGTTTATCAAGTTGGGCCAGGACCCACGAATCTGCATTGTAATAAGAGCCCTGGGCTGGGGATTCCACCGAGAAGCACTGGACAGCAACTTGGCCTTCTGAACAAACTTGGGCCTTGTCTGGATTCCTGCAGTCTCAGATGGAGTTGCTGAGAAGTTTCTTTCAGGAAAGGGTCCTTGCTAACTGGGTCTAAAAGTGCTAATATTAGCAGCCTTCCTGAACCTGAGAACGTTGAGCTCCTTTGAAATCCATGTAGCAGTGTGAAATGGGAACTAAGGAGCCATAGCCTGGTCCATCATTTCAATGAAGCTCTGGGAAAACCTGGCCAGATGTTCCATCAGCGATGGGAAGAGCCCAGCAGGTCTAATGAACATCTAGATCTGGCACCCACTGGTAAGAGACATTTGGAGAAAGAGGGACTTTGGCAGCTTCCTTGGCACAGAAGAGTGGAGGGGCCGTTCATTCAGAGAGGAGCCAAGCCCTGGGAATTCCTGCCAGGCCTAGGGGCCCAAGAGCTGGGGTGGAGGCCTGTTCACAGGTGCAGGCCCTGGACGAGGTGGAGGCTATGTGGAGGGAGCAGGCACAGATGGGCAGGAGGAGTGAGGGACTCTTGATCTTGGTGATCAGCTGGTCAGCTACCCTGGTTTATCCTAGTTTTAGCACTGAAAGTCCCATGTCCCAGGAGCCCCTCAGACCAGGGCAAAACGAGATGGTTGGTCACCATACTTTACTTGGCAACAAGGGACTTGCATTGTACTGGAAGGCTGGATTTCTCAGTGGTTACAGCAGACACTATGACCCCTAGAGCTGGATGTCGATTCTGGCTCTTCCATTACTGTGGGATCTGGGGCAAGTGTTTTAATTGCTCTTGGTTTTAGTTTCTGATCTGTAAAATGGGAATAATATTTCCTTCACAGGAGGATTTGGGGGAGGGGTAAATAAGATAATGCATGTAGAACCTTAGCATAGTGCTTAGCATAGTATGTTTATTTATTTGACAAATATGTTTTGGCCACTATGACCCTATTTTCCCGTATTTCATTGAATCTAAGGTGCCATCAATTAATTGCATACTGAACAAAGATTGGCCTACTATGAAGGAAAAAATGCTGCCCATTACACTTTGACTTCTGATGGATTGCAAATTATATCTCAATTTCAGAAATATTAAAATGTGAAAAAAAATACCCACCTTAGAATCAATGAACCAGGTACCATGCTAGGAACCTCCAGGCTATGGTGGTGAATAAGGCCGTTGAAGTCTCTGCCATTGCTCAATTTGCAGCTCAGTGCAGGCTTCTGGGTGGAGACACGTTTCTAAAAACTCCTGAGGTGTAAGTACGTCTCCTCAAGAATGTGGCAGGTATCCTATGTTCAATTTAAAATGTCAGATGTGAGGGAGAGTTCCAGGCTGTATGGGGCACTGGAAGAGAAAATTCTGGGTTTTCATGGTCACATGATTGCTCTGGGACCTGGGGCCAGTCAGTTGAGCTTTCTGTGTCGCCGGTGTAAACAGAGGGATTGATTGTAGCTCTGAGGACTTCCTGGCTTCAACCTTCAGGGACTCTGTACGGTCCCCCAGGTGGCCAAGTCCCCCTCTCCCAGTTGCAGGAAGGGCTTCCTTCTGGATATATGGTCTGTCAAGGGAATGCAACCTCTCCCTGGGTGAGCGCCACCCGCTGCCAGACTGGGACGGGTGGGAGTGGTGCTTGGGGCAGGATAGGCGGGGGAAGCTCCAGGTGTCAGGTTACACTCCTTGCAGGGCCCTTCTGGGCCTGAATGGGAGCCAGTGAGAAAGTTCTGTCTTCTCCACCTCTGTTCCTACTGCTGGGTTTTCACAAGGGACATGTGGGGAAATTCCATCTGCCAGGCCTCAGAACCGGTCCGTGGAACCATGACGGCACCTTCCCCCACTCGGTGTGCCTGATTAGCCTCCAGAGGAGGCTTCTGGAAGGTGAGCTGGGGGGGCATTTCTACCCTGTTGTGGGCGATGTGAGGCCAGCACAGACTCCAGGGAGGGCAGCCAGTTTCTACCTAGTCCCGAAAGCAGCACTAAGTTAAACGCTCGCGGGGGTGGGGTGGGAGGGTGGGAAACCCAAGGCTGAGAATACCGTTTGTCTAGAGTGAGACCGGCAGAGCAGTCAGGGGCAGCTTTCTGAATCTCATTACGGGAAGCTGTGAAGCCTTGAGGCCTTGGGGTGCCAGCTAAGGGGGGAAGTGCTCAGTGAGGGCCGAGGGAGGGGCTACCCCTGGGGTCCCTCCTGCTGAAAGTCTGGAGTGGTCAGGGGGATGGGGGCAGAATTAGAGACCTGTCCCAGGACCCTGATTGAGGGTAGAAAGTTATTCCACGTCGGGAGGAGGCTGGGGGCTGATGCAACACTTGAAAATATATATTTATTATTTTTTTTCTGACTAGATAAATACTAGAAAATCTAGAAAAATAGAAAAAAATCCAAAAGAATAAAATAAAAATCACAGCAATCTAATGATCCAGAGTCAACTTCCTTTGACATTCTGGTGTATTTTCTATCAGAATCTGTTTTCTAAACACAGGCCTAGATCTTACATTTGAAGGGCCCAGGGCAAGAGTACAATTGGAGTTCCACATACCGTGTGTTTAAATATTTAATATTTAAATCATTTTTTCTAAGAAAGATTTTCTTCTAAAAGATCAAAATTATCTGTTAAGACCAAAAGGCAAAATTCAAATTACAATGAGTAAATATTAAAAATTTAGATGAAAATTATTTCTGTAAAGTAGACATTAAAATTTTAAAAAAACATTTGATTACCTTCTATTAGCTATTAAAAATAGCACAACTATGCTATTTGAATGGCCAGGGTCCAGGGTCCATAGTTGTCAATGTAAAGAACTGATATACTTCATACATATTATGTCTAGACCTACACAGAGGCAAATTTAAGAGTACAATGAATCGTTTGCTATTGCAAAATATTCCTCCGCTGTTAGGTGCAGCTGTTGCAGATATGCTGCTAATTAGCGAGTACCTCTGGAAGCACGAATTAGAACATGAAGAAAAGCAGGGAAATGGACGGTTAGCACTGCTAGGATACTCTACCTTGTTATGTATGAAAATGTTGCATTCCATGCGACCTGAGAGGAAGTTTTTGACAAATTAATTTGTCTATTCTCTTACATGCTTAAGCACGTCCACTACTCAAATTTTCCCTGTACTCTGAAGCATCGTCCATCTCTGATGTCAGCCACAGCACAGCCCACATGGTGTTGTGACATTGGGTTTCAGTCCCTTTTGTCTCAAAGACAGAGGGCAAGAGCTGGAGACACATTTCCTGGGTCTTGATGATGTTAGTCCCAAGTTAATATTTAGGGTTACGCTATGCAGCACTGAGCACCAGGTCGCAAGTAACAGAAGTGCCTATGTCTTCCTAATAACTATTTGCCTATGTGTGTTTATTAAATGCTGAACACTTTGAATTGTGAGAGCTAAGGCATGGACCACACTTACCCAGGTCTAAGGTCTAAGCATGTGTGTGTGTGTATAAAACTATGTATATATTTAATTTAAAATTAATTTATTTTAATATTGTAAGGTCTAATTTTTAAAAATACATGTAGAGAAAATTAGTGCTAAATAGTGAGTACCTCTGGAACCACAAATTATATTTTATATGCACAAGGAATTTTAAAATATTAGGAATGTACAATATGTATTATTTCCTCAGTTTTCTAGCGTGATTTTTTCTTTATAAACATCTTCTAAAAACTTATTTTTAATGATTATACAGTATTCCACAAAACAGATATGTCATTACTTATTTATTTATTGAGACGAAGTCGCACTCTGTTGCCCAGCCTGGAGTGCAATGGTATGATCTCGGCTCACTGCAACCTTGGCCTCCCGGGTTCAAGCAATTCTCCTGTCTCAGCCTCCTGAGTAGCTGTGATTACAGGTGCCCGCCACCATGCCCGGCTAATTTTTGTATTTTTAGTAGCGATGAGGTTTCACCATGTTGGCCAGGCTGGTCTTGAACTCCTAACCTCAAGTGATCCACCTGCCTCGGCCTCCCAAAGTGTGAGCCACTGTGCCTGGCTGTGTCATCATTTATTAAGGCAGTCCTGTCGTGGTTGTTTCCAATTTGTATGTTGTTTCCAATTTTTCTCTACTATCAACACCACCACAATGAACATCCTTGTGTGCATCTAGGATATATTTCTGGAAGTGGCATCCCCAGGTCAGAGCATATACATTGTGTATATTTAGTTGAATCAGGGATTCAAAAAGACCTTTAAAAAGACCCAAGTTGCATTGACAAGCTCTTTTATTTTTTGTTTGTTTAGAGTTGGTCCCAGGTAGACCAAAGCCTGCAGGCAGTACTAGAACTGGCACAGGGAATGGGGTCTGGAGTTACGGATCCGGACTCTCTCTGAGCTTGGGCAAGTCCCTTCCCCTGTTGGGGCCTCAGTTTCTTTTTTTTTTTTTTTTTTTGAGACGGAGTCTCGCTCTGTCGCCCAGGCTGGAGTGCAGTGGCCAGATCTCAGCTCACTGCAAGCTCCGTCTCCTGGGTTCACGCCATTCTCCTGCCTCAGCCTCCCGAGTAGCTGGGACTACAGGCGCCTGCCACCTCGCCCGGCTAGTTTTTTTGTATTTTTAGTAGAGACGGGGTTTCACCATGTTAGCCAGGATGGTCTCGATCTCCTGACCTCGTGATCCGCCCGTCTCGGCCTCCCAAAGTGCTGGGATTACAGGCTTGAGCCACCGCGCCCGGCGGGGCCTCAGTTTCTTTATCCGTTCAAAGAAGACTCATTGGTACTGATCTAGCAAGAAAAAAAAAGGGGGGGAAATAAAAAAAAGAACAAAGAGGAGTCAGAGTAGGTTGCAGAGTCCTTGCAATCAGAAACGCTCTGATTCTGGGAGGCTTTGCTTGCTGGGTAAGTGGAGCCAAGCTCCAGGCTGTGGGGCTCTGTCCCTGAGACCATCCTGCCCCCTGCTGGCCAGTTGCCAAATGCCAGCTTTGTTCCTGACTCCCACAGGGAGATTCCCCAGAAATTTGCTGGACTCCCAGCAACTCAGTTGCCCACTGTGAAAGCAGCAGGCTATAAGAGCATGAGAAGTGAGCACCGACATTGCTACAATTCATTCAGCTGCTGTTTCATTTCTGGAAATTACATTCTTTGGGCTGTGCTTCCAAATGTCTCATTTCATTCGTTTGTTCAGCAAATGGTTCCAAGTTCCTCCTTTGTGTCAGGGCTATGTTAGGGGGCTGGGGACACAGTGTTTGCCTGCAAAAAATGCACAGGCTAGATAGGGCCAAAGAACTGGCCATAGGTTACTACCGTACAGAGGACAGAGAGGGGCACAGAGAGAGGGCTTCAGATGTTTAATTATTAGGCTATTGCTGAGCTTTCGAACCCCTGATCCTCATCTGTCTAGATAAAGAGCATAACTAGATGTATACTGGGTTGAAGAGCATCCCTCCTTAAAACTTGTCCACCCAGAACCTGTGAATGCAATACAGAGTCTTTGCAGATGTAATCAAGTAAAGACGAGGTCATGCTGGTGGGCCCTAATCCAGTGATGGGTGTCCTTATAAGACGAGGAGACAGAGACCCAGAGAGACACGCCGAGGAGAAGGCCAGGCGAAGGCACTCAGAAGTCCCGGAATGATGGGGATTGCCAGGAACCACCAGCAATTAGAAGAGGCAAGGAAGGATTTCTCCCCTGGAGCCCTCAGAGAGACCATGGCTAGCTGACACCTTAATTTTGGACTTTGGGCCTCCAGAAATATGGGTCAATACATTGATATTGTTCTAAGCCACCCAGTTTGTGGTAATTTGTTGCAGCAGCCCTTAGAAACTAATGCAACAAACTCCTTGAGGATGAAAGTTAGCAAACTGAAGAGTACTAGTAATCTAAGTGAGTGTGTGTGTCTGTGTGTCTGTGTGTGTGTCAGGGTGGGAGGAGCTGGGAGTCTCAAGTTGCAGCTTCATCTCGGCTGACTGGCTGTGTGTCCTTGGGTAAGTCCCTTCCTTCCCCTCTCTGGGCACTGGTTTCTTGGTCTATGTAGGAAGACATTAGACTAGCCCAGTAGCTTTTGCAATTAATTCTGCTGCTGTTTCATTTCCGAAAACTGCATTATTTGGGACCATACCAAAACCCTTTTTTCTTTTCTTTTCTTTTCTTTTTTTTTTTAATAATCAGGGCCCTTTTTTTTTTTTTCCTCAAACAAAAGTAAACATATTGCCCTGCATATAAACGAGCACAGCTAACCCGTGCCAGGCACAGGGTCCTGGGGCTGGTGAAGCACTTTTGGGATTTCCTGACCCTTCTCCAAGAGCACCACAGTTGTGCTGGATCCTGTACTGGCCCTCTGGCATTCAGAAGGTGACATCTGATGTCAAATAACTGTGGGTAAACCCAGAGTGAGTCCCTTTCTTCATGATTTAACAGGAAGATTTGTTTAGTCCTTGGGGTGTATGAGTCTGGATCACAGAACTTTTATGTGGACTCAGGGAGGGTGAGTGTATCAGTTTCCTGTGGCTGCTGTAGCAAATGGTCACACAGCTGGTGGCTTCATACAACCGGAATTTATTCTCTCGTAATTCTGGAGGCCAGAAGTCCCAAATCAGTCTCACCAGGTGGAAACGGAGGTGCTGGTGGGGCCATGCTCCCTCTACAGGCTCTAAGGGAGAGTCCTTTCCTCACGTCTTCCAGTCCCTGGTGGCTGCCTGTGTTCCTGGCTTGGGGCCACGTCTCTCCAATTTCTGCCTCTGTGGCCACACTGCCATTTCCTCTGCCTGTGTTAAATCTCCCTCTACCTCCCTCTTATGAGGACACCTGTGACTGTCTTTATTCCCCTCCTCGCCAGATAATCGAAGATCATCTATCTCATTTTCAATTTAACCACACCTGCAGAGTCTATTTTGCTGTATAAGGTAAGTGCACTGTCTAATCTGGGAATTAGGCCCTGATGCTGGGGCCATCATTCAGTGTACTATAGAAGGTGATGTATCCACAGTGAAGCCCATGGCAGAGACCAACTCTGTCAGTCTCCTCTCTTATTCTCATTACTCCCACCCTCCCTCTCTGCCCAGGAAAGAAGCTATAGAAGGCATTTGGAGCCCTTTTTTGGGTAAGGAGTGGAGGTGGGGAGAGAGGAGGCTGTGGCATTGTTTGCCAGCCAACCTGCTGGGCAGCTCCTGCTGAGCTCAGGGCACAGGAAGGCAGAGCCATTCCCACGGAGAAACAGAACAAGGCCCAACCTGGCAGCCGTGTCTGGAGGTAGCCCTTTGTCAAAAGTTCATCTGACCAGGGAGAGAAAGTGCATGCTCAGAATTAGATCTTGTGCAAGGAGCTTCCCCGTGCCATGTAATCCTCTCAAGAACCCTCTGAGACAGAGGTTATTAGGACCACTTTACAGATGAGAAAACAGGCTCTGGGAGGGCAAGTGACTTTCCAAGGATACATAGTGTTAAAAACTTCAGCTGAATTAAATGTAAAGGAATTTAATTGAGCAATGAATCACAGCAGATTCAGAGAGACTCCAGGATGTCTCCTGGTCAGAACAAATTGATAGACAAAAAAAGGGAAGTGACGTACAGAAATCGAAAGTGAGGTACAGAAACAGCTGGATTGCTTACAGTTTGGCGTTTGCCTTATTTGAATACAGTTTGAACACTCAGCAGTCTATGAGTGGTTGAAGTATGCCGCTGGGATTGGCCAAAACTCAGCTATTGTTATAGGCGCATACTCCTAAGTTAGGTTTTCAATCTTGTCAGCCTGTTAAGCTAGGTTACAGTTTGTCCACAAGGACTCAAATGCAGAAGTATGGAGCTCTGGCTGGGGGCGGTGGCTCACAGCTGTAATCCTAGCACTTTGGGAGGCTGAGGTGAGTAGACCACTTGAGGTCAGGAGTTCGAGACCAGCCTGGCTAACATGGTGAAACCCTGTTGCTTCCAAAAATGTAAAAAATTAGCCAGGCGTGATGGTGCGTGCCTGTCATCCCAGCTACTTGGGAAGCTGAGGCAGGAGAATTGCTTGAACCCAGGAAGCGGAGGTTGCAGTGAGCTGAGATTGTGCCGCTGCACTCCAGCCTGAGCGATAGAGTGAGACTCCATGTCAAAAAAGAAGGATGGAGTTCTTCTCAGGCCATATTTAGTTTGCTTTAACAATAGCTAGTGAATGGTGGTGCTAGAGACCAAAGCCATCACTGCCTGCAGGTTTCAGAATATCTGCTTGGGTCTGGGTTTCTGCTGCTCTGAGCTAAGCAGCATGCTGTGAGCATGGGGTCAGAGCACTGGACACGGGTCTGGGAGCAGAGCCTCTCTTTCTCAGTGGTTCTACTGTGGGCAGGTTATTCCAGTTCTCAGAGCCTCTGTTTCCTTGTCTATAGCGGGCTGAGAATCCTTGACCTAAGTCCTGGGTTAAGAGGTTCCAGGGAACGCGTATTCAGGAAAGCCTTTGTACACCCACTGCCTACAGAGGAAGGGTTGCAGTTCCGGTTTTCCTGGAGCAGCAAGCTATGGGTGGCCTTCCAGGAGGAACGGTGCTGAAAGCAGGGCTTGTGGGTCTGGCCCCAACAAGGTTAACGGACCCCTCCAGAGGTACCCAGCAGGCAGGGAGGGGCCTCCAAAGCAGTCTAGCTCTAGGGGATGGCCATTCAGGGTAATTCAACAGACATTCAGTGGGTCCCATTCTGGGACAAGCTCTGACTGGGTGATGATGACAAGACGTGGTGGTCCCCACCTTCAGCAACCTCTCCAAGAGAGATGGGCATGTACATAGCTGTAAGAGAAAACAGGGCATGATCAGGTCTGGCAGAGTCATAGACACGCACATGGGACACAGAACAGAGGCAGGGCCCGTGGGTGGGCAGTGACATTATGATCCACTATGTAGTCCGATTTCTTTAGCTCCTCCAGTTTGCTCATCACTCTCATCCTGGGGACAGAGAAAGAATAGTTATTATTGCCATAAATAACTTTTATTGCTTTAAAATTAAAAATGTAATGGCTACCATAGAGCATGTAGAAGATGCATATAAGCAAAAAGAAGATAAAAAACATTTACAATCCCATTGCTCAGTTGTCAATCTCGTTGCTCCATTGTCAATATTTTGGAGTATTTCTTTCTTTCTAATTTTTCTCCATAGATTTTACCCTGGGTACTGTTTTGTAGCCTTCTTTTTAGAAAACCTAACAGCAAATAATTTTGTGTTACTAATGGTTTTGTGAACCTATGTGTTTAACTGCATATACAATATTCCATCAAATGGTTGTGTCACACTTTAACCAGCCCCTAATGATCAGATATTTGGTTTGTTTCCTTTTTTTTTTTCACTATTACAAGCAGAATCTGGAATAAAATTCCTAAAATTTTTACATCTTTGTTCACGAAGTTAATTATTTCCTCCAGACAAATTCCATAAATACATATATGTATAATTTGAGACAGGGTTTTGGTGGGGCAAGGTGGCTGATGCCTATAATCCTAGCTCTTTGGGAGGCCGAGGCTAGGAGTTCGAGACCAACCTGGCCAACATGATGAAACCCCATCTCTATTAAAAATGCAAAAAAATTAGCTGGGTTTCATGGCACACGCCTGTAGTCCCAGCTACTCAGAAGGCTGAGGCATGAGAATCACTTGAACCCAGGAGGCGGAGGTTGCAGTGAGCTGAGATCGAGCTACTGCACTCCAGCCTGGGTGACAGAGTGAGACCCTGTGTCACCCAGGCTGGAGTGCAGTGGTGTGATCATGGCTCCCTGCAGCCTCAGCCTCCCAGGCTCAAGTGATCCTCCCGTCTCAGCTCCCGATTAGCTGGGATCACAGGAATTTATTACCATACCCGACTGATTTTTTTGGATTTTTAGTAAAGACAAAGATGAGGTCCTGCTTTGTTGCCCAGGCTGGTCTTGTTCTCCTGGGTTCAAGCAATCCTCCTGCCTCAGCCTCCCAAGGTGCTGGCATTACAGGAAATCCTCTAAATAAGTTCCTATGTTTGGAGTTGAGCAGTTTTTTCTATGTTTAAGGCCATATGTATGTGTGTATTTCCCCATTCTCCCATCGGTGGGTTCATGTTTCCCTGATAGATTTCTAGGACTCTGAAGCACTAGACAGAGGACTATGCCCCCACTCCCACTGTATTGCTGAGGAGGCTGAGGTTTGATGAGGGTAAATGACTTACCCAAGGTCACTTGGGCCAGTAAGTACTAGACGGAGACGCCAGCCCTGGGCTTTGGAGTCACTCTCTAGTACTTTGTCCACTGTGTCACACTGATAGATGACCCTCTCCTATGGTTCTGGGGGAAAAATTCAAGCCTGCCTTGTTTCAATTTAGTCTTGATTCTTAAAATAATCTATTCTCTAACATAGAGTAGTGTTAGCAGAGAAAATATGTTCTGCCACTTATTGCTAAAGGAGCTGGAGATCCGCGGTGGGCTGTGACCCTTTAAGAGCGTGCCCTCCATGCTGATAAATCAGGCCCTGGCAGGCTGTGCAGAAGATTAGTGCTGACGGGTGTGGAGACAGTTAGTGCGATTATTAACAGGAAACTGTGGCTGGGGATGAGCTGGCTCTGTGTGCATGTGAGCACCTGGATCCCCAACCCAGGGGCTAGACTCTGAGAGCAGCCTGGACTGGAGTACGGTCTGCCAGCCCAGCCCAGCCCCAGGGATGGCTCTCAGCTGTGCAGGGCACCTGCATCCACCCCACTCTGCTCTGTTGGTCTTGTGGCCACTTGCAGCGCCTGGATGAAAGAAAGAGCTGGATCCTGCATCTGGTGCTACATGGGTTTACGTTTGTCCATAAGCACCTCCCTATTTCCCCTGCCTCAGTTTCCCCACCTGTTTAGCCAAAAGGTTGGACACAATAGTCTCTAAGGGTTCTTCCGAGTCCAAGTCTGCCTGCCTTCCCCATCTGCCCACCCTGGCCGTTCTTGCCTCTCGGCTGCCTGAACACCTGAGCAGACACCCATAGAATGTGCTGTTTGGTGGGACCTTACCATCCTTTCACCCAGTCTCAGGTCACACACTTTTGCAATGTTTGCAAGAAAGACAATTTTATCTTTTTCTACCTGGACTTATATTTAATGTTAATTTTTTTTTTTTTTTTTTTTTTTTTTGTGATGGAGTCTTGCTCTGTCACCCAGGTTGGAGTGCAGTGGCGTGATCTCAGCTCACTGCAACCTCTGCCTCCTGGGTTCAAGCAGTTATCCTGTCTCCGCCTCCTGATTAGCTGGGATTACAGGCACATGCCACTGTGCCTGGCTAATTTTTTGTATTTTTAGTAGAGATGGGGTTTCACCATGTTAGCCAGGATGGTCTCGATCTCCTGACCTCGTGATCCGCCTGCCTTGGCCTCCCAAAGTGCTGGGATTACAGGCGTGAGCCACCACGCCCAGCCTTATTTTTAATTTTTTTTTTTGAGACAGAATCTCGCTCTGTCACCCAGGCTGGAGTGCAGTGGCGCGATCTCAGCTCACTGCAACCTCTGCCTCCCGGTTTAAGCAATTTTTGTGCCTTAGTCTCCAAAGTAGCTGGGATTATAGGCATGTGCCGCCATGTGCAGCTAATTTTTGTGTTTTTAGTAGAAACGAGGTTTCACCATGTTGGCCAGGCTGGTCTCAAGCTCCTGGCCTTAAGTGATCTGCTCACCTCAGCTTCCCAAAGTATTGGGATTACAGGCATGAGCCACTGCGTCCAGCCCTGGACTTACTGTTTTCTTCGGAGTCATTCAGCTGCACTGCAGGAGGGCCATCTCAGAGAATTCCAAGTGATCTCAGTTACTTTGGGTTCTCTCTTCCCCTCACTCTTCATCTGCCAGAATTTGTGTCTAAATTTTGGGTGGGAGTTCACTCGGTGCCTTGGCAAAAGAGAGCTGGGGGCTGCCTGTGTTTTGGAAGACACTCATCTGTGCTGTCAGCCTTTGAGACCCAGACTGCCGCTCCACCATCCCTCATTCTCAAAGCATAGTTCTCCAGAGGTAAGAGCAATCTCACCCACTTTAGAGGCTGCTAAGGGGCATGGGAGAATCCAGCTGCTCTCTTCCGCGACAGGAAGCCACAGGGCTCCTAAGGCCCTCTCTGCTCAGGTACACCACACACAGCCGTTTCTACTCTGTCCCTCCCACACTACCCTTGGCACTTGCGAACTCTGCCAGGCTTGATCCTCTGTGGGCTCCCCTGGGGAAGAGGCCCAGCACTCTCCCACTTGAAGATTCTCCAAATCCACCTGAGATTTTTGTCATCCCTGTAACTCTGGCCTAAGCCTAGGGAAGGGCAGAGTTCAGGGCTTCTCCATCATCCCACCTCTGACATGATTCTCTCTCCCAGCCCAGCAGGTTTTAAATTTCTTTTAGGTGAAAAAAAAAAACAAAAACAAAAACCTGACTCTGACAAATGATGCATTGTTCCCAGTCCTTTCATCTGATTCCTTTTTTTGTTGTTCTTTTAAATCTCTCTGATTCTGCTAAAACAACTTGATTGCCTATTGCGCAATTTGAGTGAGGCAAGAGAAAACGTTATAAGGAAATATGGAGGAAAACACCTCAGTGTATGGTCCAAATATTATCTGGCCCCATTAAGACGGAGGACTGGAGGCTTGGTGAATCCATGGTGGATCTGGGACTGATCCTTGGGTTACACTCTGCCTTTCTCTGGAGCCACATTCAGATGTGAGAAATCCTGCTTTTCTTCAAGTGAAAAACATCCTTGTCTCTGTGCTTTCTACCCCTCTTGCTTCTACTCTGAGGCCAGACCCTGGGCAGCCAGGGAGCTCCTGTGGGGTTAGCAGTCGCCCAGATGACCTGGCCCAAGAGGACTACTCAGTGCCAGCCCTCTGTTACCCCTGTCCCAGGATCCTGGTCATGACTGTAGCCAGCCACAGAGCCGTAGAGGCCAGGTGAGGGCTGCAGTCTCCTGTCGTCAGCTTTGGTCAGCATTGCAGAGTCAACTTGGAGCCCCACACTTTGTTTTTTAAAAAAAACTTTTATTGCTTACATTTATTATTATACAAGTAGTGTGCATTTGTTATAAGAGCCAGAAAATAAAGATAAACAAAAAGAAGAAAATAAAACTCATGTACAATCCTAATATCAAGAGAAAACCGTTTTCAACATCTTGGGGTCCATCATTATCTCTGCATATGTCTTTTTCATTTTTAAAGAAAAGAGATCAGACTGTACACATTATTTTTCATTTAATATAATTCTAAACTATTTTTCTATTAAATGTACTTCTGCAAGGTTATTTCCAAAAGCCATATGGTATTCCAGCAGGTGCTGAAATGGAGCAACCACCCCTTATTATTGGAAATATAGATATTTCTTTATTTCATATATATATACACACATATATATACATATATACACATATGTGTATATATATAATTATAATTTTAGAGATGGAGTTTTGTCATGTTGCCCAAGTTGGTCTTGAAGTCCTGAGCTCAAGTGATCTGCCCACGTTGGCCTCCCAAAGTGCTGGGATTACAGGTGCGAGCCACCGCACCCAGCCTTCTTTCTTCTTCTTCTCTTTTCTTTTTTTTCTTGAGACAGAGTCTCACTCTGTTGCCCAGGCTGGAGTGTGGTGGTGCAAACACAGCTCAAGCAATCCTCCTGGCTCCGCCTCCCAAGTAGCTGGGATCACAGGTGTGTAACACCATGCCCAACTAATTTTCTAAGTTTTTTTTTTCTTTTTTCTTTTTTTTTTTTTGTAGAGACAGGGTCTCACCATGTTGCCCAAGTTGGTTTTGAACTCCTAGGATCAAGCAGTCCTCCCACCTTAGCCTCCCAAAGCACTGGGACTACAGGCATGGGCCACCCCACCTGGCCAAAAGTATTTTTAATGTTTTAATTTTATTAAACTGAACAACATAAAATTTCTAACATTTGACTGTTCTTGACTTAAAAAATGGCAATTTCATATGATTTGACCAAACATAAATGATGCTGTGGTGAACATACTTGAGACTAATCTTTGCATAATTTTTTTCTGATTACTTCTAGGATTGCATTCCTAGAAATCCACTTGCTGAGTGAAAAGGGATGCATGCTTTTGAAAAAACCCACACTTTAGTACACTGACCTCCTGGCATGTGTCCAGGGCAGAGAGAGAAAAGGGATGAGGGTGAGAAACCGTTTTAGGAACTGGCTATTGGGTGTTGGGCTTGGCCATGTCCTGGCTGCTTCCCTCAGTGGGCTGTGGCCCTGGACCTGTGGCAGCACAAAGGGAGGAACTCCAACTCTGGAGAGCGATCAGCAGGGTTTTCGTAGTGAGACAACTGGTGTTTTGTTTCAGAGATACTGGTTTGGTGAAGTCTCAGCCATTTCAAACTCCATCTAACTTCCACCAGTCTTTGAAACTCTGCCTGAACTTAGGATCCTCGGAGTCTTGGGATCAGAAACCCTCTTTTCCAGGGAAAGGTGACTCAGTTAGAAGACGGCCCCTCCCTTCCTGCTCCTTAGAGATGAGGCCTTTCTAAAGGACTCACGATTGCCTCCATGGTTTTGAATGTTTTAAAATGTAACTTGGCCTCGGGGGTGGACCCAGGCGTGGCTGTGGAGTGAGGTTCTGATGGATTCTGGGGCGGCAGACCTCTCCAACCGTCGAAGCGTGCAGGCTGAATTTTAAAAATAATTGTCCTTTTTAATGATGTAAAACATGTCATCTAGATTAAAAAACAAACACACTTTATTACTTTCCCAGTCCTTTCTTCCTCCCTCCCAGGGCCAGATGGGGATTGCTTGAATATTTCTGGCGTATTTCACATATTTAATAACGCCCTTGGAGGTTCTTCCAGAACTGATGAAAATGTGGGATTGAACTCTGCCTATAGACAGTGTTCACAGAAAAGAAAGCTGCTGGTGGGTGGGCATGTGTTGGGGTGGGGGTGGGAGATGGGGGGGGGGGCAGGGGCACGCTCTTTTGGAAGCAAGTCAAAAGGCATGTACGTTTTATCTTGAGCAACAAAGGACATTGTTTCACTGTCTCCCCGCCCCAACTCTTGCCTTTTGAGGGTTGGGGGAGCAGAAGGAAGAAAAGAGAAAAAAAAAATCACTGCAGCTAAAAAAACTAGAAAGGCTTCAGAGAATCAGGCCTTCCGCCCTTCCCCGACAGCTTTCCACTAGCTCTCTTGAGCGACAGCGAATCCAAGAAAATAATTAAAGCTTTAATTTATTTATACATCTTCTCTATAGATATTATAGATCTCACAATCACCGCCTGCTAATTTATGCACGCAGAGCCTGAGGCAGCTTGGAGCGGCCAGGACTGGGGGGTCCGGGCCCCTCGGAGCGGGATGGCTGTCAGCCCCCGCGGTGGCCGCACAAAGGCTGGGGTCCCGGCGGGCGCACCTGGGTGATGGGCACCTCCCAAGACTCCCCGGGACGGAGGCCTGACAGCGCGCGGCGGCCGCCTTAATAGACTGCGGGATGTTCTCCAGGAGAAGGCTGCGCCGGTCCCCGAGGACAGATCATCAGGCGGAGTGGTCCCCGGAGCAGGATTTATTAGCAGACAGGATGGGGAAGTTGATTAGCCTCCGCGGCTGAACGGACATCCTGTCAGACAGGCCTCTTAATCCAATCACTTACCTGTGGAGGGGAGCCGGCTGCCTCCTCCCGGCCTCCTTCCTCCTCCCGTGGCACCTGCGGGGCCACGCGGGCTGCTCCGGCGCCAGGGCACACAGGCCGGGCCTCTCCATCCCTCCCGTGCCTGGCCTCGCTCTTTGATTCAGTCTCGTGATTGACGCAACCTGCAGGCTGCTCTTTTGGGCTCACTGCCCTGGTGGTGACTCTCTCGCACAGAGACCTTACCTTCTGTGGCTCCCTCTTCCCCACTCAGGAAAATCCCCTTCCCCTCCCTGGTCTTGCCCATTTGACCCTGAACCGCCTTTCCAGCTTCATCCTCCACTAGTCCTTCTCTTGAGTGGCCTCTCTCCATTTCCTGAACCTCTCCTGCCTGCCCCCTGCCCTTGCTTCAGGTATGGGGTCTACTTAGACTGTTTCTCGCTCTCTCTCTTTTTCTCCAAATCCTTCTTGTCCCCCGGGGTCTAGCCCACAAGCCTCACCTTCCCTGATTCCACCCCCCTCCCTCCAGGCCCAGGTAATTTCCCTCTGGTCTGAAGCTTTATCCATCTGTGTTGGGTGAGGATGCCAGGCCCAAATTCTGCTTCTGCCTCACCAGCTCTGCAGCCAGATGACCTCACTGGCCTCTCCTTCTGGGGATGACAGCAGCAAGTTCCTCCAAGGTCTGCTGAGGACCAAATGAGAGGGTGCATGTTGAGAGCCGGCGGTAACCCCCAGCTCACAGCAGCAGGCAGCGGCAGGCGATTGTCTTACCCTGGATCAGGGTCATTCTCTATGGTGGGGTCTCCTTCACGGTGCTGAGTTCCATTAGGACAGGGGCCAGGCCTCACCATCTCCTCCCTCTTTCCATCTTCCTTGCCCTAACACCAAGCACAACCCTTTCCGGATAAAATGGTTGAACGTTTGTTGAATGCATGGGGCAACCGTCTGCCACACAGTGGACCAAAGATGGCGAACCCTCTCCTGGAGTGACCCCACGAGGCCCCATCTTCAGTTTACCTGACCATAGAAGAAGTAGGACTGTGAGGGGCAGGACTCCCGTCTGCTTCTGTGGATGGGCATTGAGATGTGTGTTCTTTCCAGCTCTTGTCAAGAGTTTAGGAATTCAGACCCTATTGATCCACTGCATCTTCAAAGCCATCCATCATCATTAAGAAACAGGACCTGAACCCTGGATGCAGTGGCTGGCACTGGGTAATTTAGAGCATTTTACAAACACACACACACACACACACACACACACAGAGAGAGAGAGAGAGAGAGAGAGATAGAGGTGGCTGAAAGAAGTTGGCTAAGGCAAACATTGAGCACTTGGCAGGCAGGGAGGGAAAGAACCAGGGGACTCACAGAAACCAAAGGTTTCTATACCGCTACATTAAATTCTACTTCCTGGTTACAGATTTTCATGGTTGATTGTAATTGTCTATGGGCATTCGACTTTGGCAAATGTGGATGCCAAGGTCTCACCCAGGCCCTGCCACCTTCTACTGATGTCTGTCCCTTGCTGCTCACAACCATCAGTCTTGACTGTGTTGATGTCAAGGTCACTGGTCCCTAGTTTGCACCGTCTTCCTTATTTTCCTTTAAAACAAACCAGAATAACATTTGCCAGGACACAGTTGTCAGGCAACTTTCCCATGTCTTGGTGTTTCTCAAAGATTCCTAGCTGCAGCTGGGTGATCTTGGTGTGGCAGAATTTACCGCTGGAAAAAGATGCAGAGCAGGGGCCTGGTCAGATGCTGCTACTGATTAGCTGTGTGCTTCTAGGTGGGGTGGCATGGGAGAGTGTGGGCATTTAACTGAACCTCATGGAACCTCAGTTTCTTCATCCACCAAATGGGGATAATATTTGGCCCACTACTACAAAAGGGGAGATTTAAGGGTAAGATGAGGTGCTTGATAGGAATGTGCTTTTAAAAGCACAGTACTATACAAAATTAAGGTATAACTACTATCATGAAATTGTGCCTAAAATATCTAATACGCTTAGTGCTAGATGCTGGAGAAATAAAGGTGACCAAGCCTCACTCTGCTCTCAGTGAGTTCACAGGCTAATGGGGAAAAGAGACAGACATGGGGACACTAACTAAGCACCAGCAGGATCTGTCAAACTGGACCGTGGGCCGCCTTTTCAATCCTGGAGCCCCTGTTCACTACAGCACGTGCCATCAGAGGGGGCTCCGGCCAGCCCAAGGTCAGGCAGCTGTGGCACTGCCCTTGTCCTGCTGTTTTTTCAATGGATGAGATGGAGTAAACATGGAGCCTTCTCCTTTTAGGATGGGGAGTTTACATCTTAAGAAAAATGACAGATGCCACTGAACCATTTTTATGACAGATTCACTGAACACTGACGTCTGTTGATTGTGTCAATAGGGAGAAAGAGGGTAGAGAGCAGAAGATATTCCTACCCCGAGCTACCCTCTCATCCATGTATCTTTTTTTTTTTGTCTCCAGTCCTTGCTTTGGGAATCTCTGCTCAGACCTGCAGTGCCCACTCCAAGGGGGATCAGCTAAGAAGCCTTCCGTTGCATGGATCCTGAGCTCCCCCGACAGGTATGGCAGCTGGTAACTGCAGCTTCCTTACCCCTCCCACAAAGGGGCAGGTGCACAGCTCTGATCTGGTCTCTTCTGGGGCTCCTAGAGGCAGAAGCGCTCTTCTGGGCTGTGCTGTAAGTGATTCTCACTATGGTTGGGAGGAGGGAAGGGGACCGTTGTGCCAGCCTCTCCCATTCTGCCCCTCCCTCTGCCCACTCTATGGGCACCTCCTTGGGGTCCCAGAACCCTTCTTTGGTAGGCAGGAGTGCATAAGATGTGGCACCAATGAGGAGAATATATTTGCTCAGGTGAACATCCCCTTATTGAGGGAAGGTTCTCACGTTTCCAAAATGATTATGGCATTAGAGCTCAGAGTGCAAGTGCATATATCTCAACACAGATGAGCTACAGGGCCCCGATTCCTCTGCCTGTTAGGGGCTGACCTCTTGGGATAAAGCAAGGGACCGTGACTCAGATCTGAGGAGAATAAACTGGTATTTGGGTGAAATCACTGAACTATGGACTGAGACTAGGGGCCTGGCCCCAGGACATTCTGGGGTCGGGAAGTGGCCCCGTATAGAACTGGGACTATGGGGCTCTGTGGTTCTCCCAGGCAGAGTCCCCCTAAACTGCGGCCTGTGCTGCCCCATGCTCCTCCCCACTGCCATCCAGAACCCCCGTGCCTGCTCACACCCCTGAGCACAGGCACAAGAGGATCCCTTGGTTCCAAGTGGGAGGGGTGGGTAGAATGAGCAGCGCTCTGGCCTGCACAGTCGCCTGATGCTGTCTGGCTGTGCTCAGCAGCCTGGCAGGTGGGAGGAGGGAGACAGCTGGTTGGGGTTTTGGGAACAGGGACCATGTTTTAATAATCTCCATATCCCCAGCACAGAGTGGGAGCTGGAAAATGTGTTGTTGGATCAAAGGATAGTTGAGTAGGGGGCCTTCAGATGGCAAGGCAAGACAGGGCACTGAAGACTGAAGAAACTGCATGAGCAAAGGCTGGAGGTGGTCACAGTGCCAGGTAAGGCTGAAGCGGGAGTGACAGAGAACTCATGGCTGGAGGGATGTACAGCACTGCCCACTTCAACCCCTCCCTCTCCCTCAGAATGCTGAGCTCATTCTAGAGCCCCAGCAGCAGCCTTCCTGGAGATAATCCAGCTGCACTTGAAGTCTCTGGAGACGCCGAGCTCATTCTTCCCTTGACATTGCTTTGTATCTTGGGCGTCTCTGATGGATACAAAATGAACTTCTTTCTTAAATGAGGTGGGCATTGATTCTTTTTGGAGCACCTACTGCTCCTCAAGCTGCCTGCTTCTTTGGTGCACATTGCCCAGGGCCTTGAGTGCCAGGCCAAGCAGTTTGGTCTTTCTTCTGCGTGCAGAGGGAGCCCTGGGCAGCCTCTGAGCAGGAGGACCATGAACGGGCAGAGCTCTGCTCAGGAAGGTGACTCTGCTGGCCCATCTGGGGCTGGAGTCCTAGAGGCAGTGCAGCCTGAAGTCTGTGTTTGTGCACCTAATCATACTCATTGCTTGAATTTATGGACCTGAGGGCAGAAAACCGGTGACAACTATTTCTGTTGCCTGACAAGCAAATCCAAGGCTTGTGGCCCCGGGTATGGGCTGCGAGGAGGCACATGTAAAAGTTTGTATCTTAGGGCCAGCCAGGTCTGGGTGTCATGGAAGCCAGTGCCTCCCAAATTCCCTTGCCCCTCTGGAGTCTATCTGCAGAACAAGATGGTAGGCAGGTGTAGGCACCTAGGGTTTTGGGGTAAAGGGAGGCTCTAGTTCTCCTCTGGCCCTGACAAAGCCGATGGCCACTGTGAGGACTGGCACTCAGTGGGAGCGGCACTCAGCCCTCCACCCTGAGGTCAAGGCTTGCACTAAGGTGGGCCCATAGCACCTTCACCCACCCCAGGAGCCCCACTGACCTTTGCATTCTCCAAAAAAAGTCAAGGTGATGACAAGACACATCTATCGCATCTCAGCCATCATTGCAGTTGAAAGATGGGCCCGGAGCAGGTGGACTGCTTCAATTATGATGGATGAGGACGGTGACAGCTCTCGGGAGAGCTGCGGGAACCTGGCAAGTGCTCACTCAGCTATGACTCCTCTGGTAGCAATTTGACAAGATCAGAGCACTTTATGGAAGTGGAAAGTTTGGGGACCTCGGGGTTTGCTTGGCCCAGGGACTCTGGCTGCGGAAGCCCTTTGCCAGCAACACAGGGTGCTTCCTACGAGGGCCAGCGAGGGGGAGGCAGGAGCAGCCCTTGGGGAGGGGCTCTGCCTCAGGAGACCTCCTGGCCCTGGGACCAAGCCTGGGACATGCCTGCTTCAGTCTCTTCCCTGCCACTGAGAATGGCCCCCTGCTACCAACCAGGGGACAACATGGCTCCAGCCACAACCTCACAGGACAGCTGGGCATCTCCTCTCAGCCAGGCCCTGTGCTGGGCACTGAGAGAGAGTGGTGAACAAGAGAGTTACTTCCTGTCCTCAGGACATTCTCCTTGTAGCCTCCAAGGGAACTGGACAGCCCCATCTGTGGTCAGATGTGACACTGGGCACGTCACCTCTTCTCTCTGAGCTTTGGTTGGCTTTCTTTATGAGGATGGCGGTTGTGTATTAAGTGAGGTAAGCTACGGGGAGCACTCATAGCTTATCAAAGGTAGTATTCAATAAATGTTAGATTTCCTTCCTGACCAATTCAGCTGTCCTTTGGTACATTTCTTTATTTATTTATTCAGCAAGTTTGGCAGAGCCCTTTTTGTGTGCCAAGCACTGGGCTTGGCTCCTGGGAATTAGATGTGGCTGTAGAAGAGGGGCTGACAGCTTTATCTGCTTAGGGATGAGGATGTGGTGGGATTAGACAGTCCCTTGGCCCTCGCTGCCCTGAAGTGCTTTCTGGGCAGAGGTGTCCGTCTTGCAGAATGATGGCCAGGCATAGTCCTGGCTGCAGTGCTGCTGGAAGCTGAGGCCCTCGTGACCCCTGGGCATCCCAGGCATTGGTAGGTTTTTCTGCATTAGTTCTGCTCTGAAGCCAGGATTCCAGGGATTCTTTACTCCAGAGGGTAACCTTCCTAGAGCTGGAAGGGATCCCCCAGCACGGGCAGCTTGATCCAGAGGTGCTCCAGTTCCTCAAATTCTTTTTTTTTTTTTAGATGGAGTCTCGCTCTGTCACCAGGCTGGAGTGGTGCGGTCTCAGCTCACTGAAACCTCTGCCTCCCAGGTTCAAGCAATTCTCCTGCCTCAGCCTCCCAATTAGCTGGGACTGCAGGAGCACACCACCACACCTGACTAATTTTTGTATTTTTTGGTTGAGATGAGATTTTACCATGTTGGCCAGGATGGTCTCGATCTCTTGACCTCGTGATCTGCCCAACTTGGCCTTCCAAAGTTCTGGGATTACAGGCTTGAGCCGCCACACCAGCCACCTCGAATTCTTATTAAGCAACTGTTGTCTACCCTGAGGGGAGAGGCAGACAAGACTCAGCCACATCCTGCCCTCTAGTGGTTCTTGGGCTGGCAGAGGGAGAGTGAGGCATCAGGCATTGAATAACATGTGGTGCTGGTAAGGAGGCTGCAGGGAGGCTCTGAGGAAGGTGGCATCCATTCTGGCAGGGAGATCAGGGAAGGCTTCTCTGGATGCAGAGGGACCCCCCAGAAAGAGCTGAGGAGCACCACATGTGAGCCCATATGGAATGCACCCAGGCAAACCCCCTCCACTGGGCCTCCGTGTCCCCATCTGCATGGTGACAAGGCTGCCTCTGTGGTTTTGCCTCAGTCCTCCTGGCTTGGACACTGGTAGGTTCAGGTCTGCATATTCCCCTCAGAGTCAGTGCCCAGGGGAGCTGCTCCTCCCTGGTAACTAGTTTCACTTGAGACTTCCCCGTGTGTCCCAGACAACTAAAGGCAGCCCCGAGGGGCCCCTGCTGCACCCCAGCCCCCACCTGGGGAAAGATGCCAGCACAATTATACAGAGATTGAGTAAATAATTGCTATGTGTTTTACTAAACTATTGTTATTTTGTCTGGGGAAGAGAAGATGTTGATGTCGATGACAAAAATATTAAAATCACACACTAGCTGTGTGTCCTTGGGAAAGTTATACCCTCTCTGGGCCTTAATTTGCTCCTCTATGAAATGGGAGCTTTAGTCCTGCTTGATCCCCACTCTGAGATTGTGTAAAGTGCTGACTCCACGAAACAGCTGATAAAGAAGAGATGTGGTGAGAGAGGGATGGTGGGGGAAAATGATCTCTAAAAAAGTCATGGCCAAAATGACGAATGGCTCTGCCCTGCTCTTATAGCCTCTTGTTGCTGTGTGTGCTTTGGCAGGGGTGAGGGGTGGCGTAGGGCAGTGTTGCAGCTTTTCCCCTTCTGGCACATGTGGCCAGATACAGGGCTGCTTTCTCCTGTTCGCCTCTCAGGCTACCTCTCAAGAAGACCTCTTATTCTACGCATAAAGCCTCTAGCAGGAGAACGGCATGCAACGGAGAGAAGTGCTTTTCAATGGAGCAAACCCCCATCAAGGTGGAGGAGCTCATACAAGCTCCTGAGCTCGCCTGGGCTATTGCTTGGACCTTCTCTTCTGGTTTGATCTCTGCCCTAACCATCCCTTCATGGCAAAAAGAAGAGACCCAACCCAGAAGCCACAGACCAGGCCTGTGGACCGAGGACTCTGCTAATGCTCTGCCAACTCTGCCCCATCCCCACCATGTCTCCTTGTCTAGGAGCCAAACCCTCAGCTCAGATCCCTCAGCTTTTTTAAGACTGGGAAGATTTTCCAGTGTCTCCTTCAAGTTGCCAAGTCTATGTTCATGAGTGGAGGCAAAGAGCCTGGGCTCTGGGGTCCAGCTGACCTAGATTTGACCCCTGGCCCTGCCACTTTCTAACTGGATGACAGTGGGCAGATAATTTAACCTTTCTGAGTCTCAGTTTCCTTACCTGCAAAATGGGAATTATAATAGTGCCTATTTCACAGGATGGTTATGAGGAATAATGAGATAATGTGTGCAACATCTGCATGAACTTTATGATTTTTCTGCCCAGTTGAGCGTTTCCCTTCTCCCAAGAAGGGCTCCCGGGTGTTCTTAGGGCTGCAGGTCACGACACAGCACTTCCCTGGCCAGAGCACATGACTCAATGCAGCCAATCAGAGTCTGTCCTTGGGATTTTATACTGTAGCTGGAGAAAGAAGGGCTCTCCCCTCTCTGTTGTAAAGATAAAAGATGTAAGCTTGAAGTTGCCTGCACATGGGGTTCTGGTCTTGCCTGAGTGGGGTACAGCTGACTCATCAGAAAAGAACAACTGGAGTTAGGTGTGGTGGCTCATGCATGCAATCCCAGCACCTTGGGAGGCTGAGGTGGGCAGATTACCTAAGGTCAGGAGTTCAAGACTAGCCTGGCCAACATGGTGAAACACCGTCTCTACTAAAAATACAAAAAATTGCCAGTCGTGGTGGCACACACCTGTAATCCCAGCTACTTGGAAGGCTGAGGCATGAGAATAGCTTGAACCCAGGAGGTGGAGGTTGCAGTGAGCTGAGATTGCGCCACTGCACTCCAGTCTGGGTGATAGAGTGAGACTCTGTCTAAAAATATAAAAAGAAAAAAAAAAAAAGAACAACCTGGAAAGAAGCAGAGAGGAGAGAGACACTGGATTGCACTTGAATCCCTGGTTCCAGTTATCTCATGGTCCAGCGTCATTTCTGTTCTTCCTGTGGTTTCACTGTTTGAGGGACTGCCCACAACATTTCCCTTTTGGGTTAGCTGGTTGGAGTTGGGTTTCTGTCACTTGCAACCAAAGGATCCCAACTAATGTAAAATTACTTAGCCCAGTACCTGGCTTATAGCAAAGGCTCTCTAAGTGGTGGCTCTAAGTATTAAGTCAGACTCTGCAGCTTGACATTGGTGCTGAATTTCCACTGGCCACCCTGTTGTGAGCACTTGTGTATTCTCTCTGCCACCCAGCACCCAAGACTCTAGGGCTCCCTAAATGAAACACGAAGCTGGTGGGTGGCTCACGTCCTGAGCCTGCCCGGTGAGGAGGACGGCAGCGCTGGCCCATGCAAAGCAGGACCATGGACAGTGGCAGCCCAGCCTGAGAATGCCTGCCGCCACACCAGACACAATCAAGCTGCAGACATCCTTCCCCATGTCGGGGCCTGATAATGAACAAGTAATTTATGTCCAGGAGTCAGTGGAGCCTGTCGCGGGCCAGGGCTGAAATGTGACTACGAGGGATTCCTATGAAGGTCATTGCCCTGCTCTTGTCACTGCTAAGGGGTGTCTGTAAATGGCATCCTTTGGAGGCATCACCTTGCTCTCCTGGCTTCTTTGTGGGGATAAGGGTGCACTTTTGAGAAGGTGAGTTGAGAAAAGCACTGGGCTTCTTTTGAGCCATGCCCTTGCGGTGGTGTAGGAATTCTTGCCAAGTGTGAACTCAGATGGCTCGTGGGTGAGAAGGGGTGACCCTGCGTGGACTGACACCTGAGAGGCTGTGCGGAATCTGTGAGTGGGGAGGGCAGGAATTGGGCATCCTTCATTGGGGACAAAATAGCTCCAAAGACCTTCTGTCTGAATTAATTTGAATCAAACTCCAGATATGACAGGAATGGTGTTCTGGCGACAAAGTAACAGAGTATCTTTTTTGAGAGTATGAAAAGAGGGGAAGGGATAAAGGAGAAAGCACCAGGCTGGTGGGTAGGTGAATCATGAAACCCCTTCCTATGGGATTCAGTTTCCCCACCAGTTCATGGATTGGAGAGGCTTTGCCATTCTGGGATGTGGTCAGAGCATGGTTTAATGGTCCCATTTTACGGATGAGGAAACTGAGGCTTAGAGGTTAAGTCATATAGATTTTACATTCCAGATTTGGGTGTTTGGATTCCGAACCCAGTTCCATTTATTGCCAAGCCTCACATGCTGTTTATAGAAACTATGGGATCTCGCTTCAGCAGAGGGGTCTCATGGGGTCCTCCCAGCAGTGGCCCAGAGGCCCCCACTCTGTCCTACTGTCATTTCAAAGTAAGCATTCCTCTGGAAATTGCCATGCTGCCTCCTGTTGGAGAGGGTGCAAGGGGAGAGGGTGTTCCTGGAGGAAGGGTTTATTTTCCAGAGGAGGTTTGGCCACTTGTGTGTGCATTGTTCAGCTGGGAGGGGTCACCTTCCAGTGGAGGGGCTGAAAGTGGGATCATACCCTTGTTCCTGCGCCATGGGGCCCCCTGTCAATGCCTCCCTTTCAGCTTCACTTCCTCTTTCCATGTTGGAGGCTGGAATGTCTGGCCTGAAACATGATCAATACACCATGAGCTGAGTGCTACAGTTTTCTTTTCCTCCCAGGTGGGAACTACATTTAAATTTACTTGAAAGTTAAATAAAAAACACCTCCTATAAGGGAAGTTTAAAAAAAGAATGGGTTGGGAATCTTCCTATTAACAGGAGAACATATCACCCCAAGCCAAATGAGCCCTATTTGCTGCTCACCCCACTGCTGAGCTGAGCCTGCTCTGGACATGTGGGCCCTGGTGACCACATCACAGGGCCTGGGCAGTGTTCATTGGGTAGAGGGATGCTGATGGCTTGGTTGGCTCGTGTGGCTTGGGCTTTTAGAAAATACCCCTAGACACAGCTTTTCCTTTTAGTTCCCTTTTGCAGAACTCCAGGAAGCAGGTAGGTCATGGATTACCAGGCCCATTTCACAGAGGAGGAGATGTTGCTCAGAGAGGGAGAGTGGAAGAGAACAGCCCCCAGGCTGCAGGCACTCCCGCGGGGCCCTTTCTGCTGCATCTCTGCCAGCCCCCTACCAATGGCAGGTGCAGAAGCGGCTGCAGACACACAGGGCTCTGGAGCACCTGGCCAGAGGCTGCCTGAGCAGGCTGGGGGAGGTGGTTTCCTTCACACAGTCTCAGAGCTGACAGTCCCTGAGCTCCACACACCTTGGACTGTGTCCCTTCTGTTCCTCTAATGCTCACTGTCTTTGTCTGTGAGAAGATCCCAATCACAAACTGTATTGGCTTTAATTTTTAGGGGGAAATTTGCAAAAGGGGATACATGTCTATGCAGGAACATTGGGAACGTAAAGCTGAAAGGGGAGGTAATGTCACCCCTGCCTCCCCTGTCTGGCTGCACCTTTCTTTACTGCACCTCACTACCAGCCTGCACTCTCCAGAGTCTGCTCTCCCTGGAGTCAGACAGACTTCACCCAAGTCTCAGCCCCACCACATCCCAGCTGTGTGACATAGGGGAGGTCACCTAACTTCTCTGAGCCTCTGTCCCTTCACCTACAGAAGGGGATAATAACAGGGTGACTGTTAAAGTCATCCAGATGGGGACACTATTGAGAGTGAAAGTTGGCACTCTTAATAAGCACATTGGGACAATAGGCGTGGACCAGGGCCATCCTGGCAAACCAGGATATTCGGGCACTTAGTGATAATGGAAGTACCTACTCATAGGTTGTTGTAAGAATGAAATGCTAAAAATGCACAGACTAACTTGCATAGAGCTGGGAGTACAAGTTCTTGATGTAAGACAGCTTTACTGTTGTTATTTTGTGTTCTCTTTTCATCTCAGGACACTGTGTACCTTCTTTTGAGACTGGAGAGAATCGAGTGGTCCGATCTGGGATTGCTCACCGTCTGCACATGTATAATTCTATGCAGTGTTGGTATTTGCCTTCTCTCCTAAGACCGGGCTTTGCAAATGATCCCAATGGCTCTAAAGCCTCCCTGGTTGGAGCCCGCTGACCATGATGGTGTGAGGTTGGTCATATGTGGTCCCAGGAGATCACTGTCGAGACCTTGGAGGGCACGCATCTCTGAATTGGGATGAAAGGCACATTTGTAAGTTTGTGCCTCTGGCTTCTCTTGCTGATGCTCCCCATTGCTTATTATGGGATGTGTGTTGTTAGAGTGATGGGTGGGTGGTGGGAGGGATGCTGCTGTTTAGAGAGGGGTTAAGCCTAGACAACCCTTCTAGAAATCTTCCAACTTTCTAGGAGTTGGCCTGGGGAGAGGAGGCAACCAAATCCACTCCTGTGGCCTAAGATTAGACAGTCAGGCTGGTCTCTGTCCTGACATGATTCCTGGAGACTTCAGAGAAACCAGTTACCAAGGGGGTCCTGGTAATTCAGCAAAAACACAGAATATTAAAATAATTGGGAATCTTTCCATCCCTGTGTACATTTCAAGGCCAGGTCTTCCAGCTGATGAGTGTGTAGGCATGTGGAGTCCATGGGAAGGAATTTTGTAGTTCAAAGCAGATGCATCCAAATGTAACTTGA
This sequence comes from Papio anubis, assembly GCF_008728515.1. Lineage (NCBI taxonomy): Eukaryota > Metazoa > Chordata > Mammalia > Primates > Cercopithecidae > Papio > Papio anubis. The sequence continues at coordinate 64,871,240 of NC_044988.1, forward strand.
CTTTCTCTGTAGCTGGGCTTTCCTTCTATCCTGTGCTTCTGTTCTGCCTGATGCAGAGAAATCAATCTAGCGGTTTCTTACTGACATCATAATTATTCAGGAACTTCTCAATGCTCTCAGCTGAGCACTGTCACACTCAGGTTTGCTTCGCCTTTCAGGGTGTTCTCTCCATATCACCTTCTGGGTTGACACTAAGAGATGAGGAAGGGACTGTGTGGCTCTGCCTCTTCCCTTCTGGCCTGGGCAGGAGTGGCACCTTTGGGCTGGAAACCCACTGGGTGTGGCCGCATCTGCCCATGCCCTTCTTGGGAGGGCTGTCCTAGCCATGAACCTCTCCCTGGCCCATGACCTCTTCCAGACAACTTCAGTGTCCCATTCGGGAGTCTTGAGAATGTCCTGAATGTCCTTCCATATAGTTCTGGGCTTCAGGAAACTGGAGGGATGGGGGCTACCCTGAGCCTCTCATGTCTAGATGAACCATGTCACTCACGTATTCTCCAGTGACTGCTTCCTTGGCAGCACTAGGTGTAGGCACAGGAGCTCTGTGTCACGGCAGCTCCACACTTATCTGGGGGCTTCTAGCGTCTTCTCCCCTCCTGTGAGATTTGTCCCCAAGGGTAGATGGCAGAGTTCAGGGCTATCCCACACCAGCAACTGAGCTGCAGCTTCATCTGCAGACTTCTCCTCCTCCCCAGGCCTGGGTGCCTTTTATCTAGTCTGGGTGGGCAGGGGATAACTGACTCTAGTGGGTCATGTCCCCTCCTACTTTGTTCATCCTACACCTAGACTGTGGATCCTGAACTGAAAACCTCCGAACTTGGGACTTCTGTTCTTTGGTCCTTTCTGACAACTACCCCTAGGGGTAGTGGTGGGAGCGGAGTGGAGCATGACATGCTCTCATGGGGAATGATGGTTGTGAGGTGAAAGGGGGTGCCGGGGAGACAAGGAGACATGCCAGATAATAGCTCAGATTTGTGTCCTGTCATGGAGATTTACAAGGAGAGCAGGCAACATGGAGCAACAGGGACTCGCATTCATTGCTGGTGGGAAAGCAAAATGGTACGGCCACTGTGGAAGACAATTTGACGGTTTTTCAAAAAACAAAGCATACTCTTACCATATGACTCAGCAGGCACGCTCCTTGGTGTATGCCCAAAACAAAGTAACTGAAAAATTGAAATTTTACTTTGTCTACAAAGACACCTTCACTTGGATGTTTATAGCAGCTTTATTCCTAATTTTCAAAACTTGGAAGCAGCCAAGATACCATTTGGTAGGTGAATGGATAAATAAACCATGGTGCATGTGTCCAGGGGGTGGCTGGGCTCCACCCTGCCGTATGAGTTTGGACAATGTATAATGGAATGTTACTCAGTGCTAAAACGAAATGCGCTATCAAGCCATGAGATGACATGGAGGAAATTTCAGTGCATGCTACAGAGTGAAAGAAGCCAGTGTGAACAGGTACATATTGCATGACATTCTGGAAAAGGCAAAACTATGGAGAGAGTAAAAAGCTCAGTGGTTGCCGAGAGAGAGAGAGAAGGTTGAATAGGCAGAACACAGAGGATTTTTAGGGCAGTGAAGCTACTCTGATATTCTAATGATGGATAGATATCATTATACGTTGTCCAAACCCATATAATGTACAACACCAAGAGGGAACCCTAACGCGAGCTATGGACTTTGGGTGATTATGAGGTGTTGATGTAGGGTCATTGATTGTAACAAATGCATTACTCTGGTGGCAGGGGAGGCTGTGCATGTGCAGGCATGTGGGATGTACAGGAACTCTTTGCACCTTATGCTCACTATGCTGTGAATCTAGCACTGCTCTAAAAAACAAAGTCTATTTAAAAAACAGAGTCACATCACATGTACTGTGTTATTAACTTCTTTTTATACATCAGGAGTGTTTACCACCGTCATCACATATTCTTTTATAATATAGTCTGTAATGAGTATGCCATATTTCATTGTATACAAGTTTCATACTTTAGCCATTCTCCTATTTTTGGATGTTCAAGTTTCCTTTTTCTTTTTCCTTTCTCTCAGAAAAAAATGCTAGATGAATTTCCTTGGACATAATCTTTGTGCAAATTTCTGTTCCCTCGAAATAAATAAGGATATTTATTTTCATGTAAATAGTTGAGGATTTCCCACATCATCCCCACACAAGCTCTTGTGCACATTTCCACAGATACCCGCACAGACACAGAGACACACAGAAACACAAAGCCACGTGCAGTCTTGACTTCACTGTAGAGAATTTAGCTCATCTGCTTTGAATCTAGACACAATAAAAACATCCCCCTCTTTCCAGGTACCACCAGGAAGTGAAGGCACCTGTGCGGGAGGGTGACAACTGCACACATGAATCACCCCAAGGTGCCCTAGCCTCCTTTGCAGTTGTCACCCTCCTGCATGGGTGGCTGTACAGATGTCTTCACTGGGCGGTAGAGTGATCAACTCCTCCCAATTCACCTGGGACTTTACTGGTTTTAGCACTGAAAGTCCCTGACTCTAAGAACCTCCCCCAACCTGTCCTGATAAAACTAGCATGGCTGGTCACCCTAAAAGGCAGAGGGTGGGGCTGGGTCCCTCTCCTTCAGTGCTGGCCTCCTCCCCTCATGGGCAGATACCAGGTCCGCTGGGCTTACCCCGAAGGCATTGCAGAAGCTTAGGGACTAAGAAAAGTTTGACGCTGTTGGAACACAGCCTAAAGCCCGCTGGTGCTCTCGAAGGGAAGCAAAGGAAAGCTGTGTGTTCAGGGGCCTGCTGGGCTCAGCCCTGCCAGATGAGTTGACTAAACCTATCTCCATCTCAGTGCCCAGTGAGTGTTGGGGACTTATCGTTGTCTTCTGAGGAGTGACATCAGCCGCCAGTTGGTTCATCCATCTGCAGCCACTCCCCTTCCAAGCCAGTTCCAAGCCTCAAATGTATCTCTGCTCAAAGTCTGTGATGACACTCCATTGCTGTTGGGATGGTAGGACAGTGTGGGTGGAACACAGATTTTGGAATCAAACAGATTAGCGTTCAAGCTCCAACGTTCTCAGGCTATGTGACCTTGGACAAAGTCCTTGATTTTTCTTTTCTTTTGTTTTTTTTTTTTTTTGAGACGGAGTCTTGCTCTGTCGCTCAGGCTGGAGTGCAGTGGCGCCATTTCTGCTCATTGCAAGCTCCGCCTCCTGGGTTCATGCCATTCTCCTGCCTCAGCCTCCCCAGTAGCTGGGACTACAGGCGCCCGCCACCACACCTGGCTAATTTTTTTTGTATTTTTAGTAGAGACGGGGTTTCACTATGTTACCCAAGATGGTCTCGATCTCCTGACCTCGTGATCCGCCCATCTCGGCCTCCCAAAGTGCTGGGATTACAGGCGTGAGCCACCGTGCCCAGCCAGTCCTTGATTTTTCATTTTCCTCATTTATAAATGAAAACAAAATCTGCCCTGTAGGGCTAAAGGGAGAAGTAAATTAAATAACATAACACATTTATAAAGTGCCCTGCACAATATCTGCTACAAGGTAAGTATAAAATAATCAGTCACTATTGTTTTGATGATTTAGAACATCATCCAGAGACCCCAGACTGGGGTCATTCAGCAACCCCCCACCCTGACCTTGCCTTCAGCTCTGGGTTCATATTCACATCACCCACATCTACAATCACACCCACACTTCTGCTGCCCGTACTTCTTGCTAAGGTAAGTCCTTTCCTTTCTGGCCACAGTCTTTTGCTGATTTGCTCCCTTGCCTGGAACTACAGTCCCCTGTTGAAGCTCCTACTCATTCTACCGTAGCCCCATTCCACCTCCTCCAGGAAGTCTTCCCCAACACCCCAAGATGAAATGGAGCTTTGCTTCCTCCTTGCTCTACCATTTACTTTCTGCAGCTTGCACTTAGAGACCAGCCTTGCAGTCAGAATGGTTTCCTGTATGGCTATTTGCATCCATATCTCTTTTCCCCTGTAGATCTTGAGCTGCTTGAGGGCAGGGTCTGTGACCTGTTCATCTCTGCCAGCCTCAGAGCCTAGCACAGAGCTCTGCACACAGCAGCTGCTCCAGTGAAAGTGTTCATTTGTTCATTGTCCTAAGAGAGTGGTGGACACTGGGCACTGTGGAAAAGCAGAGGACAAAGGAATCACCTGCCTGGGGAGCATGGCATGTTATAGAGAAGGTGGCCTGGACACTCAGTTTTGAAAGAGCAGGAAGGTAGAAGAGAAAAAGAGACAGAGGAACAGATAGTCCAGGTGAAAGATGAGTGTGGGCAAAAGCCTGGGGTTGGGCAAGTGTGTGTTTAGGGAAAAGCAAGGGGTCCTATTGCTGATGGCTGGGATGGGTGCAGGTGTCACAGAAAGCCAGGTTAGAATCTGGCTGAGGAGGGAGATGCCCAACCACCCCAGTTCTTGCTTGCTTGACTGTGAACACTCTCTAGCTGGTATGGCCCAGGTGGACCAGAAGGATGCAGAGAAAATGTTGTGATGTTAAATATAGATGCCCTGTTAAACTTGAATTGCAGATAAACGAATAATTTTTAGTAAGCATAAGTATGTCCCATGCTTAGGTGAGACATACTTGCACTGCACAATAGCATATTGTTTATCTGTAGTTCAAATTTAACTGGGCATTATGTTCTTATTAGCTAGATCTGGCAACCCTCTCTGTGAGGAATACAGTAATGCTGCCGCGTCAGAGGTGTCATTACCATTTTTTGGGCCATTGCTTCATGAGCAAAGACAGATTGAAGTGTATGAATCCCCACTGCACCTAAATGCAGATAAACATGACGAACGGTAATGGCTCCGGAGGAATCAACGGGAGTGTTTCCAGCAGCAGGTGAGTTGTGGGCGCTGGAAATGAGCATTTGGATACTGGAGCTCAGGACCCACCTGCCATCCCTGGGGTGTGAATTTCACAAGGGGGTATCTTCTGAAGGAGCAAGGCTCAGGCCTGAAGAAACAAGGCTAGAAGTAGCGATTGAGTTTCCAGGCTCGCCCACTTAAAGTCTATTTTGCTATTAAGGGGCAGAGATTTAGCAATATTTTTAATGAGGCTGGTTTGGGGGCTGTCCTGGAGCCCAGCTTCTATTTGAAACCCAATTTTTATGGTGATGGAAACTCTTTTGTCCCTGATTAGAAAGAAAGACGGATACATCAGAAACACAGCTCCTTCAAGCCAACCACGGTTGCTGTGGTCTCCAGGCCATGTTCCAAGGAAGTAGGGGTGGAGGACGGGCATATTAGTGGAAACTGGGGAGTAATAAAAAAGGTAGGCTCCCTCTCACCTCTCTCCTTCAGCTACCAGACCCTCAGAGAGGAAGTATTATTTACTAGGCACAAACCATGAGCTAAATATTTTGGGTTCATCACCTTGGGTAATCTTACAGTACTTGTTTGGTGTTATCTCATTATATGGAGATAGAAACTGAGGCTCGGAGAGGTGAAATAACATGCATAATAAGGTCATATAATTCAGCAAAGCCAGGACTTGAACCTGTGTCTATGAAGCTTCAAAATATTGGCTTTTTATTTTGGGCCACATTGGAAATAACTCCCTGGAAGCCCCCACAACGGGTCCTGGGATCCAACTACAAGATTCAGTATTCCCGACCTCACAGCCCCTGATCCAGCCAGTCCCAGCATGGAAGGGCTGGCTATTTGTCCACCAAGGCACTTGCTCTATGGGTGTCCAAGATGGTGGCTGTTGCCACATTTCCAGGAGGGACCCAGTGTTGCTGCTACTGTTCTCCAAAGCCCTCCCACACTCCTGTCGTCCCTGAATGACTTAATCTGTGCGCTCTCTGAGACTTAGTTTGCACCTGTTTGTGAGCCTCCTGGAATTATTGATTGCCCTAAGTGGAGAGCTCCTGGGGGTGGGGATTGGGCAGGAACCGAGTTAGTCCTCTCTTCCTTCCAGGTGTTCTAAATGTGTTCATGGAAGGGAGAAAACCCCAAAGGTTTATTGAACTAGAGTAGCCCAGGCAAGAAGAGCTGATGACATGTACACTGACCAGGCCAGACTAAGCTTATCTGCCTGGATTATTTAATATCTGATGCCTCAGAAGAGTGATAGGGCATTAGCTAAGGTAATGCTGGCTGCTATAACAAACTCCTAATTATATGATGGCTCAAACAACAGATGTTTATGTCTCACTTGTAAAGTACCAGACACATGTTCTGATAGGTATAGGGTTGCTAGATAAAACATGACACCTAGTTAAATCTGAATTTCAGAGAAACCACAAATAATTTTTTTCAAGTGATAACTCTCTACTCAGTTTTTCTAAGCATCTAGGACTGGTCCAGAAAGGTGGCTGGGGTTGCCTCTGTCCCTGAGCTGGGATGTATACTAAGAAGGCATTCATTGCTTATCTGAAGTTCAAACCTACCTAGACGTTTTGTTTTCGTTTTTGTTAATTCTGGCAACTCTAGACAGGTGGGTGGTCCTTCTTCAGTATTGGTTTAGGGACCCAGGCTCCTTCACTTCCTGGCCCTGTCCCTTCAACCTCTGGTTTCCACAGTCATGACACCCATTTGTATCAAACTGATGAAAGGGAGTGAGCATGAGGATCATTTGAGGGAGGTTTTTGTGGACTGAGCTGTAACTAGAACACACGGGTCTTCTCTCATTCCATTGGCCAGAACCAGTCATATGGCCATGCCCACCTCCAAGTAAGGCTGTGAAACGTAGTCCAGCTCTGTGCTCAGGAAGAAGTGGAAGAAATTTCATGGAGACACACACACACACACACACACACACACACAACTTTTTAAAGAAGGCATGATACATTTTCTTGGGTAGTCTTTTTAAGACTACAGCTTTACTTCAGCAAACACACACTCCAGGAGGGAACAAGCCAGTGCCCACATCCGTCACGGCGAGAGTTCTTCCCTCTGCGTTCCATGAAGAAAACAAATAAACAAAACGTTTATTTCTTCTATGAAGTGAAGTCCTGGTAACAAGTTGTTGAGTTTGTGCTCTTAAACAAGCAGCAGGATGGAGAATCAAAACTTTGAACCTACCAAAGGCCCCCAAATCCATCTGCTGAAATGCTAACACAGGGTGATGGCATTTGGAGGGGGTGCCTCTGTAGGTGATTAGATCCCCCCGAATGGAATTAGTGCCTTTGTAAAGAGGTCTGAGGGTGCGTCTTTGCTTCTTCCACCATGTAGGGAGACGGCAAGAGGACAGGTGTGTCTGTGAATGAGGATGCAGGCTCCCACCATAACCCGAATCTGCTGATGCCTTGACCTTCACCTTCCCAGCCCCCAAAACTATGAGAAATAAACTTCTGTTGCTGATAGCTACCCAGTCTACGGTGTTCTATTATAGCAGTTCAAATGGACGAAAACAGCATTCAACAGACCTGGGATCGATCCTGGTAGAACCTGGTACAATCTTCTAGCGATGGCACCCAGAACAAGTTACTCAACCTCTCTGAGCTTCAATTTTACCATCTGTGAAATGGGGCTAACGGCATGTACCTAATGGGGTGCTATGAGGACACAGCCTGGCCCAACACTTGGCATATAACTAGAGCTCGACAAATAGGAACAATCTCACAGCTTCTGTTCCCTCTGTGGTCCTGTGCCAGCTACCCAACTTGATCCTGAGCTGAGCCTGTCTGGCAGACAGACTGGAGGTTCCTCCAGGAATCTGCCTGTGGCAAGGAGAGCCAGGTTGATAAACTAAGCCTGGCAACCAGCCTGAGTCACCCACCAGTCAGGAGGAGAACTTTCCTACTGGTCCAGGCCTCTCATGGATTTGTGTCTGGGGCCTCTGGGGGAGGGGATTGGTCCAAATAAAACTTCTGAAAAATATTGGAACACAAGCCTCCTTGGAACAATGCCAAAGCGGGGGAGAGGCAGTCCCCACAGGGACGCAGGCTGGCTGTGGACCATCCAAGGTGCAGATGATGGTGGCGAAGATGGTGCTGCCGAGTGGGAGGTGACTTCAAGGCGGGCACAGAGGCAGTGTGTGTGTGTGTGTGTGTGTGTGTGTGTGTGTGTGTGTGTGGCGGGGGGCGTTCTCCCATGACTTGGTAGAAAGCTGAAGAAGAAAGAGAAGAAGCAGTAGCTGAGATGATAACTGGTAAAAACATAAGAGTTTTCCAGAAATACTTGAGGAGGTACTGGAAGCAGCTAGACGGCCAGAATGATCAGGTAGAGGGGACACAATAAAACTGTGAAACATTAGTTATCCATAATGACCCCCTTTACACCAGGGTTGCTGTGGTTGGGGTAACCTAGGTTGCATCATTTTTTTCAAAGAATAATTCCCCAGGCTACATTTGATTGCTGTTGGCATGAGTGTGTCTCCCTGACCCCCACCCACCAATTAATGTCTTCCCCCAGGGCTCTGTGTTCTTCAGGAGAAGGTGCTTTGCCATCCTTGATTCAGACTCAACCTCTCTGTTCTCCCTGCCTGCATCTCACACCCCTCCGATTATGGAAGGATTGTCTTTTGGTCTCCAAATCATTAATTTTGGTTGTGTAGCTCCTGCCTAGCAGAGCTTTTTCTGCTCTGAAAAACTCTGATTATAAATAGTTCAATAATACACGTCCTCCTGAGTTTAAGACTCTGGCTTATATAATTGGAAATCTGGATGTGAAGCAAGTTAAAGTTGATGCCATAAAGACAGTAAAATAATTAATCACTTTGCTCTGTTTAATAGATTCAAGGGCATAGGAACAGCCTTGCGGCCAGGGTGAATCTTCGGGAGTGGCACTGGCTGTCATGGCGACCTCAGCAGGCACTGGGGAGATAGACCAGGAAATCAGCACCTGGGGCTGGAGGATGGGGTCTCAGCAGGCTGTGCCCCTCCAAGCTCACCAAGGCCCTCCTGATCAAGGTGTCAGGCATCTGTGACCTCCTGATCCCCCACCCTCCCCCTGTCCCAGGGTTCCTGCGTATTGCACATGTCCTCAGGCTCATACAAGCCTGGTCCCCCCAGCTGCCTCCCTGGACATGGAGGTTCTGATTAGTTAATCCCTCTTCAGCCCACAAAGGACTTGAACACCCACTATCTTGCTCTATCCTCACAAGGCTCTGTGAGGCAGGCAGAACAATGATTCTTTCCCTCCCACTTGTCCTCAGGGAAAACAAAGGCTCCCCTGCTTCTGGGGAAATGGCCCATTTCACATGTATCTTTCTCAAATTCACACAGCCAGTTGGTGGAGCCAGGTCTTACATTCCGATCGGGGTGACACCTCAGCCTGTGCCTTCTTGGCTCTGCTCGCTGGGTCCCTGAGAGGCCAGGAGCAGCAGATTGTGGACGTCCACCTGAGGGAGGCTGCTCCAAGGGCAGGGACCAGCTGGGAGAGCATAACTTCGAGCATCAACAACGTGCCGGGCCAGGTCCTAACCGCCTTCACACACGTGACCTCGTTTATTCTTCAAATCACCATCTAAGGTAGCTGCACAAAGAAACAGGCACAGAGAGGGTAGGAAACTCATGTAAGATCAAATGGCTCATAAATAGCAGAGACAGGATTTGAACCTGTGCTTTCAACCACTGTAACCTGTGGGCTCCTTGGAAGCCTGTGAGCAGCCTTGAGATGGGTTCGAACTCTTACTTGAGTCATTGCCTCAGGGTCGATTCTAGGGTCTAGCACAGGAAGGGGTTCATGAGATGTTTGTTGAAGGACTGGAAGGTCCGGCAGGGTGGGGTCCTGCTGCCTCTGGCCTGGCTGTCTTCCTTCACTAATTCCAAGCACACACATTTCCTGACCTGGGCCAGGCCCTGTCCTGCACTGGGAACACGGGGGTGGATGAGCCACAGCCTCTGCATCTGCAGGGGGCAAGTGGAGGGTAGCGGGGCAGGTGATAGCCAAGTCATGTGGTAAGTGCAGGACTAAGAGCACCATGGATGCCTGCAGAGCACCAGCCTAGGTCAGGGCAGCCTGGTAAGGTGACAGTGGGGAGAGGACAGGCATGCCAGGTGGAAGGAACAGCATCAGCAAAAGCCTTGGCGGCAGGAAAGAGATGGGGTGAATGGGATCCAGAGCCATGGTAGGGGGCGTGCTGGAGATTGTAAAGGCCTTGAGTGCCAAGGTAAGGACTCTGGATTTTCTCCAGAGCCGCTGAGCAGTGCCATGGCCCAGTGTGGTTTTAGGAAGCTGGGTCTAGTGAGACAGACTGGAGGTCGGGAGGCCGGGGAGGAGAGGGCGGGTGGCAGTGGGAATGAGGGCAGTGGCTCTGCTTGGTGAGGGAGTGTAGGGGATAGCCTGGAGCCTGCCTTGACTTCTATACGTGTTTGAGCCCCCTCACCCCCGCACCAAGGCCAGTTTTAGGCTTATTCTGTGGGTTGTGAGTGAGCTCCGGGGAGGGGCTGAAGCGACGCATTTGAGACCCCCAACCAACTTCTGCCTTTAGGACTATGATGAGAGGAGGAGCTCTTCGCTTGGCGTTCTTGGCACTTTTACCTGGATCTGTCCGAGGTGACTTCTGGAATGAGTGTCCTGAGGGCAGGGGACAAGCCCAAGGCGGTGGAGATCATCACCAAAACCAGAGCGACCTGGGTTTCAATCTCAGTCCCACCATTCAGAAGCTGTGTGCCCTTGGAGAAATCATGTCACTTCTCTGGGCCTCTGTTTTCTTATCTGTAAAGTGGGGCAATAGTGATGCTGCTCCTACAGCAGCTGTGAGGCTCCAGCAAGCTTTATCTGGAAAGCACGTGGCATACAGAGGTGCTCAGTTACATGTCACTCCCGGGACCTTTGTCATCATCTTGTCTTGCTGTTGGGATCAACACACTGAAGAAACTGCAAAAGACTGCTGGGTGTGGTGGCTCACACCTGCGATCCCAGCACTTTGGGAGGCTGAGGTGGATCACCTGAGGTCAGGAGTTCAAGACCAGCCTGACCAACATGGTGAAACTTCATCTCTACTAAAAATACAAAAATTAGCCAGGCGTGGTGGCAGGCGCCCGTAATCCCAGCTACTCGGGAGGCAGAGGCAGGAGAGTCAATTGAACCTGGGAGACGGAGATGGCAGTGAGCCGACATCAAGCAACTGTACTCCAGCCTGGGCAACAAGAGTGAAACTCTGTCTCAAAAAAAAAAAAATTAAAAAAATTAAAAAATAAGAAATTGCAAAGGATTGTTGTTTACCTGCTGAGTAGCTGCAGGCAAACAGCTTGAAGCTGGGGTTGGGGGAACGGTGGGGTTGAAACCCCTCCCTCTCTGTCCTCTGGAGCAGGACCACCTGGGATGGGGGTCAGGTTCAGGGGGTCTGACACCTACCTCCTGGGAGACGAGCATAGAGAGAGTAGTCTCCATTCCCCACCCATCCCTCTGCCTAGCCCGTCTCCTGCAACACTGTGCAGGAGGGGCCAGGCTGGGGCGTACTACCATTTCACAGGGGGGAAGTGGGGCCTAGGGAGGCAATGGGACTCCCCACAGTTTGCTCTGAGCTGGGAGGGAGGCCTGGGTTCCTCTGTGGGGATTACAGAGGACCTTGAAGTCTCTTTGTGGCAGGCCGGTGTCACGCAGACAGGGGCAGGCAGCGACGTGAGCACTTCTGCCGTCTCCAGTGAGGAATGCGCTGCTCAGGTGAGGAGGGCCTTGCTCAAGGTGACTGTGAGCTCCCGACTTCTCAGTGTGCTGGCAAATGGACCCCATCCATCCTGGGAGGGAGAGGGCCTGACTCTCGCCCCACACAGCCCATCAGGGTGGCCATAAGCTCTCCAGGCGCCTGGGAGAGCATGATGGCCAGCTCCCTCGGGACCCCAGCAGCCGAGGACAACGCCTGGTTCCCAGCGGCCCCGTGCCTGTCGGGTGACCTTGAGGACTCACCTTCCCTGGTGGCGGCTGCTGGGAGTGGAGGAACAGGGCTCAGTCACAGGATGGAGGCAGGTGTGTGTGTGTGCGTGGTGTGTGTGTAATGTATATGGATAGGCATCTCCCCAGCTTTTTTGGGGGGAAGAGAGCATCCAGCTGGGTCTCCTCCCAGGTCCTACCAGCCTGTCAGGCAGGAGGGGAGACCTGGGAGAGACTGACTTGGGCTGACCTGGAGGGGATCGACCCCGAGGCCCTCCCTGAGATCTGAGCTGGCATCTGCTTCCGCCCCGTCTCTCTGGCTCCTCTACCCAGGACTAGTTACGGTCACCATCACAGTCAGCAGGACTGTCAAGCACTGTTTTAAGTATTCATATATATCCACCCAGTTAGTCCTCATTTTACACATGGGGAAACTGAGGCACAGAGGGCTTAAATTGTCTAAGGTCACAGGGTCAACATGCACTCAGTCACTCCCTTCTGTGGCACTGCCTCAGGGGGCCACATGTGCTGGGAAATGCTGCTGTCCTGAAGCAACTCAGCATCTGCTGGGTCAAGAGAGGCGCAGGTAAGGTGCTGAGGACCTCGGAAGAAGGAGGACCACAATGACAGCTGTGTGGTGTGTACAGTTGTGTGCTATATTTGTGTGGTGTGTGGGGGGTGTGTTTGTGTATGGTGTGTGTGATGTGGCATATGTGTGGTGTGTGTGTATGTGTGATGTGGTGTATGTGTGGTGTGTGTGCATGTATAATGTGGTGTATGTGTGGTGAGTAATGTGTGTGTTGTCTTTGCATGTGATGTGTTTGTGTGTGGTGTGGTGTATATGGTATGTGTGTTGTGAGTGGTGTGTGGTGTGAGTGGCATGTGTGAGTGATGTGCAGTGTGTAGCGTGTTTATGTGGTGTGTGTGCTGTGGTATATGTGATGTGTGAGTGGTGTGTGTGTCGTGTGTGGTTGTTTATGTGGTGTGCGTGATGTGTGTGGTTGTGTATGTGGTGTGTGATGTGTGTGAGTTGTGTGTGTGGTGTGATGTGTGTGAATGGTGTGTGCTGTAGTGTATGTGGTGTGTGTGAGTGGGGTGTGTCTGTTTTGTGTGTGTGAGTGGTATATGTAGTGCGTGCATGCTGTAGTGTGTGGTGTGTGTGCTGTGGTGTGTGAGTGGTGTGTGTGTGGTGAGTGGTGTGTGGTGTGAGTGGTGTGTGTGAGTAGTGTGTGAATGATGTGTGTGGTGTGTGAATGGTGTAAGTGGTGTGTGTGTGGTTAATTATTGAATTGAATTATTAGTGGTCTATTATTGGTGTAAGAGTGTGTGTGTGTGTTGAATTGATATTGAATGGTCATGTGTGTGAATTATTATTGAGTGGTATGTGAATTATTATTGTGGTGTGGTGGTGTGTGGGTGTGTGAGTGGTGTGTGTGTGGTGTGGTGGTGTGTGGTGTGTGTGTGTTGCGTGTGTGTGCTGTGTGTGTGGTGTGTGTGTGAAGAGTGTGTACGTGGTGTGAGTGGTGTGTGTGGTGTGTGTAAGTGGTGTGTGTGAATAGTGTGTGTGAGGTGTGTGAGTGGTATGTGTGAGTGGTGTGTGTGTGGTGTGAATGGTGTGTGTGGTGTGTGTGAGTGAGTGTTGAGTGTGTGTGCTGTGTGTGTGTGGTGTGTGTGTGTGGTGGTGTGAGTGGTGTGTGTGGTGTGTGTGAGTGTTGCGTGTGTGTGCTGTGTGTGTGGTGTGTGTGTGTGAAGAGTGTGTATGTGGTGTTTGAGTGGTGTGTGTGTTGTGGTGTGTGTGAATAGTGTGTGTGGTGTGTGGAATTGGTGGTATGTGTGAAATTAGTTATTATTATTGGTGTGTGTGGTGTGTGTGTGAGTGTTGCGTGTTGGTGTGCTGTGTGTAAGTGTGTACGTGGTGTGTGGAGTAGTTATTATTATTGGTGTGTGTAAGTGGTGTGTGTGTGTGGTGTGTGTGAATAGTGTGTGTGGTGTGTAAGTGGTATGTGTGGGTGGTGTGTGTGGTGTGTGTGAGTGGTGTGTGTGGTGGTGTGTGTGGATGCTGTGTGCATGCCGTGGTGTGAGTGGTATTATTATTGTGAATTATTATTGGTGTGTGCATGCCGTGGTGTGAGTGGTGTGTGTGTGGTGTGTGTGGATGGTGTGTGCATGCCGTAGTGTGTGTGTGTGTGTAGTGCATGTGTGCTGTGGTGTGTGTGTTGTATGAGTGGTGTGTGTGTGAGCAGTGAGGTATGTGTGGGCTGTGTGGTGGGTTGTGTGCACTGTGGTGTGTGTGTCACGGTGTGAGAGGTGTGTGTGTGCTGTGGAAAGTGGTGTGTGTGAGTAGTGTGGTGTGAGTGGTGTGTGCTTTGTGGTGTGTGCGTGGGGGTGCGTGCGTGGTGCGTGTGTGCTGTGGTGTGAGTGGTGTGTGTGTGCTGTGGTGTGTGTGTATGTGGTGCGTGTGTGCTGTTGTGTGTCAGTGCTATGTGCTGTGGTGTGTGTGGTGTGTCTGTGTGCTGTGTGTGCTGTGGTGTGAGTGGTGTGTGGTGTGTGTGTGAATCATGTGTGAGTGGTGTGTGAGTGGTGTGTGTGTGCTGTGGTGGTGGTGTGGTGTGTGTGAGTGGTGTGTGCTGTGGTGTGTGTGATGTGTGTGTGAGTGGTGTGTGTGTGCTGTGGTGTGTGTGGTGTGTGAGTGGTGTGTGGTGTGCTGTGGTGTGTGGTGGTGTGTGAGTGGTGTGTGAGTGGTGTGTGTGCTGTGGTGTGTGTGATGTGTGTGTGAGTGGTGTGTGTGCACTGTGGTGTGTGCTGTGGTGTGTGTGGTGTGAGTTGTGTGTGAGTGGTGTGTGTGAATGGTGTGTGAGTGGTGTGTGAATGGTGTGTGAGTGATGTGTGAGTGGTGTGTGAGTGGTGTGTGTGTGCTGTGGTGTGTGTGGTGGTGTGTGAGTGGTGTGTGCTGTGGTGTGTGTGATGTGTGTGTGAGTGATGTGTGTGAGTGGTGTGTGTGTGGCGTATGTGTGCTGTGGTGTGTGTTATGTGGTGTGTGTGTGGTGGTGAGGGAGGGAGTTTCGGAGAAAGAGGTGGCAGGTGGCAGGTGGCGCAGGTGGCAGGTGGCGCCGGCAGCCACCAAGGGCGGAGGAGGGCCTTCTGGACGAGGAAACTAGTGGTGAGCAGGGGGCCAGAGGAGGTAAACGCTGTGGCATGCTGGGGGTGCAAAACATTGTCATGAAAGATAAGACTGGGGGGCTGGTTAGGACAAGATTGTGGAGGACACTGATTATCAAGCTGGAATTATGCAATTTCTGTCGAGAGCACCTGGTCACCACCGCAAGTCTTTAAGCAGCTATGGATGGGAGGCGACTTTGGCAGCGGCGGGCGAAGATGGGTTAGAAGGGGACAGGAATGAGACAAGAGGAAAGGAGGGAAGAAACGAGGTAGGGAGGACGGGAAGGCGTGCAGGGAGGGGGCCAGTGCGAGAGGGACATGGGATGGAGTCCACAGGGCTGGGCTGGGGAAGAGCTGGGGACTCCAGGTTTTCTGGTCAAGAGAGACTGGAGACGCCACTGACAGAAAGAGGAGGAACAGGTGTGGGGAGAACTGATGTTTCTCCGACCAGAGCCATCTGCGGAAACGTCGTCTCCTCCGTGGAGCCTGGCTTTCATTCCTCACAGCAGTGATCACTGCATGGCAAACAATCACATTCATCATTTATTTGGTTTTTGTCTTTGCTCAACCAGCATATAAGAGAGTAGGAATTCCATCTGCCATGTTCCCAGCGCTATCTCCAGAACCTACAACAGTGTCGGCTTCTAGTAGGTGATCGCTAAATTTTTTTTTTTTTTTTTTCGAGTAAATAAACGAATGACTCACGTCGTGCTGGAGGGGGACTGTGGGACAAGCATCCAGGAGGACTGGAGATCTCCAGGAGGGACGTCTGAGCAAACAAGAATGTCCCACACTTGGAGGTCACCAAGCCCAGGCTGTGCCTGAGATGGTTCTAAGAGAGTAAGAGAGAACAACAGAAAGAAATCGGATCACCTCCTGTGCCCCCAGCGCCTGCACAAAGTCAGGCACACAGTAGGTGTTGCGTGTTGGTTGACTGAATTAATGGATGAACCTGCTCTTCGGCGAGGAATGAGCCTTTCTGTGCATAAGGGGCTCGAGCAGGAAGAGAGCAGGCCGAGAGCGTGCGCTGGCGACCAGAACTTGCCTCAGCTTCACGGGTAACACGTTGTGCTTCCCCGGAGACTCCGAGCGGGAGGAAGTGGGACTATAGAGAGGGGCCCACGTGGGTAGAGCGTCTACCTCAGAGAGGTGGAACCTCATTGGGCGAGTGGATAGCCAATGAAGAGGCGCCCTGAGGAAGAGCCCGCCCCTGGAACTGGGCCGGGGCACCGCCCCCGCGGAGGAAACCCCGCCCCTCCCCGTGCATGACCAGGGTGTCCCAGAGGCGAAGTCTGTCGTCTCCCAGGCTACTTGGTGGCCCTCCTTTTTCCCTTCTCTTCTCTTCCCTTCCCTTCGTTTCTGTTTCCTTCGCGTAATGCATTTATTTTATAATACTTTTAGTGACACGGGAGTTTTCAGAATGCAGACTCGAAGATACACGGTGATCTATGTGAATAGTCTGGGCTCTGAGGATACACCTTGAGACCCTCTTTTCATGGGCCTCACCGTCTATGGGTGGAAACACAGTAAACAAACCTGCAGTCTCCTCTATAATTACACATTGAATAAGTGTGTCAAGAAACAAAATAATGGGGCATAATTCAGGTAGCACTACTGGGAAAGTGACATTTGAGCTGAACTAGAGAGCAGCGCACCGTTGGCGGTTAGAGAAGTCTCCACACTGAGGGAACAACATGAGAGAAGTCCCCAAAGCTGAGATGAGTGTGCTGCATGTGGGGCCAAGCAGCCGGGCTAGACGGGGAGGCCCAAGGTGAGAGCAGAGGAGAGCAAGCCGTGCAGAACTCCTTCGACTGTTTTTATAATAGGAGTTTAGACTATTTTTTTTTCTCGGGATACTGGGAAGCCACTGAATATTTTTACAGGGAAGCGCCATGTGATTTTTATATAATTACTCTGACTTTGTGTGTAGAACTCCCAGGCTGGAGTGCAGGGGCGTGATCTCGGCTCATTGCAACCTCCACCTCCCAGGTTCAAGCGACTCCCCTGCCTCAGCCTGGGATCACAGGCGTGTGCACCACGCCCAGCTAATTTTTGTATTTTTAGTAGAGACAGGTTTCACCATGTTGGCCAGGCTGGTCTCGAACTCCTGACCTCAGGTGATCTACCCGCCTGGGTCTCCCAAAGTGCTGGCATGATCTCTGATCAAGAGCAAGAAGATTTCTGTTGAGGTGGCTGAATTTTCCTCTTTATGGCAGTTAGAGGCAATTTGAGATGAGGCAACACCCTGAAACTTGAGTTGAAGGGCAGTACCTCCGAAAAGGCACAGATTATCCCTAATTCTCTCCAGAAATATATGAGCTTGAGTATGGCCTTGGGCAAACAACTTTCAGGACTGAGAGAAGGCGTGGAGGGAGGGGGGAATGCATGGGATGTCCCACAAGCCACATAGGTCTGCCCAGGTGTCCCGCACATCCCAGTGCATTCCCTATAACCTATCCCAGAGTGGTTTTCCTTTTCTATCACAATCCCAATTTTCCCAGCTGAACCCTTCTCCAGTCCTGGGCAGCTGTGAGGCAGAACTTGCATTCCTGGGTTCTGCCATTTCCTTGCTAGAAGCCCCCAGCCTTCTTGCTTTCGTTTTGTGGTTCCTGAGAGGCACTTGCCTATAAGAAATCTGACTACCTGAATCCATAGTTGAATCAGGGTTCAAGCAGTTCATAGCAAGTGAAAAATGTCCTGTCTGGCCACCCAGCAGTGATAGGAGAGGAGGCTGAGTTGATGGTCCTCCAGGCTGTAGAGACCATGAAAGCAGGGATGTAGTAGGTCCTCAATAAGTTACTTGTTGTATGGATAGTACCTTCATCATGATTTATCAACTCTAAGGTGCCATCAACTGTAGGAAACACTGTCAATTCATTGACAACTTTTCAGGACATACAAAAGATAGACATGACATTAAACATACACACCAATTATAAGATACATTCTAACAGGAACACCAACATGTGAAAAAACAATACATACATTTGAGAATGGAGAACTTGTGTAGTAACAATCATCTCTCTGAGAACCAGTTTGCAAACCAACTGGTGGGGCCAGTTTTAGCTGTGAAGGGCGTGTTGCTTCCTCATTCTCCTGTGAATGCTTGCTTTTCTGTAGACACATCCCCAGTCCTGTGGATTTCTGGAGCCCAGTTTTCCTCTCCTCCAGAAAGTAGCCACGCCCCCCACCAGCAGATCTGCATGGATGAGCTCCCTAGGCCATCTCGCCAGCGACTTTGTAAATGACCAGCTCCACAACATGTTTTCTTTAGAGTTTACAGGAATAATGAAAGTGACATAGAACTGTGTAGCCAGATTCAAATGAAAGGACAAATGTAGTTGGCCAAAATGAACAATTATAGGAAACAAAGGGAAAATAACGATTAAAGATCTTTCATTACAGCCCGCTAATTATCATGAGTTCTGGACTTAACTGTTCAGGCATAGAATTAAAAACCTTAATTATATTGTCACCTTTGTCTCTCAGCTCCCATTGCCACAAATGAATCCATTTACTGTAAGTGCCGCTGATGAGCAGAAATTGATGGCAGTCCCAGTGAGGTGGGAGAGGGGCCCAGGAGTGTGTGTGGGGGTGTGTGTCAGGCAGCACTACCAGGCCCGCACAGCTGGGTGGCATCTGCATTCCAGGACATTATAAATTAGAAACATTTTTAATGAGACAAATACAGGTTTGATGGATTTTATGATTTCTTCTCCCCTCCAAACCGCTAACAATGCTCCTCCTCTTTCTTTTTTTCTTTCTATTAGAGCCAGCCTCTTGTTAAGTGATTGCATTAATGGTCTTTGGAGACAGGCAGAGTGTAGGAGGACAAGAGGGACTTCCCTTGTGAGGGCATTGGAAGGCTCTTCTCTCTGAAAGAAGACAATTCCCGGCTGTTGTTCCAAGTGGGAGCATTTTAAAGCCCAGTGAGATGAGTGGAAATGCAAGATCACTTTGAGAACTAGGGAAATTGGAAAAGAATGCAGCAGACTGGTTGGGGAGATAAAATCCTCAAAACTAGCCAGTTAGTTCTTTTGAGAGAGAGGCCAGCCAGTTCAGTGAGAGCCAGGCGTGGCTATTGGAGAGATGGCCAGGTGGTCAATTTCTTGACTTCAGGGTGGGATGGGGTGCGGCTGGGAGTGAGGAGCCCTAGAATTATAATCAAGCATAGTATTGCGGTTCTGGACACAAACTCAGGAGCCAGACTGCCTGGCCTTGAGTCCATGCTCCATCTCTTTCCGTGTGACTCTGGGCAATTTACCTAACCTGTCTGGGCTTCCGTTTCCTCATCTGTAAGGTGGAGCTATTGATAGTACCTACCTCATAGGGTTAATATGAGGATTAAAAGAGTTAATGTGCATCAAGGACAGACAGTGCCTGGCATATTAGAAGAACTACATAAATGCTAACTATACCAAGTAAACAACAGCCCTGAATTCAAATAGTCTTCCACTTAAAGGCAATGTGACCCCGGACGTGTTAACCTCTCCAGGCTTTCATTTCTTCTATAAAGTGAGGGAAGCCACCTCATATACTTTAGAGGTTTACACTGGGGAATCCTGAGAAAATACGAATGTACAACTGTTGTATACAATTACTAGATAAACTCCAGGACTGCCTTGCACCTTAGATTTCAGTGCCATGCAGAGAAAGGGCAGGCAAGTGGTCATGGAGAAACTTAACCTAAACTAAGCTGAAAGCCGTGTGCTAACAAACACTCAGTGGCCGTGGGTGTCTTGGGTGAGGGGTTGTTTCTGGAGGCAGGGGCTGTGCTGGGTGCAGAGTCGGAGCTCAGGCAATGTGGCTCCCACAACTGTGAATGCGTTGAGATCTCTGCCTGTCCCTGCATAACTGTGGATGGAGCACAGTCCCACCCTGGTGTCAGTGGCATGCCTATCTCCTATCTTTGGGAGAGTTGGGAGCCCGTGTTGCCATGGTGATATGGAGGAGTTAATGGGATGGAACTCTTCACAGGGCTGATGGTGGGATGGCAGCGGTGACTGCACTGCGTTAAGATGCTAGAAACAAAAGGGTGAGCACCTTGGCCACGCAAGATTGTGACCAAACCTAGCTCGTGGGAGTCTCAGGTTCTGTCTTCCAGAGAGCAGGAGGGAGTCTTGGCTGCTGAAGGTCTTTCCTCCCACTGTCTCTGCATCCATGACCCCGGGTCCTACCCCTGATTCTTCAGAAAAGGGACCTGAGGAAGGACAAAGACAAGCACAGGAAAGAGATGTCAGGGAGCAGCCCCACAGGCTGGGCAGAGGGAGAAGGGGGCACCAATTAGAGATGGGAACCAAGGGGCAGGAGAGAAAAATGTGCCCCCATCCCTCTTGCCCCAGGCCTCAAGTGAAGACCTCAGACGACTGGGTCTTACGGGTGACCAGGGGCTTCTATGTCCCTTCTCCTATCACTTTTGTTTCTCCAAAAACCTTGAAAGTAACAAAAGCAAGGTTTATTATCCCCATTTTCCTGACAAGCAAGCTGAGACTCAGTGAGGTGGGAGCCCTCCCCAAGGTCAGTGACAGAGTTAGGATCAGCCTTCTACCTGTAGGTCCCATGTCCTTTTTCCTAAAATCCTGAGACTGGCAGGACTTTGGGGTTGGGAGTGGGCAGAGCCTCCACTGCTCTCACTCCAGGCCTTCGGGTCTTTGTGCAGAAGCCCAGGCCCCTTCTTCAGCATTGAACTCCGGTCTCTGTGTGCCAGAAGCCAACCAGGTGAGAGCAGTTGCTCCATCAGCCTGTTCAGCTCCTCCCCACGAACTGGGCCCTGCAGAACTGACAAGGGCTTGGTGGAGAAGAGCGGGACTGAGCATCAGGGGAGGGCCAGCCTGGCCCACTTCCTTCCCCACCATGTGCCCCCCGTGTGACCTTGGATCAGCTTCTACCTCTGAGCCTCAGCATCCTCATCTGTAAAATGGGACAAACAGGACTTGCTTTCCCACCTCACAGGTTGGCTGTGGATGTTGAAACACCTAGTAAGTTGGGTACTACAACTGTGAAGAGGCACGAGCTGGGAGGCTGGTAGGTGTGGAGTTGGCCTGGTGCCACTGTTGCTCCTGAAACCCTCAGGAGAAAGCCTGAGTTCCCAGCCTGGCCCTGCCCTCCTGAGACACTTCCTGATGCAGCACAGCCCTCATCCTGCCCTCCACTTTACCATTTCCCAAGTTCCCAAGACTCTTGGACACATTTAGGTCTTTGCTCTGGTTGGTTCTCCCACCGTACCTCCCCCAGCCTGTCAGTGCGGACTCCCGCTAGAATGCTTCTCGGACTGCAGGACCTGTGCCTCCTCTGTGACCCGCTGTATGGTAAAATCATCGCCAGGACCATTTCCCTATTTGCAGCCCCTCTCCTTGCTCAGACTAAGCATCTGAAGGACCTGGTCCAGTAAGTGTTTGCTGACAGCCCTATGGGTATGGACTGCATGGCTGTCTTCACTGCACAGATGTGGAGATAGGGGCTCAAGTGAGGCAAGTGACTCACTCAGGTGCTCCTGTGGGCTGGAGGCAGACGTCTTCATCTCTGGTTACTGGTTCAGTGCAGTGCCGTCTCCCTTATTCATCTGGGTCCCACTCTTGAGGTCAGGTAAGTTGCTGGGAATGCACATATGTGAATCACAGTTCATTTAGTTGCAGATAATAGACATAACTTTAGTTGTTTAAGGAAAAAAAGGAATTTAAGAAAGAGGATTAGGTGCTTACAGAATCATAGAGTGGTGAGAGAAGCAGGGTCTCAGCTAGGTCTCCAAAAATGACACACAGAACAACACTGCAGAATTGGCTGGCCAGAGGAGCCCCCGCCTCTGCCACAATCAGGGAAGTAGGGGAATCCAGAAGCAGTCACCAGCGAGATTCACAACAGTAAAACAATGATGCCCAGGGCTCTGCTTCTTGACCTACTGGAACTTCTGCAGATACCTCTGCACAAGCCGAAGGAGCAAAGCAGAGGCAGCGCAGCTCCTGCCTCACCTTCACCTCCAAAGGCACTTACTCAAGTGCATCTGATTGGCTGGACCCAAATCACATTTTACCTGCCAGGGCATCTGAGAAATGTACTTTTGGGTCTTCTTGACTCTATGGTACAGGACAGCTCACTGGAAGGAGGGTGGAAAGGATACTGAGTGCCAAGCCACCACATCTACCATGCAGCCATGAGGCTGATCCAGGCCAACAGTCCAGGGACCGAATTGGAACAGCAGGATTGTTTACCCAGGGGAGAACCTGTCCTTAGCCAAAGGTTCCTGCAGTGCCACATTTTAAGAAAAGGAGCATTGCACTTCCTGAGACTACAGACAGATTTCTATCTGTAACTGGTGAGTGACCTTGGACAGCTCCCTGCATACACACATGGACACATTACATGCAACTTTCCGTGGGGCAAGCTTAACGGACTGATGGGGAGGAGCCTCTACAGCTTAATCTCTGCCTGAGTCTGTGTATTAGAATTGTTAAGATCTTGGTCTCTGGGGTCAGGCCCTTGCCATCCAAATGGGTCACTGTTCTGTGAGCTTGCTTTATTCTGCTGCCATGTGCTGAAAGCCAGCAGCCAGGAGTGATTCAGAGCATGGGCATGGACCCACACCTGACTCAGCTGAGCATGAGCTCTTTCTGCTCTGCCAGAGCTACTTCAAAGCTGGAGCTGGCTCCTGCCTTCGGGGCTGGGTTTCCCTGTGCCCTCTGCTTGACTAAGATGAGGTTACACTCAGGGAGGTGAGGTGATGAATGTGTCCCTGCTGTGGGGCCATAGGTGAGATCTTCTGCCACATAGGATCCATGTATCCATGGACAGCTGTTGACCCCTCTAAGCCTCAGTGCTCTCATCACTAAAGTTGCTTTCCTATCAGTGCCACCTCGAGGGTTAAAATGAGGATGAACGGAAACACCATGCACATCAAGCACTCAGCACGGTGCCCAGCACTCAATACGGGCTCAAAAACAATTGCTTTGTTGTCGTCATTGACTTTGCTTCAAACCAGTATCCCTACTGACGAGTCGTGACCAGATGTCATCATTCCTTTGCCTCTGCTTGTGAAGGTCACTGCAGGGGCTGCCCCAGAGCCCACTGAACCCAATTGTGTTAACCATTTGGTGGCTGACAAGGAGCTGGTCTTGGGTTCTGAAGAAAGGAATGGGTGAGTGAGAAAACTGGACCAGAGCTTCTTGGTCCTGGCTGCGCATTGAAAAATACTGATGCCAGCTCCACTGGCAGAGATCAGATGTAATTGGTCCCGGCCGGGGCCTGGGCATCATGATCTATCTATTATCTATCTATCTCTCTATCTATCTATCTATCTATCTATCTGTCATCTATCTATCTATCATCTATCATCTATCTATCATCTATCATCTATCTATCTATTATCTATCTATCATCTATCTATCTATCTATCATCTATCATCTATCTATCTATTATCTATCTATCTATTATCTATCTATCATCTATCTATCTATCATCTATCTATGTATCATCTATCTATCATCTATCTATCTATATGTCATCTATCTATCATCTATCTATCTATCATCTATCATCTATCTATTATCTATCTATCTATCTATCATCTATCTATCTATCTATCTATCTATCTATCTATCTATCTATCTATCTATCTCTATCTCCTGATGATGCTCATGGGGAGCTTTGACTGAGACACACTGAATCAGGGTCTCTGCTTTGATTTGACTGGGTTAGGACAGAATAGTGATGACCCTTACATCTTACCGGTGTATATTCTTGGTCCTCTGAATCCTTGCAGGGTAGGAATTAAGGTCCCTTCTTTATGAAGGGGGAAAGTGAAGCTTGTGGAGTTTGGATGACCTTGATTCACCAGCTTGGAAGGGCAAAGAGGAGACATTGTGGTCTTGCTATGTGAAAATCCCCCAGAAGAATTACTATCAATAGGGAATCTTTCTCTAGGCCCCTGTAGCTTCAGGAGCTGAGGGTTTGGACTGTCTGGTGGGGATCAGGTTGCCTGTTCTGTCTTCCTCTGATTCCAGCCAGCCTTCATCTTCTGCTGCTGGGGACGCAGAAGGGGCCCTGCCATTCTTTGAGGCAGGCTTCAGTTTGTCCGCAGCCAGGTAAAGAGAAGCCTGGCAGGAAGAGGAAGGAATTCCTGCTTGGAACAAAATATGGTTCTTCCAGGGGACGTATCTATGTGGTGGCTTCTTTTTTAAATTATTATTATTATGCTTTAAGTTCTGGGGTACATGTGCAGAACATGCAGTTTTGTTTCATAGGTATACACGTGCCATGGTGGTTTGCTGCACCCGTCAACCAGTCACCTACATTAGGTATTTCTCCTAATGCCATCTCTCCACTAGTCCCCCAACCCCCCAACAGGCCCCAGTGTGTGGTGTTCCCCACCCTATGTCCATATGTTCTCATTGTTCAACTCCCACTTGTGAGTGAGAACATGCAGTGTTTGGTTTTCTGTTCTTGTGATAGTTTGCTGAGAATGATGGTTTCCAGCTTCATCCATGTCCCTGCAAAGGACATGAACTCATCCTTTTTTATGGCTGCATAGTATTCCGTGGTATATATGTGCCACATTTTCTTTATCCAGTCTATCACTGATGGGCATTTGGGTTGGTTCCAAGTCTTTGCTATTGTGAATAGTTCCACAATAAACATATGTGTGCATGTGTCTTTATAGTAGAATGATTTATAATCCTTTGGGTATATACCCAGTAATGGGATGGCTGGGTCAAATGGTATTTCCAGTTCTAGATCCTTGAGGAATCGCCACACTGTCTTCCACAATGGTTGAACTAATTTACACTCCCACTAACAGTGTAAAAGCATTCCTATTTTTCCATATCCTCTCCAGCATCTGTTGTTTCCTGACTTTTTAATCATCACCATTCTACTGGCATGAGATGGTATCTTCTCGAACCCAGCATGCCCTGAGAGCAGGTTGTCACATGGGGTGGCCAGACGATCAGCTGCTCCATCTTCCCAGTGAGGTTTCACCTCTCACCCTATGCCGAGGGCACATTCATCACACTGAGTGCCTGAAACATTGAAAGAGATGGGATTATAGATGGCACCAGGAGAAAAATGGAGCTCCAGCTCCTGAGTAAAATGAATTTATCTATTCCCAGACCCAGGTCAGACAACGTTGGCTGGAGGAAGTCATTTATCTCTTTGAGAGATGATTCTAGAAATTCAGTCGTGGATGTGTCAGTTCCATGCTTTCTGACTTAAGTGTGAGATAGGAAGAACGGAAGTGCCTTCTGCCACTGGAAGACAGTGGGAGGCCCCATGGTGACCAACCGCGCTGCCTGACAGCGGGGTCCAGGCCTCAGGTTCTAATTACTACAGCGTTTTCTGAATTGGAGCCTGTGTTGTTCCTCTTCACTTCCTTTTGATTATCTCGGGGCAATTTTGAGAGAGCCAGGGACGAATTAAGCAGAGCTGGTGTGCACATTATTATGGCCTCTCTCTGGGCTTAAATGGCTCTCTCGAAAATAGTTCTTTTTATTTATCCTCTCATCTCCTCTCCTTAAATTGTAGCCCAGCCCTAAAGGCGTGGATTGATTGTGCATATCCTTTGCTTTGTAATGAGCCTGTTTATCACTTCTGTGGATCTGGAAACAGGAGAGGACATGGGGCCGCTGGGGACTGCCTGCTCCCACCAACCTCTCCTGCCCACTTAGACCAAAGGCAGCTCTGCCTTCAACCCTTTAATTTTTAAAGAAGTCACTTGCACTTTGCATTAGGAATTGGTGGGTGCAAGGTTATATGATGAGTAACTAGAGTTTTTGTTTATTTCCTTATGAGTAGATGGATCTTGGCCCAGGACAGCTGCTGTTAAAGGTCCCTTTAGATGAGAGAAGCCACACTCATTCACTTCCTGGACCCAGGTTGGTGGTGGAGTCATAAAAGTGGCCCTGGTCCCGGGAGAGGAGGCCGTGCCCAGATGCACTATCATCAGCCAGGGGCCTCGAGATTCTGTGCCAGGACAGTGATCCTCAGCCTGATTTCTGATTCTGATTCAGGGAGTTAATGGCAAAGCTGAGACCGGAGGCTGGGCCACTGCACCTTCTACAACATCCCTCCAGTCTCTCCTTGATCTTGACTTTGTTAACATTTTAACTCTTTCATAACTGTTTGGGCAGGATCAGAGAGACAGAGCCCACGCTGCGTGCCTGGGCTTGTGCCTTTTGCAGATACGGGTGGTCCTGCAGGCAACATGCTCTTCTCAGGGCACTTTGAGTGGACTTCAGGTCAGAGGGAACAACGCTGGCTAACGGGGCTGTAACACTCTTCTAGGCCCTGGACCAGATGCTTCATGTGCATTAACTCACTGGATCCTCACAACAGCTCTGTGACACTCCCCTATTAGCATCCCCACTGTGCAAATGAAAACGCCGAGGCACAGAGAGGTTATGTAACTTGCCCATAGTCACACAGTTAGTGAGTGGTGAAGCCAGGATCAAACCCAGGCAGTTTGGCACCTCCGCCTGAGCTCTTCCCATCACTCCAGAGAGCCTGTGCCAGGTCTTGGGAAACAGACAGGGAATTGTCTGTTGATGTTTCCCGGGTGCCCTGCTGCCACTGCCCTGGCTCAGCCCACGTCTCTGCCACCCGACTGCATTCCAGCCTCTCCACTGAGTACCATGGCTGTAGTGTAGCCCATTCAACCACCCGCTACTCCTGCCTGCAGGACCATGCTAACACAGAGAGCCTCCTGACACGACACTCCCGTTGTTCCTCCCCAGCCCTCTTTAATGGCTCCCAGTTGTCTGATTTCTGGGTGTTCCCAACCCATCTAGTCTGATCTCCCACCACACCTTTCATGGGTCCTGACAGCCAAACAAGGATTTACCAACTTGTTCATACAACATTTTTTTCCACCTTCCAGCCTTTATCCAAGCTGTTCTTCCCGCCTGGAATGCCTGTTCTCACCTACCCATGGTTCTTTCATGGCTGCTTCCCAGGCCCTGCGCTTGGCAGGTACTCACCAACTGGATACTATGTGTCCATGGTGCTTTGTTGCAGAGGAAGTTTTATTTTTTCTCTTTTTGGATCCTAAAAAGAATACAAGTTCACATTAGAAAATCTGGAAAATTGAGACAATCTTTCAGAAAAAAATTAAAGATAGCCTGAAATCCTACATCCACTGCCAATATTTTGGTATATATCTTTTCAATCTTTCTTTTCATTTTTAATATTATGAAATATTTCAAACACAGAAAGAATGGAGAATAATATAACATTCTCTGGTGCATCCACCTTTTCTTTTATCAACCCAGTAGTTTTTCTATGTATATTAGCACATTTAGTTATTTAGTTTGTTTGTTTTCCTTGAGACAGGGTCTTGCTCTGTCACCCAGGCTGGAGTGCAGTGGCTCGATCATGGCTCACTGCAGCCTCAATCTCTTGGGCTCAAGCAATTCTCCCACCTCAGCCTCTGGAGTAGCTGTGACTACAGGTGTGCACCACCACGCCTAGCTGCAAATTTAGTTTTAAACCTTTTGGGATAATGATCTACAAATTATCCACACCGTTTTGAAAGCTGATTGTCCCCTGGTCCCTTCCCCATGTGATAAATCACAAATACTTTTCAATGACTAAAGAGTATTCTCTGAAAAAATATACAGTAGCTTAGTCAGTTAACCAGTTCCTAATTTTGAACATTTATAATTATTATAAGCAATACTGCACATCCCTGACTATTTACTAAGAATATATTCAGAGAAGTAGAATTATGGGGTCAAATCATAGAAACATTTTGATACATTCTGTTAAATTGGCTTTTCAAATAATTTTACTGATTTCCATTTCCATAAGCAGCATATGAGAATATCAATATTGATTCATCTTAGTGAGCGCTGGGCATTATCACATTTGTAACATATCGTCTCTTATGAATGAATGAAGGAATGAATGACAAGAGCCTTTCCTGGGAGGGATAATGTCTCCTTGAGATGCTGCTGTCACACTGCCACTCTCCTTGTGACCAGCTCAGATCCCCTGCCTGTGCAAATGTGCGTGTTGCTCAGGAGGGAAGGTGGGGAGGTGAGGGTAGGGGGCTGACTTCCAGGATATTTCAGGATGGCTTTTAGACCTCAGCCAAGTCTGTGAAGTGACCGTGCAGCCAAAGCAATCACCCTTCCTTGGGCCGGGTTAATGTGCTCCTCCCTTGCTGCTTGGATCAATACTGTACTTACTGCAGATTAGCTAAATGAGCCAGCGCAGCTGGGAATGAGCTTCTAGAGACAATTACTATGGAAAATGCAGCCATATTTTAGTGGGCACCGCATGCATGAGGCTCTTTGCAAATATCAATATATATTTGCTTGCTTGAAAAAAATAGATCAAACCTAAGTCCGGAGATTAATCCAAATGATCAGAGTGTACATGCTTCTTGTTGTACAAAGTGTGGCGGAACCCGACCTTTTCCATGGTGGCTATTGTTCGGATTGTGCTGGAAGTAACCCCAAATGGGCTAGTGGTTGGCCCATGAGATTGTCTGCAAGTTTATTGCAGGTACAAATAGTAATGAGGCTGCTTATGGTGATAATCATTTATCTCACTTGATCTTCACCACAACCTTGCAATGCTCACTAAACGTTTATTTAATAAATTCATTCATTCGCTTAACAAATAGTGACTGAGTAGCCTTTGTGTACAGGGCCGTGTTCTAGGTGCTGGAAGAAGTAGGGCCCTTTTCAGTGGAACTTGCAGCCTGGTAGGACGAGAGTGATAATAAACAAGGAAGCCATGCGCGTGGAAAAGTAATCACGCACTGAGGCAAGTGCTGCAAAGAAAGACAGTGCCATGTAAAGAAAATATATAGGGTGGCAGTGCTTAATTTCAAAAGGGGGGTTGGAGAAGGCTTCTCCCAGGGGGTGACATTGAGGTTGAGATTTGATGGATGAGAAGGAGTGAGCTAGGACAAGAGAAGAAGAGAGACAGTGTTCTTGGCGGAGGGACCTTCTTGTGCAGAGGGAGTGAGCTGGCAACCAGACCAGCAGTTCCAAGGAACAGAGAGGCTGCCATGCAGTGCTGGAGCGGGATGAACAAGGCAAGAACAGGCAAGAACAGCACGCCATCCAGTGGGAGAAGCAGACAGCGGCCAGGCCACACAGAGCCCTGCAGGGCATGGTAAGCACTTTGGATTTTCTTTTAAGGGAGATGGGAAGCAGTCAAAGGACTTTACACAGGGAAGGGATATGATCCAATTTACATTTTCAAAAGGTCACTCTAGGTCCTGGGTACAGAATGAGGAATATTCTATATCCATTTTGATAGCTGGTTCCGGAAAAATAATAATTATAAGTAGACAGGCTGGCAAGGTGGGAGGAAACTTGGGTAGTTCCTCCGAAAGGCTCTTTGGGAGGTGAGGATCTGCCATGGCTGTGGGCTCTGGTTCTGAATGTTGTCTGATTTCACATCCCATCTCACGGTTTCTCTTTCCCTTGGGAGGGCTTGCCACTGGCAGATTCTTAGCCCAGTAAAAAGGAGACGCAGAGGATGGAGAGGAGAGAGCTGAGGATCTTTGATGTCAACCCCACCATTCCAGCCCTGGCTGTTCTGGGGTGCTAGCTTTGATCCCAAAGAACAGCATGGAGCCCCTCCTCACTGCATGCAGGGACCCCTCTGGCACAGTGGGTAGGTACCCTGAAGACAGCTTCTCCTCACCCAGTCACTGGTCTGCAGGTGGCCAGGGCTCAGAGAGCAGGGGACCTGAAGATTGGGTGGCTGGTCAGCAAGGTGTCTGGCCCCCTGGACATTTAGACTGTGCCTGGGTTTTTCCAATTGCTCCCCAACACTCCTCTAGCCACAATTCATTTCCTGTCCTTGGGCTCAGTAACCTCCTCCTTGCTTTTCCCCCTGCAGTCTTCTTGGTTCTCATCCATACCTTCCTTACTCCTTTACACAAGTATAATCTAAAAAAAAAACAGCTGCTTTTTGTGTGTGTTTGAAGACAGGTGACCCTCCTAGGAAAGAAGTTTGGGGTGTAGGGAATGAAAGGAGCACGATAGGAAAGATTCCCATTCTCTTCAGTCTTTGAAAAGTATAACATTCAGTATGTGCTTAAATGTTCAAAGAGTCAGCACTAAACAACCAGGAATAGAATGTGTAGCTTCCAAACTACTGGGGAAAGAGACTGCAGGAAGCATAACCCAACAGATGGCTGGGTGACTTCTAAGACAGAAGCGGCAGAGGGAGGAAAAGCAGGACACAGAAGTTGAATTCCCTTCCATAAACAGGTTGAACATTCTTCTCTGCCCACAGGAAACCTGGGCTGTGTTCTCTCAGGAGGCGTGTGGAGGGAGAGGCATGGCCCGCATCCCCAATGCCTGTGGGTGCCAGCCGATGACTTACACATCTGCCTTCCCTCAGTTGTAAGTTCCCCGGGGGCAAGGCCAGACCTGGTTCATCCCTCTGTGTCCCCGGAACAGGGAGGTTCCGTTGCTGAAGAAGAATAAGAGCACATGTTATTACCCAACGCAAGCTCTGCCCATTCTTTCCGCTAATGCCATCTTATGAAAGGGGTGAATTCAGATCCTACTCTGAAGGCAAAGAAATGGGGCAAAGTGGACCGTGAAGCTCAGGGACCCACATGAATGTGAACCACGGATGAGACCAGCAGACAGAAAGCTCTGAGTGTCTGGGGATGGGAAGCTTTCTTATTCCACTGGCTTCTCTCACCATTTCTTCTTCTTTGTCCTCCTCTGCTTCCTCCTCCCTCTTTTGACTTCAGCTGGCAGAGCTGCTTGAAACGAAGCCGTTCCCTGAAAGGCACACGTGAATTTCCCCTGCAGAAAATTCAAACAGACACACTTGAGGATTTCCACTAAATTCTCTCTGGCCCCCAGATCACTGGGGAAGCGTGTGAGACCTGTGCCATCCCAGAACTGTGGCGACAATGGTAGTTAACGTCCGTCATCTGCAGGCCCCTTCAGGATGAGGAGCATGCAGAGATGACTCACGCCCACACCGGTGACCTCCAACACACCAGGGAAGGCAGGAAAAGGCTGTGTGCCAGGATCTTGTTCTGGGCTAGAAAAGTACGCCTGTTCATTACCCGACCTTTGCTAAGTACACCAACTAATGGAGCGAGAGACATGAAAGATCTTCACAGGCCATGTGGAAATGTAATTCAAACCCAGCCCGAGGAGGTCACAGTACGTGAGATTAATTTTCATCCTGCCTTTCCTTACAATGCTAACCTTTGCCTTACAAAAAAGTTGTTTAAAAAGAGATAAGTCAGTGTCTATTTGGCATTTGAAGGAGTTTTAATCCTAGCAACCCTGTTAGAAGTGTTTCCGTTTCCTTAGGATTCAGTTCGGGAAACTGTGTATTGATTCTTTACATCAGAAATAATTGTTCTGGGTTTGAAATCTATCAAGTATTGGAAATTCAAATTAAGCTATTTGTGAAGTTCTGTTTAATGAGGGTTATCAAGTCATTTATTAGTGGCATCTGTCGGCCTCCTGGTCCCCTCTGCTATTCCTACAGGCCCAGGGTCTCCCATTATATGCCCCATGATGCAGCCGGATGGGCCCCCTCTCTGGTCCGGGCATCTCTGCCTCCATACATGGTGGGCAGTCCCACCCTCCCCCACTGCCCTGGGAGCTGTTCCATCCCAGCCCCTCCATGTCTTATCTTTCTCTTCCACTTTCTGTTTTCTCTCCTGTCCTCTCTTCCCATCACCCCATTGCTTCTGTTTTCTGTCTCCCCTCCCAACCTCCTGCCTCTTTCTCCTTTGTCATACATTCACCCTGTCTCTCATCAACACTAAGGCCAGCCCGTGTCACCAAACTGCCTCCCATCAGAGGCCTCTGAAATTCTCCAAATCCTCCTTCAACATGTTGCATCCTGACAGTATGGGATCCTGAATTTTAAACATTTACCACCCATTATTTATCAATCGCACTTTTATCTTTTGGCCTGAAACGGGCTGCCTCCAGAGCCTGGGGGTTGGGAGCTGATGGCGAGTTCCCTGTGTCTCTTCTCCAGCCCGCTGGGTTTTACAGAATGCAATTTTGTGTTCTTGCACAAAATCATGGTGCTCCAGCCTGAAAAAGTCTACTCATCAGGAAATCTCCCTCCCCTTTGAGCACTAGAACTGTCTTTTTGTGGGACTTGGTCAGCCCCGAGATTTCTTATAGGAGATAAAGGGCCAGATTGGGGAGATGCTTGGAGAGAAATGGTTGACAGGGCTTGGAGAGCACACAGTGGAGGGAGACATCGACGAGGTCTCCTCCTCACCGTCTTTCCTCCTTCCGTCTCTCCCAGTCAATCCCCAAGCCTTGGTTGATGCCCAGTTCCCTAAGGTCACACACGAACTTCTCGTATGTTTGTTGTCATTCCTCTTTCCTTTAATTCTCTCTGCTTCAAACTTGGGAGAGAGATTTTCTCTGATGAATGTTTCAGGAAACTCCCTTCAGGCTCCCTGCTGCCCCTTCCAGCCACTTTCTGCTTTGGGATCCCCGAGGACCATCCAGAGAGCCCATGTGTCATTTTTAAGAAACTTTGTTACAAGGCAAGAATTAAAGGACATCCTCAAATGGTAGTGCACCCAGGGGAGGGTGGGATGACGAAGAGCCCGAGACATACGCTGTACAGCAAGGTCCGCAGAGCTGGGATGCCCACGGGGTGGGGTGGGGTGGTGGCTCACACCTGTAATCCCAGCACTTTGGGAGGCCGAGGTGGGTGCATCACTTGTGGTCAGGAGTTTGAGACCCACCTGTGCAACACAGTGAGACCCAATTTGTACAAAATATACAAAAATTAGCCAGATGTGGTGGTGGGTGCCTGTGGTCCCAGCTACTTGGGAGGCTGAGGCTGGAGGATCACTTGAGTCTGGGAGGTGGAGGATGCAGAGCCATGGTCACGCCACTGTACTCCAGCCTGAGTGACAGAGTGAGAGCCTGTCTCAAAAAAAAAAAATCAAAAACCAAAACCAAAATAAAACCCCTGAACCCCCAAAACAGAAGCAAAAATGAATATCTATTGACTCCATCACTGATGTTGGACCCGTGAGTTCTAGGGCCTTACCAGCATCATCAGGACGCCCCAGTCTCTTGAGAGACAGTATTGTCTAGTAGTCAGCACTGCCTGGACTTGGAGCCTGGCCCCACCTCTTACGAGCTCTGTGACCTTGGGTGAGCGACTTAACATCTTTGTGCCTCAGTTTTCTGGCTTAGAAAACGGGGATAAAAGTAGCATCACTTTCTAGGGCTACTGTGGCTATTAGGTGAGTGAATATTTGTAATGTTCTTAAATTAGTGTGGTGCACACAGCAGGTACTAGCTGAGTGTAAGCAACTGGACATGTTTCCTAGGCCTCCATAACAAAGTGCCATGAACTGGGGGGCTTGGAACAACAGAATGTATTGTCTCATACAGTTCTGGAGCTGGAAGTCTGAAATCAAGGTGCTGGCAGGGCCACGCTCCCTCTGGAATTTGTAGGGATCGATCCTTGCCTCCTACTGACTTCTGGTGGTTTGCCGGAATTCTTTGGCATGCTTGACGTACAGGTGCACCATGCAATCTCTGTCTTTACGTGGTATTTTCCTTGTGTCTCCACCCCATCTTCCCGTGTCTGTCTCTGTGTCCAAGTTTCTCGGTTTTATAATGAAGGCAGTCATGTTGGATTAGGGATTACTCTAATGACCTCATTTTAACTTAATTATGTCTATAAAGATCCAATTTCCAGGTACTGAGGATTGGGACTTCAACATCTCTTCTTCTCTCTCTCTTTTTCTTTGTCCTCTTTCTTTACTTTTCTCTTCATTGGCTTTCATTTAATAGCAGATTTGCCCTAGGCTTTGGTAAAGATGTTCATTGCAGTTCTGGGCTTATTATAGTCTACCATCTTAGCAGCCTACCATCTTTTCTAAGACTTTCAGTGAAAGCCCCTGACTGTCTTTCATTGGCTCAGCTTGGATCGTGTGTCCACTCTGGAGCCTGTCCCTGTGTCCATGGTGCTCCCATTGGCCATCCCTGGAGCAGGTGCTGGGGTCAGTCCCACTCAAGCCATGTTGATTGTGAGTGGAGTTGAGGTGGTTGCCTGGAATAAAAACTCAGGTCTTGCTTCCTGGAGAAGGAGTGCTGGCAGGCAATAGAACTAGATGAGCTCTGAAGCCTTGAAAGAACGTGGCCACGAGTCCTGCAGAGTTGTCTTCAATTCTGTTAATGCGATCATCTGAAATGGGATTGAATTTATTGGGGGAGATATTCAGAGAGCTAGAGAAGACCAAGGGGAAGAAGGACAAGAGGTAGATTTGAGTTCAGTGTGAGGAAATACTTTGTAGGCACAGAGCAGCCAACAAAGAAGGGGCTTTGCCTTGGGAGGTGGTCCACATCCTCCTCCTGGAGGCAGGCAAGAGCAGCCATCTAGTTTACTGAGAATTCTGTAAAGGCAATTCACACAGTGGAAAAGCAGTGGACTAAATCAGTGGCTTTCAAACATTTATTACTGTGACCCACAGAAATGGATTTATATTGTAAACCAACACACACACACACATACACACACACACACACACCCCCCTGAAACAAAAGTTTCACGAAGCAATTTACCTTTACTATAAGTGATGTTCTCTGAAATAGTCCTTTCTCTTCTATTTCATTTCAAAGACACTCACAGCTCAGTAAATTGATTTCCCAGCCTGGTGTTTAGAAACCTGGACTAGATGACCTCTGAGGTCCCTGCAGCTCAGTGACTCTGGGGTTCTATGACAGGTACCAGTGGGCCAAAAGGGAGGAAATGTGGTTTGGTATCACCAAATATCACTTGCACAGTTGGTGATGACACTGGACTGGAGCCAGCTCTCTGGACCCTGCAGCCCAACTTCTGATGTTACTTCTCTGCCATCTTCGATGACTGCCCTGTCTGCCTGTAAAGTAGAGTATTTGTAACCATATTAGTCCTTTCCACGGATAACTTTATGGGTTCCCCATTTGTCTGATAAAGGTAAAAGGTTTGATGTTTTCATCTGCTGTCCTCATTAACCGTCCCAGGAGTCCTTCCCAGTGTCCAGAGAAGATGCTCAGTACCTGCTTGAAGAATGGAGAGATGGATCAATGGGTGGATGACTGAAAGGATGGATTTCACAACATTGAATCTAATTCATTTATTCAACATATATCTAATGAGCACCTATTATGTGTCACGCACTATTCTAGTTACTGGGGACACCACATTGAACAAAAGACAAAGATTCCTGCCCTCATGGAGCTTACACTCTACTGGGGGAGACAATGAACAAAGCACAGTATATGCATCTGGTGGTGATGGCTAAGAAGAAAACTAAATAGGGAAGGGGATAGAGGTGTTAGGGCTTTTGCAATTGTAGATGGGATGGCCAAGGAAGGCCTCCCTGAGAAGTTGATATCTGAGTAAAGACATGAAAGAGATGAGGCGTGAGCCATGTGGAGACATGTGGGGAGAGCTCCCAGGCAGAGGGGGAGCACAGGCAAAGGCCCTGAGGCTGGAGCATGCCTGTCACACTAAGGAACAGCAATGAGGCCAGTGTGGCTGGAGCAGAGCAAGTAGGGGGCGGGGGGAGTGGTGGAAGCCGAGGTGAGAGAGGGGAAAGAGGGACAGGCCACGTGGGGTCTTTGTCACAGGTTTCATTCCCCAGGAAGTAGACTCTGAGATGAAGATTAGTGGGCAGAAGGTTTATTAGGGAGTTCTCTTGGGATCAACACCTATGGAAGGGAAGGGAAGGTGCAAGGGAAAGAAAAAGGAAAGGAGAAGGAAGGGAAACAGACAAGGCAGAGGAGGAAGCTGAGCTGTAATACAGTCTCAAGGGGGGCCTCAGCCAACCCCGCACGGAGGTCTGAAGACAGGCTTACCTTCCACAGGTGTCCTAAGTTGGGGTGAGATGGCTAGGCCTTATACTCCTGTGTTGATCAGGCACTGGGTGCAGGTTGCCTGGAAGAGGGGGCGTGACTTTTAGTTGAGGCAGTGCCTGAGGAGATGATGGCTGTGGGCTGGTGGTTGGTGCCACTCCCAACATCTGGGGGGATAAGTTCTATATCCCTGAAGAGGAGTCTAAAGGGTATGTCATGGCA
Organism: Papio anubis; assembly: GCF_008728515.1. Classification (NCBI taxonomy): domain Eukaryota; kingdom Metazoa; phylum Chordata; class Mammalia; order Primates; family Cercopithecidae; genus Papio; species Papio anubis. The sequence goes on from NC_044988.1 coordinate 64,907,192, forward strand.
TCCAGCATAGCCTTGTAGACCAATATGAGTGCCCTGTTGCTACTCTGAGTGACACGGGAAGACACTGGGGGTCTTGAGAAGAGTGGTATAACTGGACTGATACTTTCAGAGACTCACCCAGGTTGCTGTGAGCCAGTGGCACATGATGCAGATGAGAGAGGGTGGGGGATGGACCAGGGTGGAGGCAGGGGAGGTGTGAGAAGTGGTCAGACTTTGGACTTACCTTGAAAAACGCAGAGCTAATGGGACTTGCTGACAGATCTGATGTGGGGTTTGGTTGAAATAGAGGAAGTAAGAATGATTCTGAGGATTTCAGTGCGAGCAACTCAAAGGACAGAGTTGTGGTTAGCTGGGATGAGGAAGCCTAGGTATAGAGGAGGTTGGGGGAGAAGATCAGGTGCTAAGTTTGGGATGCCCATTAGCCATTCAAGGAGGCATGGCCCATTGACTTGGACACCCAGGCCTGGAGTGCAGGGCAGAAATATGAGCTGGATGCACTGGTTTAGGAATAGTTAGCATCTAGATTCTCCACTGGTGGAGGGTGTGTGTGTGTACACATGCGCTCACTTGTGGGAAGGATATGGGGGAATGGTTGGGATAACCTGTGTGTGGCTGACTTAGACATGGGGCTGCCCTTTCCTGGGCTGTTCTAGGCTTGGACCTATGGTCTTTCTAAGAAGTCTTAGGTCAGACTCTGAAGGAACATCGTAGGGGCTGCCCACACCCACCGCGTGCTGAAGTGGTCTGAACTCTGATGGGCCGCTGTCCTTGAATTGCAGGACTGAGTGTGGGGTCTCACATCAGGGCAGGGGTTGAGCAGATGCCTCTAAGGTCCTTCCCCACTGTGATTCAGGGACTTTCTGTGGCTCTTCTCCCTGAGGGCTTTTCTCTCATCACTGCTCTGCCTTCACACTGCCTTTGTCCCCTCTTGTGCCACTCTGGAGTTTGTTCCACTCCGGAGCCACTTCCCCCTGGAGAGGTTGCTGGCATTTCCCTCACTTTATTCTCAGTCTCTTCAAACTTCCCAAAGATATTAGTAGTGTGCAACCTGAGGAGGAGAGGGGCGTTGACAAAATGAATTCTGACAAAGATAATTGCGTGAATCCTTTGTAGCTCAGCTCTGAACCTGGCTCTACACTGTCAGTTTTTATTTTATTCAAATGCTGGAGTCAAACGTCCCCCTAAAGGTGAGAGAGTAGTGGGAGATGAGGAGAAGGGGAACGAATGGGGCTACAGGCCAAAGGCAAGATCTAAGCCCTGTTGTGCGAGCCTCCTGGGGTCTGGGCTGCAGTGCCACGTCCCTGGGCTTTCTCTGGTCTTGGGATCTAGATAGTCTCTAGGATGGATAGACAGACGTGTGAAGGGCTTAAGGGACTACCACGTTGGCACTGCCTGCAAGGCTGGGAATCACAGCCTTAATGAACATTGAGTTTCTTGATGAAGCAGGCACAGTCTTGTCCCTCCTGGGTGAGGAGAGTGAGCCCCTGGCAGGAGGGGGTCACAGTGACCTTGCAGAACTGCATTGCAGCTGACTCTCCTCAGTGTTCCCTGCCATCACAGCTGACAGGGAACCACAGGGGGCCACCACTGCCCTCCAGGCATACTCTCACTAAAATTTCCCAGCGGCTGCTTGTGGGACTGCACCCTAACCCTCAGGCTTATGGTCTTTTTTGGGTCAGGAACCAAGGGCTCCCAGGGTGCTTGGTGTGGATGTCTCCATGGATGGGCCATGTGGCTGAGCCTTTGCCCAGCCCCTTTGCTAAAATGACCTTTCTCAATATCCCAATTTCTACTCTGTGAAATCCAAGTCATCCATCAGCACCTTACTCTGGACCTCCCTTAGGATCCTTCTTAACACAGGCTGTAAGTAACTGCCACCAAACAATGACCACTGGCAATTGAGAGGAAACCTATTTATCATCCCTGATCCAGAAGACAGAACCAAAATTTAATCAACATTTAGTGTTTTCGTGTTATTGGTTTAGTTTACATGTTACCTACGCTGTAGGTATCAGAAGTTAATCTGGTCCCTATTACGACAGTTTTTCATATTTGATGATGAACATTTGATAATTGTGCGTATTTTCTTTTTTTTTAGATGGAGTTTTGCTCTTGTTGCCCAGGCTGGAGTGTAATGGTGTGATCTCAGCCCACCGCAACCTCTGCCTCCTAGGTTCAAGTGATTCTCTTGCCTCAGCCTCCCGAGTAGCTGGGATTACAGGCATACCCCACCACGCTCTGCTAATTTTGTATTTTCAGTAGAGATGGGGTTTCTCTATGTTGGTCAGGCTGGTCTTGAACTCCCAAGCTCAGATGATCCACCCACCTCGGCATCCCAAAGTGCTGGGATTACAGGTGTGAGCCACCATGCCCAGCCATGTGTAATTTTCTTAATTAGAAAAGCATAAGCTTAAAGAGCTGGCCAAGAATCCATCCTTTTGGAGGTCATGTTGAACTGCCCCTTAGCTGTTTAATGACATGAGAAAGTGCACAGGGACAAATGCTTGCATTCCCTACATTAAAGGCCCAAAAAGCCACAAACAGTGATTATGTCCCATCAATCATTTCAGTGAGCAGAACTGTCAAACTAGGGAAACCCACTAGTTTCACTAGTGAAGAACTGGGGCTTCTTCTTACTTCTTTATCTGGGATGCCTCCCTTGCCCATCAGGACGTGAAATAACATCCCACAGAGCTAGGCTGGGAGGTGGGAGATGTTTATGTCAACGGACAGTGTCTGAGATGGCTTCTCGGAGAAGTGAGATTAGCTGTATCAGGAACGCAGAAAGTCCAGGTGCATCTCTCAGTGACTTCTCTCAGCCTCAGTGTCCTCCTTTACAAAAACAGAGAATTGTGCCCAGTCATACTGCAGAGCATTCCGTAGACTTGGTTTTGATGCCGTGGCTTTGTGTGAACACCTGTGGGGCTAGATGCATCAAAACCAAACATATGGTCTAAATATCAGGCAATCCAGCCGAACTGGTTAGGTGAGCAGGAGCCAGCTTCTGTCCCCAAGGACCTCACATGCTAGTAAGGGATGGGACCAGATGCACAGAACTGTCACACAAGGCAGAAAGTAGGAATGGCCAAATGGAGGTGCAGAGACTATCCCCTGGGAGTTGGGAGACAGCAAGCCTTGCTCTGGCTGGGGTGTGTGTGAATGTGTGTGTAGATCTGGGAAGGCCTAAGGAAGCAGCAGCACTGAGCAGAGCCCTGGAGCCAGGCTAAGATTTGGAAATGGAAGCAGAAGGGCACCCCTCTGTCCTTTACTTAGGCCTGGCACACGAGAGCTACCCCAAAATGCTTGCTAACCCACCCTTGAGTCTTTCTCTACACATCTAGTTTACTCATTTGGGGACCTCAGGCCATGATCAAACAGTGTTTAAAAAAATTAACCCTGGCCGGGCGTGGTGCTTCATGCCTGTAATCCCAGCACTTTGGAAGGCCGAGGCAGGCAGATCTCTTGAGGTCAGGAGTTCAAGACCAGCCTGGCCAACATGGCAAAACCTTATCTCTACTAAAAATATAAAAATTAGCCAGGCGTGGTGGCAGGCGCCTGTGATCCTAGCTATTTGGGAGGCTGAGCCGAGAAAATCGTTTGAACCTGGGAGGCGGAGGCTGCAGTGAGCCAAGATCATGCCACTGCACTCTAGTGTGGGCGACAGAGTTAGACTCCATCTCAAAACAAAAAACAACAACAAAAACAAAAATTAACCCTGGAAGCAGAAAGGCAAAGACAAGCAAAATCCATTCATTTGGTCATAGCTCTTGTTTTGAGACTCTGAGAGCCTGGGCAGGAATCATTTCAAGGCAAGAAGCCCACTGGGAGCTCAGGTTTAAAAAATGGGTAGGAACTATGAAGGCACTGGGGGCTCCTGTGGCACCCAGTCACCAAAGGTATAGATAGGCCTCTTAGGAACTGGACTTTGGATATCTCCCGTTTCCACATTGCCACTGTCCATTACTGAGCACCTGGTTTCTCATTTTGCTTCTGTCTGAGCTCCCATTTCATTCTACTGCTCTCAGATCTGGCTTTTCTGCTCATCATCTGCTTGCGCAAGGCCCATCAAGGCCTCCACAAAATGGTAGCTTCAGCCCTCAAACTTCCAACGCCTTCCTACGCCATTCCCTGTGGCTCATTGGCCAGTGTCGGAGTGCCCTGATTCCAGATTTTCAGAGGAAACAGTCTGATGAGGTCGGCTTAGGTAGATTCTGCCTCTGACCCAATCAGCTGAGAGCAGGGGTGTGTCAGGCCCCACACACTGTAGAGCAGTCCCCTTCCAAGCTGCTTTTCCAAGAAAGGGTGGAGCGAAAATGATGGGCTTCTCCAGGAGGAAAGGCATCCTTCTCCTGGGCTGTCGCATATAGTGTGGACACTCACGCTATCTGCCTTGAAGGACTTGATTGCCCAGAGGAAGGGCATAGCAGCCTAGGCCTATTCTTGCCATTGTCAATGGGATTAACATTAACATACCATGAACAGCTGAATACATGCAGGAACACTTGTCTTTGTCTAACAAAGTCTACGTGGCACCTTTTCTTTCTAGTGCTAATCAGGCAATCTTAAAGCATATTTTGTGTCTGTGTTGGAAGAAGGAATGACAGTAGGCATTACTCACTGCCCCCCGGCCTCCAGGCCAAGCCTTTAGTCATCATTATCAGCTGCCACAGGTTCCTGGGCTTAGAGCACTGAGCTCTAGGTGCTGACTGCCCCAACGGAGACATGGCCAGTGTCTGGACCTCGGAGTGTATGTTCCTATAGAAATAGATGTGAAATGGTCAGTTGGTTCCCACACCAGCCCACAAAGGCTATGTAATCAATTCTTTGTGGACCCTAATGGCCATTTAATACAAGCTTCTCTACATTCATGAGATGAAAAAAACAACTCTAGAAGCAAAACTTTTCTTAGAGCTAAAAGGGGACTCAGTAATCCCCTGTAATCATCCCTTTGATGGCAGGTCCAGGAGAGTAAGGAAGGTAATCAAAATCACACAGTTATTTAGTGGCTGGATTACAACTGAACTGACATAGTAGCTACACTACCAGTGAGGAAACAAAATTCTAAGTCTATGAAGCTGTATAAGAAATAGGTTGTTGGCCAGGCATGGGTGGCTCACACCTGTAATCCCAACACTTTGGGAGGCCGAGGCAGGAGGATCGCTTGAGCTCAGGAGTTTGAGAACAGCCTGGGCAACATAGCCATATCTACTAAAAATAAAAATAAAATTAGGCATGGTGGTGCACGCCTGTAGTCTCAGCTCTCAGGAGGGAGATGGGAGAATCACTTGAACCTGGTAGATTGAGGCAGCAACGAGCTATGATTGCACCTCTGCACTACAGCCTGGGCAACAGAGCAAGACTCTGTCTCAAAAAAGAAAGAAGGAAAGAAGGAAGGAAGGAAGGGAGGAAGGAAGAGTTTGTTGTTGTTTATCTTGAATATTGATGCTCTAGAAAAAGCAGGTTGAATTAGATGAGAGGTGATAGACACCTTTATGAAGTTCCAAGGGCTTCCAAATACTTTCAAAAGGGGTTCATGGTTGTAATGCATGAAAACTCTCTCTCTCTCTCTCTCTCCACATACACATACACACACACACACACACACAGGCATGTATGTATCTGTATTGAACATATATATAGAGATAAGGAAATAACTGGTTCTTTATTATGTGTTTTCCTTTCAGAAGCTGAAAATTGCATTTCTCTCTTATTTAGAGGAATGTAGAGCAGTGTTGTCCAATAGAACTCCCTGAAATGATAAAACTGTTTATATCTGCACTGTGTCACCACTAACCACATGTGGCTATTCAGCATTTGAAATGTGGGTGATACAACAAAGGAACTGAATTTTTAATTTTATTTAATTTTAGTGAATTTATCTAAATGTTAGGGAATTGAAATTTAAATGTAAATAGCCATTTGTGGACTTGTGAACAGTGCAGCATAGCATTACTAGTATGCTTATCAGCCCAAACAGACTTCAGCCTCTCAGGTGTAACAAAATGGAGTAGGATGGGAGGAGGAAAAATAACAGAGACAAAGAAGGAAGTTCAGTGGAAGGTAGCTGGACACAAGCTACAGAGGTTGTGTGTCTATGTATGAAGGGCCACTTGCGGAGCGTACACTGAGTTGTGAGCAGTAAGAGGCAAGGAGAAGGGGTACTTGGTATATTCAGCATTCTCCTATGGGATTAAATAAGGACAGAAGTGGTGAAGAAACAATGGTAGGACAGTTCCACACTTTGGCCACCAGGGGCCCCCACTGACCCAGTGCAGCTTGGTTTCTGAGGTGAGAAAGGCCAGGTGTCTGTGGCAGGAACGTGGGGGGTGGCAGGGAATGAAACACAGAAAAGCAGCAGACTTTGAGTGGGTCCAAGAGGAGAGGAGAGGGATATTGGCTCATTATGTTGTGCCAAGCACCACTTTAAGCACTTTACAAATAACACCCTACGAGGTAACTATTTTATCACCCTCACTTTACAGATGGGGCAACTAAGGCATACGTAATTTGGACAGATAACTTGGCTAAAGTCACAGAACTGTTAAGTTCCGAGTTGGGAAATGAATTAAACAGTCAGGCTGCAGAGTCTGGGTTAACTGTTGTGCTCTGCTGCTCCCATGAGGAGCCTGCCCCTGCGTGGTTCTGGAGCCCTGTCTAGAATGTGGACATGTACCACCACTCAGCTGGGGTATCTCCACTTGCCTCCCAGTATGAGGCTGTTGGGAAGATTTGTGTGAAATATTGTATCCTTTTGATTTTTTTTTTCCTGCGGTCACTTTTCATTCATTTATCCATTCAGGTGTTCAGCAAGTAAACATGGAGCCTGCTGAAGCTGGGAATGCAAAGTGTGCAAGAAGCCTCCCTGTGGGAACCTACGGCTCAGCAGGGAGATGTGAAATAGCTGGGAATGCCGGCTGCACAGTGTAAAGGGTGTGCCACCTCGGGATGGGGTCAGAAACAGAGGAGAGGGGAGATCCTGGCCAGCAGGGGTGTCACAGAGGCTTTTCAGAGGAGGGGGCCCTGGAGCTGAACTTTGAGACCAGCAGCATTCGAACACATCCATGGGTCTCCCTTTCAGATTTCAGTGCCCTCTTGGCCTTGGGCTGATGAGCTAAGTTGCTACTGGAGAATGACTTTTCACAGGAAATTCAGAAACCCAGTCATCAATGTTGGACTACCCTGCCACCAAGTCCCTCCATTGCCCTGGCTTGGTGTGGCTGCAAGAAGTCATCTGTTCAGGCCCCTCCTGCCTCCTCCACACACTCACCTCCCTCAGACTCAGAACAGCCAATGCTGCCCTCTGAGGCCTGCCCCTTTGCACAGGCCTTGCCCACATCCAGGCTCCTGGATTCCTCAGAAGCTGGCTCCTGGGGCCTGTCCAGCAAGGCTTGGAAGCCCGGATCCCCAAAGACCTGCTAGTTAATGAGTTCTGCAAAAACTAGGTCTGCCTGTAATCGAAATGGGAGTACAACGCTCGCACAGTCCCTGAATTAATTCAGTCCTGTTAGAAAGGGAGCAAGGCAGAGTTTCTGCTGCTGTCTGCAGGACCCATGGAGGGGTCTGTGCACTGTTACTTCCATTTGGGGACCCATTGTTTTCCATCGTTTCAGCACAATCTGGGAAACATTCTCCAAGTCTATTGTTCCTGTCTCCTGCTGCCACACTGAGGCAGTTGTTAACAATGCCCTCTGCCCACCCCGGACCCCTCCTCCATTTAAATACCAGTCTGATGGGCAAAAAGAGCATTTAATGACTGCTCCAGACTAAAAAGTTCCTATTATTTTATTCCCTTCTTACTCCTGCCCAATTTCCTTCCAGATGGGGACAGGTGGGTATAAAATAAATGGAGCTGGAATTACAATCACAAGAAGACAGGTGGGGAAATTGAATGTGGTTAGAAAATTTGTCCGTGCGCCTACAGGTGTGTCTCCTGAGATCTTGCAGGGTACCACCATCCCCCTCCCCCAGCCTGGCCATTCTTCAAATGGTCTGGGAATGGGGAATATGAGTGGCCGAGACTTCCCCTCCCATTGGAGTCGTCTGAGTATCCAGGCAGAAGGAAAGGAGACATTTGGCAAGGGGGCTTTTAGAATGGCAGCCTTGAAGAGGTGCAGGCAGTGCTGACCTGACACTACCTTCACCATCAGGTGTTGGGCCCCCAGTACGATACCACAGAGTCTTTATGCCTTCCTTCTGGATTCTCTTCTTTCCTCTCCTTACTCAGATGCCGCCCCCATTGGGAAGTCTTCCTTGATTACCCCAGAGTTACTTTCTCCGTGCTTTCTGCTCCTCTCTCTTTGTATCCCTATTAAACGTGTTATTGGTCTATGATGTTCTTCTGCATTACAACCTGTCTCCATGTTTGATGGCTGGTGACTTCCTGTACAGAGGAGGTTTAGGGACATGCATGCTTGAGAAAGACTCCTGTTCTCCACTTGCTTGCTGTGTGACTGTGCAAACTTCTTTTATCTCTATAACTCTGTCTGCAACATGAGGACAAAAAAGTCTATGTCACAAGGCTGCTGTAAGGAGTGTGTAAGATCCAGCTTCCTTCTCTCCACCTCAGCCATTTACAGTCACTACTATTGGGAAACTAGGGCTGTGGAGTCAGATCAGCCTGGGTTTGAATCCTGGCTCCACCACTTTCCAGCTGTCTTTGGCCCTGTTACAACCATTCTGTGCCTCGGTTTTTCATCTGTAAAATGGTGATAACTCCTATCCCATATCTCATATACTTCTTGGGAGAATAAACTAGGGTAATGCACGTAGATTGCTCAGCGTAGGCCTGGCACGGACCCAGCATTCTGAAAGTTAGCTATCATCGTTGGTAGTGTTGTTACTAACACTGTGAGTTGGTGGAGTCTGAAGCCTCAGCCTAGTATAGTGCCCAGAGCCTAGTGAGTACTGAGTATATAAAAAGGAAAATGTTTCATTGTAAACTGGGAACCATGATCCAAATGTAATGCTGAGTAATGTCACCCCTTGTCAATTATGAATGATTAGGACATGATGCAGGTGACTTGAGCCTGTATCAGAGACCATGGGCCTGGGAGATGCCTAGGGGTGCCTGCCCCTTTGGCTATCACAGTCTCCAGCTCTTCCAGACTATGCCAGGTGCAGGTGAGCTGGAGGTAACAGACAGTCACCCACTGATAGCCAGAAGTCTAACCCAGGAGGAAAGAAACCCCAGGGCTGCCAGTTCACATGCAGCTGGGAGCACTCGCAAGCCATGGTCAATGGCCAGACAGACGAGAAGAACCAAGGGAAGGGTTGGTATTTGCTGGGGTCTGACGATTCCCAAGCTCCGGCCTGTGGTGAAGCAGCAGAAATGTGCCAAGCTGAACCACAAAGAGCTTGAGGAGACCTTGGCCTTCCTTCCAGGCTGTGAGGGCCTGGGCTGCCCTGAGCCATCCTCTGGAAAGGTTTTCAGGCCCAGAGTCATGTCTGTGTTTACATCTGTGCTTAAGTCTGTAGTGATCTGGGATATGGATATTTACATAGCTAACATTTACTAAGGGCTAATTATGTTCCAGCTTACATGGACCAATATTGTGGTAACATCAATCATATCCATGATATAGATACTACAGTTTCCTCACCATGAAACAGAGATAATAAATTCGAGGCCCCATTGGTCTCAGTCAGAATCAGCCATGTTATGCTGTGGTAATGAGCACCTCCTAGATGTCAGTGGCCTGAAGTGGTCTCAGTCACATTGTATGTCCTTCTTGTATCAGCCAAGGGCACTGGCCTGTGCTATTGTCATGGTCAGCCTGGGGCACAGTCACTGTGACAGAGGGAGAGAGAGGGAAGCCGTGCCCTGACTCTTAAGGCCTCTGCCAGGAAGTGACAGACAGCGCTGCCGCTCACATTTTATTGGCTAAGGCAAGTTACACGACCGCATTAAACTCGAAGGTAGTGGGGAAATGCAACCCTACTAGATGCCTGGAAGAGAACTGGAAATGTTTGGTGAACAGGAAAACGCCACCCTATCACCTGCTGGTGTGGTTTAGGGATTGAATGAGTTCATGTACTTTAGGTACTCAAAACAGTGCCAAAGGCCCAGTAATCTCTGCATGGATATTAGCTAGGAATACCACTGCTATTTCTCTTATTTGCTTTAAAGATGAGGAAACAGAGCATGAGAGGCCAAGTAACTTGCCCAAGTTACTGCCCAGGGGCTACCCAGAAGTTGCCCTCCTAACTGGCACACTCTACCACCCCACTCCGAGCGGCAGGCCATCCTGAGAGCTGAGGCTGGGTCAGGACAGATGTGCCCTCTCCACCTTTGAGGACTCTCATTCTACTGGGGGAAGAGAAGGGACACTGTCATCTAGTGAGTGCCACATAGAGGATCTTATGGAATTCTCACAACAGCCCCAAGGTAGGGATTATCATTCCCATGGGTGGGATGGGGAAACTGAGGCTCAGAAAGGTAAAGTGACTTGCCTCAAACCGAAGGCTAGTGGGAGGTGGAGCCAGGGTTCACATCCCGCCTGTTGGGCTCACTGTCGGTGGGGCTCCCTGCACGCACCCCTGTGCCTGTGGAGGAGGCACAGACAGAGGCACACGATGGTGAACGGCTTCGTGGACATTTTCCTTAGGGACAGAGGGGACTCACGGGTCAATTCAGGAATGAATGAGCCCACTTTCTACTCCCAAAGAGGAGCCAGGGGTGTGTGTGTGTGTGTGAGAGAGAGAGAGACAGGAGAGAATGAGAGAGAGAGAGAGAGAGAGAAAAGAGGCCCCCTCATGAATCATCAGGCAGGTTTCAAGGAGGAGGTGGTATTTGTCCTGGACTTTCTAGGTTGGCATACATGAAAATAGGGAAGGAAGGGTAGGACTTCTGTTCAAGGTGTTTGGAAGAGCCAGAGTACGAGCTGGGCAGGGGTGAGCAACAATGAGACTGGGGTCAGTCCTGACTACAGCAGCGTTACCACCAATGATTGTACAGGCCAACATTGGGCCGCCATCTACATCATATTGTAGAATGGAATGTTTCTCATGACATTCCGGCAGATGGCAGCAAATATCTGGAGGAATTGGGGCTGGCCATCTCTACCCCTATACCTGCTCTCACCCTTCTCCCTGTTGCTCTGTGCCCTGGAAGGCCAGTGTCTATGGCCAATATCAGTCAGGATCTCTGTTCTTGGGCAGAGAAGTCAAGGGAAAACACCAACAGGAGACAGGAGGTGGTGGAGAGAGGCTCGAGTATTTATTCCCTTGGTTCCCTCCCTGTTGGCTCAGCAGTGACTGTGCTTGTCTGTCAAAATCTCCCCAGCTGCAGCCCTAGTGGGATTTCACAACTGCTTTCTTCTGTGGTCCCTTTGGGTCTAAGGGTGGTAACAGCTCCCCTCTGTTGCTAGGGTATTTCACCGTCTTTTGCTAGTTTTTCTTAGCCATGACCACACCTTCATAAATAATGTCTTCAGTAAACTCTCCAATCACCCCTTCTGAGTGAGCCATCTGTCTCCTGCCAAACCCTGACAATTCAAGGGCTCTTTCATAATTTACACAACGATCTTCTTTATGCCAGCAGCAGCTTCAGAAACCTCCTGGCGTTCTTTTGGCAGTCTGTAGGCATTTGGGGAGTTGTTCTGAGCAGGTCAGGAAATAACCCCCACTGCGTCTCTCATGGGGTAGCTGAAGCAAAGGTGCAGAGAACAGGGCAGAGGCAGCACGGTGAGAACTTTTGCCTTTTTTCAACACTTCTGGCACTGACCAGGATCCTGATGAATGTTTGTTGTGCTGAGATCCATTGAATTCTGCCAGGCAGGGCAGAGAGGCAGGGCCCCGGGGACCAGCAGGGTGCTGTTTTTGCCTTAGTTTCCCCCCTTAGATTGTGAGTTCTCCAAGGCAAGGCTTGGCCTCTCAAATCTCTGTCTCCTCCAGCCCAGCCTGGTGGGAGAGCACTGGAAAGTAGCTGGTGAGGTGACCTGAGCTAGTTGAGCTGGTTTGAGCTGACATGCAAACTTCCTTTCTGTGGACCCCTGGTTTCCACTGGAAGGTTCACCTGCCCATATTAGAGAAAAGCCTGACTTTAAAGGATTTTAGAAAACACCATTTTATTCTTTTTCAAAACGTACAGCAAGTAATCAAGAACATTCCTCTTGAGTCCAGTGCTATTTCCTCTCCAGTTCACTGCCCCTCAAGCCAAATCCCAAGTCTACTTTAATGAATATAGAAAACTCACTTGTCATTAGTTGGACAAAAGCTAATGGACTGGAGTCCTTGAGGACAGTAGGTCTCTTGAGCAAATTAAACACTCCCCTTGCAATCTTGAAGTCAATGTTAAATTGTTTATCAAACCCTTCCTTTCCAGGTAGCATTAAGGTGAAATTTCCCAAGTTCTGGCCATTAGATCAGAAAATTATATTGAGCTGGAGACAGGAAGAAGGAGAGGCAATTTCAAAACTGTTTTGTTTTGAAGAGGAAAAAGGCATATTGGTTAGGGTCTGGGGAGGCGTCCATAAATATACTTCACCTCTGATGTCACTCTGGCCTTCGTTCATGGCAGACATTACTAATCAATCATATGCTCCTAACTGTTAACTCAAAACTAAAGCTACTTGCAAACCAGGGCCTAGGGTTGATGGGTCTCCATGATTTTGGTAGTCGTTAAAGAGGATGCATCATGGGGCAGAGGGATAAGCACTGGGCTGGGTATCAGAAAGCCTGCTCCCAGTTCTGCTGCATGATCTTCCCCTTTGAGTCTGGTTCTCCTTTTGCTCTTTGAGTCTGGTTCCCCTTTTGCCTGCTACCAGAGGCTGTTGTAAAGGCCTGTCAAGGGCTTGGCTAGAGGAGTTTGCCAGGTCTGTGGAACACTGCCATGGCAGCTGCACAGTCACGGTTGTTCCAGGCACTGCCCTTCAGCACACACAGAAATGAGTTCTTCCAGGAGTGGCGATAGCTCTTCAATCGTTTTCTCCTCATAGGGCTGTTGATGCTTGCGCCCTGTGTGGTGCACAACCACATGGTGGCCTATGAGGTGAAGATGTGACTTGGGAGGATCTCTTGGGTCCATGGCTCCCAGGGCAGTGTCAGAGAAGCAGAATGATGATGCACGGAAGGGAGGAGATGGAAGCCTTGTCCTAAGTGGCAGAGATTCCCTCAGTTGTCTATTTATTCACCCACTCATTCATTCACTCATAAATGTTTTCTGCAGGGGCCTGAGCTGGGCCCTGATGACTCACCATCCACTCAAGTTGGAGCTGGCCAACACCTTTTTATGGACCTGCACCACCTCATGGTTGAGAGGAGTCCCACAACAAGGCCTGACTTTGGAGACAGATCCAACATTGACTGGCTGTGTGTCCTTGGGCAAGCCATTTCTCCAAGTCCCCGTTTCCCCATCTGGGAAGCAGGGGAAATAGTCCCCTTCAGAGGGTTCTTGTGGGGGTGTCAAATGAGATCTAACATGTTAAAATTCCTGGCATACAGCACTCAAGGATCGCCAGCCAACTGCTGGCTTTTAGGACCAATAGCCTCTGCAAACGCTTACAGAAATGGAATTCAGTGCAAATACTCAAAAGAGGAACTTTCAGAATGCCAGAAACATTTTCATATTTGTGCAGGAAGAAAACAAATATTATTTGCCCTAAAACTGTGAGGAGCATGCTAAAGGCTCAGAATGCGGGCGTTGAAAATTGAATAACTTCACTTGCAGACGTTGCATCAATTGCATTCAATTTGTAAGCACTTGTCCCTGTAGTCAGGAGGAAAAATGAATTCAGCTCAATCAATCAGCCTGTTTCTGGGTGGTTTGGGGGAAGCCACCCCATCTCACAGGAGGTTCGGCGTCACCTGGAGCAGAGTGCCTGGAGCTTGGTTGTTTTTGCGGCAAATTGGGGATAGTAGGAGCTTCATTGATTACCTTATTCTATCTCTTCACTCCCACGTCAGTACCTGCAAGGAACCACTGTAAGTAGGTGTCTCAGCCTCATGTTTGGGGGTGTTTAGAGACTGTCAGTAAAGCATGCTATGGCTACTTCTGCAGCCACAGCTCAATGCCAAGGGAGTAACACATGGGGAGGAGAGAGGCATGTCCACCCAGGAAATGCAAAGAGAAGATGTAAGGGAACACCAAGAGGCAGCCACTGTCTCACTCGGCCTTTCCTTCTTGCCTCTGTCTCACACTACCTAACCTGAATTGCCCCAGGGCATGCCCTTGACCATGGTCAAGTACAGAAATATTATGTATTTGGGCATGGACGTCGCTGTGGAGGAACTCAAGCACTGGGTCTCCAATACCCACCTTGTCATTACTGTTGAGGCCTCTAAGTAAAGGTGTTGAAACCAGAAACCAGGAACTTGAAAGGAAAGGAGAGCCAAAACACAGACACCACTTCATCTGACTTGACCTGTCCATCTGTGGTCTTTCTCCCTTCTCTCCCCTCTTTAAGCATGCCAGCCCACCTGAGGGTCCACTGGGTTTCTTTAGGCTAGGACTTTGCACCATGAGCTCTGTTTCTATAAATTGAACGCTCAAGTACAATGTTTGCTACTGAAGGCATGAAGAAGTGTCGATGATGTATCTTCCCAGTCCCTGGCCACTGAGTGCTATGTAGTGATGCATAGGTGAGAACCCTTAAATGTGGCCAAGACATGACAGAATCTAGAAGCACAATTGATCGTGGGAGAGGCGGGCACTCGAATGGGGCCACCATTTGCATTTGTCCTACCCTGCCTCCTCAATAAAAGGAAAATAGGAAAGGGGGAAGGAGGAGGATGGTCTCATGAGAGAATCCCGTCTTTAGGCGTTTGTGTTCAGTTCAGAAGACAGGCCGTGTGCTCAGCCCTGCCAGCACACACACACTGCCCCCCTACCATGGAACAAGCTCTGATTGTGTTAAATGTTGACTATTCTCATGCCACAGCCCCTCGGGGACAGATTCTGGCAAAGATGATAGATAGACCTTGGAGTGGGAAAGCAGATGATGTTTGAAAGCACAGTGCCCGGGGAGAACCAGCTTGGGGCTCAGAGAGAAGAGCACGTTTTGTTTGTTTTTGTTTGTTTCAGCTGGATCGCATTCAAAGGAGACAGAAGGAAGGTTGCAAAATGCCCTTTTTTTTTGCCCACTATGGAAGTTCAGGCTTTGGGTAGCTAGTGTTTAGCATCCTATGCTGTTATGTCAGAAGCCCCCACTCTGGATAGATCAGACCTTAAGGGGTCTCGGGGGACACAGAAAGAAATCAGATGTAGTCCCTGCCCTGAGCGCCTCAGTCTGAGGGGAGATACAGCATGCACAGACCAGGTTGATGCAGTGACTCACGCTGAGATGCAGCCAAGGACTAGGGGCTGGGAATGGAGGGACGGAGCAACTGATGTGTTGTGCATGTGTGTGCGTGCATGTGTGTGTGTGCGTGTGTGTGTGTGTATGCATATGTGTGACTGACAGAAGATGAAAAGGATCAGGGAGGAGGGAATTCCTACATGTTTGTGCCTGGGACCTCATGCAGAGGAAGGACACGAATGAAAACTAGAATGGAAGCAGGAACTAGTTCACGGAGGGCCTTGAGTGCCAGACTTTAATCCTGAGGAGACATAAAATGAGGAACCCAGTGAGACTGGAGTTTTCTGGGGAAGGATCCCTCAGGATGGGAAGGAGGGCAGCAAGTACAAGAGGGTGGAACAGTGGGAGAGGCAATTCCATCCACTTCCACCCCTGCCTTTGCAGTTCAGGGTGCCTTTGTAAAAACTGTGGTTGCCCAGGAGTGTTTAGTGAACAGGAAAGTTCAGGGCAGGGAAGTGCTTCCTGCTAGGCGGAGTGGAGTGAGACCCTTTTACACTCTGAGCATAGTTGCCTGGCGGCAGGCTGGGGTGAGGAGGCAGTGAGGCAGAGAACCACGGAGGTAGAAAGAAAGGAGGCAGTGTAATAATGTAGCAGGTGGAGCATGGACTTTGAAATCGGACAAACCTGGCTTCATATTTCAGCGCCACACCTCTGTAACCTTCAGCATGGTATGAACGCTTCTGTATCAGTCAGGATAATCTAGTTTATGCCACAGTAACAAACAGCTCTGAAATCTAAGTGGCCTAAAATGACCGAGGTTGTTCTCTTGCTCATGCTGTGTGTTCATTAAAGATTTGCTAGGGGCTGTCTTCATCGTAGTAACTCCAGAACCCAGGTTTATGGAAACTTCTTTTTGTTACTGCTTCTGCAATGACCAAGGCAATGTGAACAGGGCATGGTAATTCACTCATTGGCCCTTAAAGTGAGCTCTTTCATTTCCATTCACATGCCACTGGTCAAAGCCAGTCTGGCCATACACATCTTCTCAGAGTGTGGGAAAGTGAGAATTGAAATAGTTGTGAACGATCTGTCTCAACTTTCTTATCTGTAAAATGGCAATAAAACTACCAACCTCAGATGAGCATTGTGAATCTAATGAGGTAATGCATGCAGCAGTCTAGGTGAAATGTAGTCACACTCAAACAATGACAGCCAAAACAACAACAAAAAGATGTGGGCAAAAAGGAGAATAAAGTATAGCATTTGTTGCTTCTGGGGTTTCTGAGACAGCAAGGTCGATTTACCTGGGAAAAGTCACTGTGTCTGGGACAGCTGTATCAGGAGCTGCTGCTTTGGAGGTGGCCCCAGGATCGACCCCTGGTGTTCCTGGAACTCCTTCCTGCTAGTGAAAGATTTTCCCTCCATGAGTCTCAGGGCTGAGCTGGGGGTGTTGTTGAAGGCAGCTTCCGGCTTCCTGTCCAAGACTGTGCATTTCAAACACCAGTCTAACACCTTTCCTGCTGCCACCGCAGCCCCAAGGAAACGGCATTTCCATTCCAAGATTCAGTTCCCATTCATCACCGTGAAGCGCGATACCTGAGGGGAAATGGTAACTGAGACTTTGTGAGTCTCCAAAGACGGGAATGTGTCTGCAGGAGCTGAGTAATTAGAGCAGTTTTCTGCACACATGCCTAATCTTTATTTAAGACATTTCACTTAGGTACACATCTAAGTTATTCAAAAGTCACTTAGATTTGAGACATGTATGTCATTAATTTCTCGTCTCTATTTTAGAATAGTTCAATAAGCACCAATAACCATGACTGCAAGTATTTATTGAGGCTAACTATGTTTCAGGCAACTGTAGTCAACGACTTACTTGAAATAACTCATTTAATTTTATAACGATGCTTATTGTTTTTTGTACCCAATTTGAGAAACTTGTAGGACTCCTAAATTGTTTCCATATGAAGGAGCTTTAAGTAATCTTTAAGGGGAAAAATGGAATAAATGGAGAACAGTTAGTCTGTGAGACTAAGAAAAGAGCAGTAACTAACATTTAAATACAGCTGAGTATGTTCCAGGCACTTAGGTATATTAGCTCATTAATTGTTTCAATAACTCAAAAGATAAACTCTATAGTCATCATTTAATAGTTAAGGTACCTGAGGTATAGAGAGAATACATAACTCCATGAATATAACAATAGCTAGTGGGTGGTAGAACCAGGATTTGAACCCAAATAAGTAGGTTCTTATCCACTATACTATACTGCCTCTTGGGGTCTCGCAATCTCAACATCTTAAAATACTGAAGGGACTGTCATGTGGAAGACTCTTCACTAACATCTAGATCAGCAGAACCAACACTGATGGTGTAATGGATGATGTAATTGATGGTGTAAGCCGCAGAGAGGCAGATTTTGACTCTATCTATGGAAGGACTTCCCCTCAATTGGCATTACTCAAAGATCAGAATTCCTTGTTGATAGCAAACTCCCTGGCACCAGAAATCTTCAAGAATGGGCTGGGCAACCACTCCCGAGGTGTGGGTGGGATTACCTCCCTGGGTTTGAGGCTGATATAGATGACCTCTGTTACCCTTTAACATAATTTCACGATCACAACAACTGCCATGACCTTGGAATATGGCCAAACGTTTTCAAAGTATTAAAACTGGGAGTAGATGACAAAGCTATGTGGCAAATATGAAGGCCCAGGATACTTTACCTGAGCTCAGTGGTATCATCAAATTAAACTCATAACTAAGTGATTCTGACATGTGATTATGATGCAAATAAGTGTTGTTACCTGGATGATCAATTAACCTCAGTTCACTTCATCAATTCTAAATAGTAAAATTTTCACTAATCGAGCCTACCTTTTTATGTTTTTCTTCTCTAGCTGTGTTAATTTACCTGAATTTTAAAGCGAAGTTAAATATGGTAGTTTTTCTCGATGCTGAGTGGGTGTTTTTCTTCTTGGTGAAGCTGTAGAAGGATGGGAAGCAGGGGCACCAGTTATTGGACCAGAAGAACCAGGTGAGAGCCAAGGACCTATGCAGTGAGAGGTCCATGCAGGCCAGGGGAGAGGAGACGTGACAGGAGCGTGTCAGATGAGCTGGGGTCTGGAGGGAGCAGACATTGGCAGCAGAAGGTACAGAAACTCTACCCACCCCACAAAATGGCCCCAGATCCTCTGGGGCCAAAGTCCAGGGCAAGGGCTAAGGAAATGGTCAGAGGCCATGAAACAGGGCAAAAGCAGGAAGTATACAAGGAAGAGGCTTGGCCCCTGCCTCAGTCTCTGGGCATTTGTCTGGCTCCTCTGGGGCAGGAGACTGTTCTAGTTGGGTCGGCCTAAGCTCTGGATGCAGGGACAAGAAATTGGTGGTAATTGATGAGAGCAAAAAGACCCAGCACAGAGGTCCCAGGAAGTTCTGGTAGCAAGTCCAGACCAGTGTTCTCAGGCAAACCTCCTGCGGCCCCAGCTCTTACCCCCACAGGAGGCCACAGGGCCGGGATTCTAGTCCCAGCACTGCCCCTGACTCAGCGGGTAACCTTGGCAACATCCCTTCCTTCTCTGGCCTCAGTTTCTCATGTCTACAGTGGGACAATTGGTCTAGATATTTCCTAAGGACCTCCTGGTTGTGAAATAAACACAACAGAGGCAGCTTTCAAAGTTCTTCCCCTTTTCCTTCCAAAGGGCTGGCAGGGAGGTTAAACCAACTTTGAGCCTCTCTCTTCTCTGCTTGAGAACTGAGGATTTCTATGAACTGAATTTTTGATTTACAGTCCCAAGTGGTGCAGGAGGGAATAATAAGCTCTTTAGACTTGGAAGCTCCTGCAAAAAATGATGGATGTCCTCGAGGGAATGTACATCCAGGTAGGTGTCCCCAAACTCCCAGCAGGAATCAATCTCCTGTCCCCTGAATGCTCGACATCTCCCTAATAGCATTTTCTACCTTGTGTTGTGTGCAGCTGCTTGTATGTCTTATACGCCCCAACTAGGTCACAAGCTCCCTGAGGTCAGCGACCGTGCACCTTGGGCTCTCAGGCAAGATTCATGGCATGGCTGCTGACTGGCTGGACAGATGAGACTTCTCTGATTTTTAACCAAGCCTTCTTTGTGAAGATGAAAGTGTTCCACGTCATCTTGTTGGGATGATGTACCAGGATCTGTGCTGTTTAAAAATGCACAAAATCCCCGGTACTTTGGAGTTCTTTGCAAGCAGGAAGAAAAAAAAAAAAAAAAACAAACTGATGGAGGGTGGAGCCCAATGCTAAGTGGAAGCTGTAATGAGACCCCTGGAAGCGTTGTTGCTTGTATCTGAGGTCCTGACTCTATCGACAATACAGCACAGACCCCTGAAGACTGGGCCTCCCAGAAGCCTGCCTCCCACCTTCCTAGTATTGCAGGCCCCCAAGAGCTGGGACTTGGTGGCATCATACTCTAAATAAGAAAAGTAATCATCCACAGTGAGTTTACTTTTTTGCAAATCCTGCTAAGCCCTTTAGCCACTGGGTCCTCATTACAGCCCTATGATGGCAGAAACTATTGTCATCCCCAATTCACAGATAAGGAAACTGAGGCCCAAATACACAGCCAGGGACACTTTCCTCCAACTCCTCACATGGGTCTTCCTCATTCCTGAGGCCTCTCTTTGAGCATCACTTCCTCCGGCTGGCCTTTTTCACTACCCTCAGTCAAGAGGCTTTTGGCAGCCTCATCATTCTGTATCGGAGGTCATCAAACTTGAGCATGCACCTGAGCCACCTGGAGGGCTTGTTATGGCACAGGTTGTTGCCCCACTAACCCCAGAGTTTCTGACTTAGGTCTGGAGTGGAACCTGAGAACTTGCATTTCTTTAGTTTTTAAGTTATAATTTGTGTGGGTACATAAAAGATGTTCATATTAATGGGGCATGTAGGATATTTTGATACAGGCACACAATGTATAATAATCACATCAGGGTAAATAGGTATCTGTCACCTCAAGCCCCTCCTGTGTTAAAAACAATCCAATTATACTCTTTTAGCTATTTTTAAATGTACAATTAAATTATTATTGACTATAGTCACTCTGTTGTGCTTTCAAATACTAGAGCTTATGCATTCTGTTTTTCCTTTTGTACCCAGAACTTGCACTTCTAACATGCTCCCAGATGATGTCGAAGCTGTTGGTCCGGGGACCACACTTCAAGAACCATTGCTCATAGCACTCCGTTGATTTCCTTTAAACACTAATCAGAGTCAGGCTGGGCGCAGTGGCTTACGCCTGTAATCCAGCAGTTTGGGAGACCAAGGCAGTCGGATCACGAGGTCAGGAGATGGAGACCATCCTGGCTAACACGGTGAAACCCCGTCTCTACTAAAAATACAAAAAATTAGCCAGGCTTGGTGGTGGGTGCCTGTGGTCCCAGCTACTCGGAAGGCTGAGGCAGGGGAATGGTGTGAACCAGGGAGGCGGAGCTTGCAGTGAGCCGAGATGGCGCCACTGCACTCCAGCCTGGGCGATGAGTGAGACTCTCTAAAAAACAAACAAACAAACAAACAAAAACACTAATCAGAGTCTGTAATTATTTAATGTATTGATTTGCTTAATTGATGATTGTCTCTTCCACCAGATTGCACATTTCAGGAGGACAAGGACTGTACCGGTTTTGTTCAGTTTGCTATTGCTAGCTCCTAGCACGGTACCTGGCACATAATAGGTACTCAATAATATTTCTTGAATGAATGAGCACAGTGGTGGAGCTGAGACTAGGCCCAAGCCAAGCCTGCCTGACTGCAGAGCCTGTGCTCCAAACATGACTCAGGCCTGTGTCCCTGGACTTTAAACCCTCCAGTGGGGCTGCCTCATTAAGACGTAAACGGACACCAAATCTCTCATTGTGGCCAAAGTTAGAGGCCACCACAGTCCAGTCATGTATCTTCTGGAGACCACCCAGAACCTAGAGAGACCAGGTGAGCCGTATGTGAGGTCCTGTGAGAGGCAAGGCCTTTGAGTTCTGGTGTCCACATGTGTCAGGGCAGCTAAGAGCCCAGGGTGAAGTGACTCTCACCCTCCCACATCATCAGCCCATCTGGTTCTACTGGGGCTATGCAGACCCAGCCCAGGAGGCCCCAGGTACCCAGGTCTGACCACAGAGAACAGCTGATGGCATCTGATGCTTGGCTACACGTTGAAGAAACATCCTTGCAGATGAGGAAGGCACAGGAGAAGAAAAAGGAGAAGAAGGACAAAAAAGAATATAATAAGAGAAAATTGCTTGCTGTGCCTCTTTTTGGCAAACTAAATGCTCATTGAAGTTAAGATAAGCTTGACAGGTTTTCGTTGGCAGTTTTTGGGGCCTATCTGAGACTATCTTGCCTTGAGAGACTTCTATTAGAACCAGTTCCACAACTAATAATGTGGTCTCTGTCACTTAACTCAAAAGTCCCTGCTGGACTCGTACAGTGAAGCGTTAAGCGTTAAGGAAATGAAATCTTTTCTCTTTTTTTCTTTTCTTTTCTTTTTCTTTCTTCTTCTTCTTCTTTTTTTTTTTTTTTTTAACATACGCAGCAAAGTTTGATTTGTTGAGAACATTTCTTCAACTGACAAGTTACAAGCCATGTCTGAGAGGCCCACTGGGAACTTTCAAAATTTGAGCAGCAGTTTCTAATCACTGACGATCATTAGCATTTTAGCGAATAGATTTTTGATAAGAAAAATCTTTGCTCTGTGGGAAGGAAAAAAAAAAAAAAACCCTGACATTTGATAATGCAAACAGAGTAGCAATTTTAATTAGGCCTCCAACTCTCCTTGGCATAGCAAACATTGCACAAGATCCAGATGTTTCCCATCTTGTAGGATGTGAACTTAAGGCTGTGTCAAGGTCATTGGTACCAGGTACTATGCCATTGAATGAATCTCCGGGGCAAACAATAATAACCATGATTTCCTGAGCACTTACTATGTGCCAGACGTTCTGCTATGTCACATGCATTATTTCAACTGATCTTCATATCAATCTTAAGAGAGTTACCATTTTTATCATTCCCATTTTACAGATGGGAAAATTAAACTCAGAATGGTTTGCTAATCCAAAGTTCCCAGCTTGTTAGTGGTGGAGACACTAACCCAGGTCTGTGTGTGACTCCAGAGTTTCCACATTGAGCTTTACTGCCTCCCAGATGTCATTCAAATGGGGACAGGCCGAGTGACTGGGGAGGAGCATGAAGATTTCACCCTGGCTCTGTCACTGAGTGTGCAATGAATCATGTGATCTCTCCTGGCCTCAGCCTCCTTGTCTGTAGACTGGAGATAGTACCAGACATATCTCCTTCACTAGACTCTTGTGGGGCTCTGAGGAAGGGCTGATAGTGCTTAGGAGAATGTTCTTTCCTCTCATGAAACCAGACCCAGACACCATGTTCTTTCCATTGACCTTAGCCCCACCCTTTGGGGCTATCAAGAAGAACTCTGGTTCCTTGCCCTGAGATCTTCAGGAATGTATAATCAACTCTTGAGTCTTCTCAATTTTATATTCTCCAGATCAAACATCTCTGATTCCTTCAACCAGTCTCCATATGCCATGACATTGAGTTTCAACACCTCCTGTAGCAGAGATCTGTCATCCCAGCACAATGGGGATAATAATGGTCATTGTGAAGATTAAATGAACAAATGTATGATGCTCTGAGAACAAGGTCTGGCATCCCAATATTCATTCTCACTTTTTACTTAGTGATGGAGCCATGATATTATTTGGAGCATCTTGAGGACATTATTACCTGGCTTTCTTTGCTGACAGACGCTGACCCATGAGGTATAATTTACATGCAATGAACTGATCAGATCTTAAATCTGTGTCTCATCAGTTTTCATGAAAGTAGATTAAATCAGAACTTTTCCAGGCAATCCTTACTCTCACACCAAAACAACCATGAATCTGAGTTATATTACTATAGGATAGTTTTGCCTATTTTAGAATAAGTGGAATCACATATTATACACATTCTGAGTCTGGCTTCTTCCCTCATCATAATATTTTTGAGATTCACCCATGTTGTTGCCTGTGTCTGTGCTGTGAGGACACCACTGGAAGACAATACCGTAGCTTACTTAGTCATTCTCCTGTTCATAGACATCTAGGTTGTTTCCATTCTTTAACTATTGCGGATACAATTTCTATCACAATTCTCCTACTAGCCTTTTTGTGGACATAGGTTTTTATTTCTTGGGTGAATACCTAGAAATGAAATTTCTGGGTCATGGGGTAGATATATGTTTAGCTTTTCAAGAAATTTTGAAACCATTTTCAAAAGTGGTTGTACCATATTACCTTCCAAATTGCACTATATGTGAGTTACGGTTGTTCTACATTCTCTCCAACATCTCGTGTTGTCAACTTTTATCATCTTAGCCATTCTAGACAGTAAGTAGTGATCTCTCATTGTCACTTGCATCTTCCTGATGACCAATGATGCTAAGTGACTTCTTGTGCACTTCTTAGCCACTTATCTATCTTCTTTTGTAAAATGTCTCCTCAAGTCTTTTGTCTTTTTTAAAGTAAATTCTGCTGCCTGTCTTTTTGCTGAGTTGTGGGAGTTAATATATTCTGCATACAAGTCTTTTGTCAGATAATGTGTTGTTAATGTTTTCTTTCATTCTGTAGCTTACCGATTTATTTTCTTGATAGTACTTTTTAATGGGCAGAAGTTTTAGTTTTGATCAAATTCATTTTCTCAACTTTTTCCTTTATGATTTATGCTTTCTGCATCTTTTCTAAGGAATCTTTGCTTACCCCAAGGTCACAAAGATATTCTGTTTTCCTTTAAGAATTTTATTGTTTTCACTTTTACCTTTAGGTCTGTAACTCATCTTGAATTTATTTTTGTGTGTGGTGTGAGATGGGGCCAAGATTCTTTGTTTTTCATATGGATTTCCAGTTATTCCAGCAAAAGACATTTTTCTTCCCTATTTAACTGTGTTGGCTTCCTTGTTAAAAATCAAGTGACAACATATGTGTGGACCTATGTCTGAATCCTCCATTCTGTTCCATTGATTTATTTGTCTATGCTTTCACCAAAGCCACACTGTTTTGATGGTTATAGCTTTATAGTAAGTCTTAAAATCTGGTAGCATAAATCTCCTCATTTTGGAATTAATTTTCAAGATTGTTTTGGCTACTACTGGTCTTTCACCTTTCCAAATAAATTTTAAAATCTTTTGGACTGGGATTAAATTGGATATTTAGATCAATTTATGGAAAATGGATGTTATAATAATATTGAGTCTTTCAATCATGTTTTAGAAATTTAATCGTTAATCTCCTTAATTTATGTCTTTTAAATTCCTTTCAGCATTGTTTTATAGTTTCAGTGTAGAAGGTTTTCATCTTTTAAGTTTCTCCCTAAGCATTTGATGCTTTTGAATGCTTTTATACATAGTATTTATTTTTAATATATTTTTCTAATTGTTTACTCCTAATGTATAGAAATACAATTGATTTTTATATTGATTTTATATATCGATTTATTCTAAACCCATTTATTAGTTCTAGTAGGTTTTTGGGGGGTAGATTCTTTAGGATCTCCTATGAACAATCATGTCATTTGAAAACAAAGACAATTTTAATTCTTCCTTTGTAATCTATATGCCTTTTAATTTACTTTGCTTGTCTTATTGCACCAGATAGGCTTTTTCTCTTTAATGCATCTCAAGACACTCCTGATTTTGGTACAAGTCAGTCTTTGCACAGGTCTCAAGTTTTTCTCCTTCCTAAGAAAACACAATTGATCAGCTGCAAAAATCCATTTTCCCTAAAAAGTTGGTGTTTTTCCAGATGTAAGGACAAACTCAAGGATTTGGCTTTAATTTTTCTTCTTGGCATGGGATGAACTTCAACTCGAATAGTAGTTTTTAGTTCTATTTGTGAAGTATTGCCGGTCCTCTCCATCTTCTGGGCACAGAAGATTTGCAATTCCTGGATGCCTTATGGGTAAGTGGGTCTGTATGATTAGTTTTGACCAAAAAGTAAGCCCTGAAACGATACATCACCTCTGCACCAAGGAATTGAACTACTGATAATGCAAGAGTTTCCAGAAATCTCTTTTCCTCTAGCACATTTACCAATGATGTTTGAGGTGAAAGCTACTTCCTCTGCCTTGGTCTCTGAATGAGCACAACACTCATTCAGAGTCATAAAGAGGGGCAGATAACATGCCTGTCCTGGGAAGCCCAGGACAAGTTGCCTTATTACTAGGGGAGTGAGAAAGGCTGCTAATAAGAGGTAGTGCTTGGGCCAGGCCTAGAAGGACAGGAAGAACTCTCACAGGTGGGTGTTCTTCTGCCTGGGTCTACAATGAGCATAACACTTCCCTCAGCTCCTGCTGACCCACAACAGACAGATGGCTTGAGGTGGAAATAAAATGCTGTTTTAAGGCACTGAGATTTTGGGATTATTTGTTGCAGCAGCATTACCTAGCCTGATATAACTTATGTGAATTTCCAAAAGAGAGGTGGCCAAGCAAAGTGCTAAGTGGAGGCAATGTAAGGTTACATACTGTTTTCTTCTCTGAATGAGACAAAGGGCATACACCCCCAGCGAAATCAGTGGTGAGCTAAAGCCCAGAATCTTATGCAGGTCTTCCCCATTGCCCAGCACATAGTAGGGACATTTCCCCCCAAAAAACGTGTCTATATTCAGTTAAGCCAGAGTTCTCCTTTCCTCTTGAGGTCTGCATAAGTAGAAGCATAGTACTTCCCTCACTCTCTCCTACTATCTCTTCCTTGCCTGCAGATGGGAATGACAAAAACAACTTGTCCTCGAGAATTGTTGGGAGAAATTGTGCTGATTACAAAACGCTTTGCAAAATGTAAAATCCTATCTAAGTGGCAATTTTCTCCATTGCTCTGCCAATTGTAATAAATAAATATTGTTTTTTAGAACTGGCTCCTGGCTCGCTTTCCCACAGCCATCCCATCAAACACTCCAACACGCCTGGGGTTATTGTCCACTCTGGATTTGCATGTGTGTGCGTGCATGGTGCTTATGTAATGCTATTTACTGAGGAGTTGAGTAAGCCCATCTTGTAGCAATAAAACTCGAGAACGATGTCATACCCCATTGGAGAGGTGATGGGTCAGAACAACTCACTCAGGACAACTGTACTATTTGCTCCCAAGGGCAGGGGGGCTTGTTTCAGTCATTTCTGCAGCCCTAGTATGCCTGGATTAGAGAACATCCTTTGTGGTTATTAAAATTTGTCAATTCTTGACCCAGCTTGGATTGGGGCCTTAGGTTTCTGGCTCATGTTATAGCCATGGGTAGAGTCCAGGAACTCCTATAAACTGCACCTGCTGATGGTTAAATTCATGTTTACTGACCACTTACTGTGACTATATGTGAGGAACAATGAAGGATATAAAGATCACTGATAGTTCCTGACCTCAGCAAGCTGCCATTTAGTACAGGGCTCAGGGAGCCTTTCATTTATTCATTCATATACCTATTCAGTCATTGACTCTACTAACAGTGATTTCACTAATTTTGACCGGTGCCATTCTAGCCACAAAACAAAGTCTCGGGCTTCAGGGAGCATATGTTGTAATAGGAAGATACAGGCACTAATAAAAACTTTTAATAGTAATGAATATTTTACCATAAAATGCAATAAGCACTATTGAAAAAGAGTTTAGAGGGCTGTGAACACAAGAAATCAAGGGGAAGAGACTTTTTCATGGGGAGGCAGCCAAGAAAATCTTCTCTGGGCAAGTAACCTTTGAGTTGAGACCCAAAAGATAAAATTAAGAATTGCCCAGTCTGGAAATGGGATGGAGGTAGAGAGAATAAGTCAGGCAAGAGAAACAATACATTTAATACAAGACAGACTATATGATAAGTCACAAAGAGGGGCAGATAACATGCCTGTCCTAGGAGGCCCAGAACAAGTTGCCTTATTGCGAGGGGAGTGAGGAAGGTTGCTTATAAGAGGTAGGGCTTGGGCCAGGCCTAGAAGGACAGGAGGGACTCTCACATGTGGGTGTTCCAGAGAAAGGAGGAGGAACAGCACAAGCAAAGACCCAGAGGTAGGAAAGAGAGGATGAGGAATCCAGGGCAGACTGTGAAGAGTCTAGACTGCCAGGCTAAGGAGTCTGGACTTTTCCCCATGGGTAGTAGGGAGTAATTGGAGGCTTTTGGACATGAGAGTGATGTGATCAGAGCACTTGAATGAAAGAGACTCCTTCATCCCTCCTGGAAACAGTCTTGTGCATAACCCAAAAACATCTCAGAGCCCTTGAGTCCAAAGAGGACTTCCAGTGGTCTAGAAATTTCCTCTGCCACAAGAAGAAACACTAAGACCTTGAGAAGCCAGTACAGGAGAGGCAGGAAGGGACACAGGGGCCTGTTACTGGGGACTTCTTCCCCAGTGATGAAAGAATGTGTGTGTGAACTCTGTACCCAAAGTGGCTCAGAGGAGGGGGCTTGTATGTGCCAACTATTGTGTAAAATAGGCGAACAGAAGGAAAGGCTTTGTATTCATTTTGGAGCTCTTTCATGTACAAGGGGAAAAAAAATCCCAAATCAATCTAAAAAATAGAATAAAGAGAATTAATTCGCCCATGGTCCTGGGTACCTCCAGGAGATGGCACTGGCTTCAGACATGGCTGAATCCAGGGCCTAAACCAAGTGATCAGGTTTCTCTTTCTCTCTCCATTTCTTGGGTTTGCTTCCATTTGTATATTGACCTCATTATTTGTCATTGCTATTGAGCTTCCTCAATGTAGGTAAAGAAAAGAGCCGTTGAAAGCGCTAGGCTGGCATTGCAGCAGAAAGAGGAAGTTTCTGTGTATGTAAGTCCCAGGGAAGCACTCTGATTGGTCTTGATGGGTCACATGCCCATCTCTTGGACCAATCACTGTTGCCAGAGGGAAGAGGTACTATGAGTGGCCAGGCTTGTCCTAAGACTGACTGGCAGTGCTAGTCAAATCACAGACAGTGAAGGAGAGCAGAGCGCCAGTGAAAGCAAATCATTGCTAACAAAAATAACCCAAGAGCCTTATGGTCCTTTTCTCAGGCTGTCCACTGTACAGAAAATGATCCATGGGAGAGTGTTTATAAATCAGAGTGTTCATCCCAGAAATCTGGAAGCCTAGGTCATTTCAAGAAATAATAATAATAAACATATAAAAATATATTTTAATGAGCTTTTGAAAACAGTCATGGTCACTTATCTCAATATGACAAGATTAACTAAAGCTGAGGAATTCTGTTTTCAATGGGAATCTAATTGCTCCTCCATAGGGTTTTGACATCAAGGGGACAGTGGTTCTGCTAAGTTGTGGGAAGAGCCCTGGTGGGAAGTCATGTGACCTGGGCTCTGGCTCTGGGCCTGCCTCTGGCTCACTCTGTGATCTTGGGCAAATCCTTTCCTCTCTCTGAACCTCAGCTGACCTATCTTTACTGTGAGAAGGGTGATGTCTGCTGGTAGACCTCATGGACTTTGACCCACTCCTATAGTACTGGCTTTCTCTTAGTTAAGTCTCTTTGCAAGAGATATTCATTGTCCCCACAAGCCCTGGATGCCCCTACAGGGAACAGGTGAGTTCTGCCCCCACCAGCTTTCTTCTGAGGACTGCTGGAGCACATGATTTGTGCTAAGGTTAGGAATAAACTAAAATTCAGTGTTCCTGGAAGCTCCCGGCCCTGGCCCCACTGACAGGAGCCCATAAAAAGGGTGATTAGCAGCTATGATTTCTAAGAAGCAGATACATAGAGTCAGAAACCTGGGCTGGAAGGTCCTGAGTGGTTTCTGAGCCAAGACTCCCATCCTGTGCTAGAGGCTCCTCCCCAACTCCAGGAGAGTGCTTCTCCAGCTGCTGTTGTAAACCGCCGCCCGTGACACTGGGCTCACTTCCATCCTTGGACTCCTTGACAGTCCAGTTTACCTTTACAACCTTTACATTTCCCTACAGGTCCCAGTGCAGAGAAGGGAATCCCAGGCAGAGGGGATACTGTATGCCAAGGCCCCAGTGTTAGGGGTGAAGGAGAGGAGAGAGAGATAGAGAGAGGTCAGAGGGAGCTAAAAGCTCAGTAGCAGGAGCAGGAAAAAAATAGGAAAGATCTCAAAGGCTGAAAAGGAGCCTGAATTCTGTGCCTCTGAAGGGAGTCAGGGGAGAAGCTTCGCCCCTTGGAAGGTCGCCCAGGTGAGGTGTGGAGGAGAACTGTAAGCCTGAGGGAGGTGAGAGATGTCTGTGCTGGGGAGTTGATGGGGGATGGACAGGTGGGAAGGCTGAAAGGTGGCTGTGCCGCATTTAGTGACACATTAGATACAGGATATGCTCAAGTTGGAGGGTGGTGCTGCCAGTGCTGCTGGCTGGGATGGGGAGCCCAGGGAGGCTCTGGGAAGGAGCTATGTTCACTTGGGCACCTGGGAACACGGGACGTGCAGGGAGCCTCCTGGAGGTTTCAGGTAGTAGAGGTGGGAGGTTCAGACCTACCTTCCAGATTCATGCCAGCCCCAGCAGAGGCCTCAGCAATGTCTTACCAGCCCTGGGCCTCTGAAAGAAAGAGTTTGCCCCACTCTAGTTGGTGCCACCATTTCTGAGCAGGCATCCTGTTTAAAACAGGGATTTCATGAGCATTTTGGGAGGCTGAGGCAGGTGGGTCACTTGAGCCCAAGAATTTGAAGACCAGCCTGGGCAACATGGTGAAATCTCTACTCTATTTAAAAAAAAAAAAAAAATTGGCCAGGTGTGGTGGCGTGTGCCGCCTACTCAGCTAGTCAGGGGTGGGGAGGCTGAGGCTGGAGGATTGCTTGAGCCCCAGCAAGTCAAGGCTGCAGTGAGCCAAAATCATGCCCCTGCGCTCCAGCCTTGGTGGAGACAGAGCAAAATCTTCTCAAAAAAGAAAGAAAGAAAGAAAAGAGGAGAAAAAGAGAAAGAAAGGAAAGAAAGAAAGAGAAAGAAAGAAAGGAGAAAGAGAGAGAGAAAGAAAGAGAAAGAGAGAGAAAGAAAAGAAAGAAGAAAGAAAAAAGAAAGAGAGAGGCAGGGAGGGAGGGAGGGAAGGAGAAGGGAAGGAAGGAAGAAGAAAGAAAAGAAAGAAAGAAAGAAGAAGAAGAAAGGAAGGAAGAAGAAAAAAAGAAAGAAAAGAAGAAGAAGAGGAAGAAGAAGGAGGAGGAGGAGGAAGGGAGAAAGAAAGAGAAGGAGAGAGGGAGGGAGGAAGGAACAAAAACAAACAAAAAACAAGGATTTCCCTTCCATTCTGGATCTTCCTCTGGGAAGGGTCTGGATCATGGGGTCCTGGGGGGCAGTAAGGCCTGAGGAGTGTTGCCAATTGGGGACCTAGGCAGCCCAGAGTCGTCCCTGACTCTCTGGGGACAGAGAGATACGCTGTCAGTTCCCTTCCTCTGAGGCAGCTCCAGGCCAGCTTGGAGGGTGGGGGTTGGAGGCTGGAAAGGGAGGGTGGCTGAGGTGCTAGCTTCCCTTGTGCAGGCTGCCCAATGGGCAGGCTCGCCAGCAGCACGGTCTGTGAGCGTCCATTCCTAGTTTACTAAACATTCCTGGTGGAACATTTCTCATGGGCAAAGGGCCACGTGAGAGAATATTAGCACTTACCTCTGCTTGGAAACAGAGACAAGCTCCTTGGGTCTGAATGAAAGGAAATCAGAGTTAAGGCCTTTTAAAGGGCTGCCAAGAGGGGGAAAAGAACAGATCTGAAGGCTGTAAAAGTGAGTTTACACTAAAAGAAATAGATATAAAATTATCAGGCAAGCAAAACACTATTTTATTTGTGAATGAGAAAGTGTAATGTGGACCAGGTATGCTCACGCCTGTAATCCCAGCAGTTCCGGAGGCTGAGGCAGGAGGATTGCATGAGTATGGGGAGTTCAAAGTCAACTCGAGCAACACAAGATCTCCCTGTCTCTACGAAAGGAGAAAAGGAGAGCACGTAGGTCAGCCTCCCGCTTCCCTTTAGGCTTGGGGCAGGGGAGGGACTGGGTTCCCCACCCTAGTCTAGGAGGCCCAGCCCAGGAGGCCCCCCGGGGAGGGAGGCTGACCCACAGCTGGCGGGCCTGACGCTCTGTGACCTTGGCCTTGGGCCGCCACCTCCGGAAAATGGGACGAGAGGAAGCACCAGCAGGAATGGGGTAATGGGGGTGTTGCTGGCAGAGGGAGTGGGGGGCCGGGCTGGTGACGGCATGGAGCAGGGACGAGGGAGCTGCTGGAAGCTGGTAATTAATAAATGAAATGCCCTGGGACTGCCGCCGAGCCGCCTCAGATGACATATCTGTCGCGGGCTCGGCAAACCATTAAATGACCATTTTCTGACAGAACGACTTCCCTGCCGCTGCGAGCTGCCAGGACTTGCCGGGACACATTTTCTCTGCTCGCCCTCTTTTCTCGTCCACTCCCCGCCTGGCCTCTGGCCCTTCCTGGACCGCCCCCTTCAGAAGCAACGACTCTGCCCCCGCTCCTGCGCGCCTCTCTCCGCCTCTCTCTCCTCACTCCGTCTCTGTGTGTGCTTCTGCCTCTGTCTCTGTGTGTGTCTCTGACTGTCTCTCCCCACTCCCTGTGTCTGTATATTTGGGAGTCTCTTCCCTCTGCCCTCCCAGTCTCTCGGTCTCTCTGTCTCAGGCTATCTCTGTGTGTCTCTGTCTCTCTCCTCCTGCTCCCACCCTGGTGTCTCTTCTCTCTTTCCTGGGCCTCTGACTCTCTCTTCTCCCAGGCTGCTCTCTCTCTCCCATCTCCTAGGCCCGCTCGCGCTCTCTCTCTCTCTCTCTCCCTGCTCTCCCCTCCCCCCTACCAGCCTCTCTGTGTCTGGCTCAGCCGCCCCCTCCCCGCGTCCCCCCTCCCCGGCTGCCTGACGGCTCCAGTTCATTTCTGCCTGTTTAATTGGGCCCCGGATGAGTTTGGTCGACAGGGCCATTCATCATGTGGCCGCGGCTGGCGGCGGAGCCCGGGGGAGCGGGGCTGACAGCTCCGCCAGGCTGGGATGCGGCCTGCGCCGGGAAGTTCACATATTTGGGCATTAGTGCAGCTATTAGTTTAACAAGCTTCGTTTATCCTTGTCACTACCACTTCAGCTTCCCATGTAATCATTTGAAATGTAGATTACAGCCAGACAAATGGGACAGCGCAGGACGCGCAGGGTGGAGGGAGTGACACGCAGCAGCTCGTTAGGGCCGCCTTCCCAGTCCCATCCCTTCCCAAGCAAGGCTTTGATTAGCTTAATATCCGCATGATTTCAGTGGGAAGCTCCTGTCACCTATGCCGGTGGAGGTGCCTGGGGTGCGTCCAGGTGAGGGTTCAGGTCCTGCCAGGGTGGGGTCCAGTGGATCCAAAGGCTCCCCCAGCCCTGCAAGGAAACAGGTGGGTGGTCAGGGCCTGCCCCCCGGAATCCCTTCTGAAGCGGTCTTCCTTCCAGGGCGAGGTGGCTCCAGCCCCTGGCTGTTTCCTTTCTCCTCTCCCTTGCTGCCTCTCTGTGTGACCTGAGCAAGATCTGGCCCTCTCTGGGTCTTGTATCCCTGTCCAGAAAATGGGGGTTCAGATTTGCTGGTATAGGTTCACTTCCCCCATTCCGCTAGCAAGCTCATCATATCTTAGTTCCTCTGAAGAAGTCACCTGCCTCCTGCCGAATTTCTATTCCCCATGCTGTGGACCAAGGGCTCTTTTACAAATGTAAATCTGGCTGTGTCCAAAGGCCCTCTGGCCCTGAAGATAAAGACAGAACCCCTTAGTGGGGCTTGGGGTGGGGCAGGGAGGGCTGCAGTCCCCCAGTGCCCCCTTCACAGTTTTCTCTCCCTGACCCCTCCTCTGTGAATGCACTTCAGGTCCCTGGTCCCTGGGGAAGGGGAGACAGCTATCAAATGCCCATGCCCCCTACTCCTGATCTCGCTCACCTCTAGGGGTTTGTACATGCTGTTTCCTCTGCCAGAAACACCACCGTCCCTGCGTCGCTCCCCAAACTCCTTTTCTCAGACATCTCTTTCCTGTCCTCCAGATTCTCAGTTTGGTTGTTTCTTCCTCTTGGCCCCTCCACCCAGCACCTCTCCTCCTCTGCTGCTCAGAGCCCTGTGCCTCCCACAATAGCACCTAACCCCTGACTGTAAACTCCATGAGGGCAGGGCCTGCCTAGCATGGAAACCGGCCCCTGGAAGCTGGCCAACCAAGGCTTCTTAAAGGAATAGAGGAGGCACGCGCAACATCGTGCTGCAGACACCTCGGCTGCATGGGCAGCCATGCATCAGCATTTCTCACGGAGCATTTGCACGATGCCCCAGCTCCTGCTTCCATCCACGATAGGCACACAGCTCTGGGAGGATCGGGCTCCTCTGAGTCAGTGCCTCCCAGGAGAAAACGGTCGGCCCACTCAGAGAGTTTAAGGGAGGAGAGTTTAACGATGAGACAGCGTACAGTGGTGCAAGCTGGCAGGGCCCAGGAACCCACCGTGGGAGGGTGCAGCCCCAGCGGGGAACCACAACCACCCTGAGGCCTGAAGGACAAGGGGATGGAATGCTGTCACCAGAACCTGGAGGAAGACCGGGAGCCGTGGAAGAGGGGCTGCAAGAGGATGTAACTCCTGAAGGCAGCCACTGTCTGAACTGGGGTGAGGCAAGGAGGGAGTGGGGATAAATCCTCCGACCTCTCACTCTCCTCTCTCCAGTCTTCTGCTGTCTCCCATTGGCTGGATCCATCCCACCAGAAGCTAGAGGGCCAGGGAGTCGGGGTGAGGTGGTCTGCAGAGATCAGCCCCCTGAGCTGCAGAGCAGGGCTGAGGAAAGTCCTGGAGCTGGTGGGGTTGGGGGCAGATGGAAAATACCCAGCACACCAGCCCCTCAGAGGGAGGCCATGACCTCTTCAGAAGAACCATGGAAAACATATCTCAGGACCAAACGGAGATGCGTCTACAGAGGGCTCTGATGGTGTGGACGTGATCACCACTGCCTTTTGTATTCGTCCCCTCACTGTCACATCTCCCTGCCCAACCCAGCTGGGCAAGAGCAGTCCTGCGCTCCGAGCTTCTTTTTTCACCTCTCTCCCTGCTGAGGAGCTTGTCTCCGTTTCCTTCCTGACACCTTCTGAATAATGACACCAAACCTTGAAACCAACGAGTCGTGAATCAAAGTGGCTTCTTGCTATCATAAAAGAGATGTTCTAAACCCCAAACATAAAGATCGTTTTATCTTTATTAATAGTTTAATGCATCTGAGAAAGCTATTTGACATTTTTTACACCTCCAACTCTTTCCTTCATGCATTGCTGGTCAGATTACACCAGGGTTCAGCCACTTAAATCCACTTAATAACTGACTAAATTCTACACTGAATTTACATTGAGCTACAAGCTGATTCTAGGATACAGATGAATTTTCTAGTGGAAAAAAAAAAAAAAAAAAAACCACCCAACACTCTGACTCCAACGTTGTAAATCTCTTCTAATAATGAAAAAGGAATTAGTCAATCTATTGGGATTGATGTCGTGTTTAACGGCACTTGGTGAGGAGGACTCTGCCGCACAGAGTGAAGGGATGGGCCTCGATGAATAATTGGGAGTGAGACATTTTCTTCACCTACATAAATAAAGCAGCACACATGGAAACACACATATCAAATTAATTGAAAACACATGGAATTTGGGGCATGGAGAACAAGTTGACCCTTCCCAACGGCTGGCAGGCCCTGCACACATGCGTGCATGACATTGTGAGGAGAAAGACTCGGTCATTGATGACATCTGAATTAGAATAACATCTAATTGGCTGATTTTTCTATTGTAGACACACACATACACACACACACACAAACACCACCACCATCACATCACAGACATGTATCCAATACATAGCACTATATTTAACACGTCCATGTCTGCACACTGTAGCCCAGTGCCCTCTACACAAACATGTAACCCCACAGCCTGCACACGCACATGCACGTATTCTCTCAACAAGAGAGGCACATGCATGGGCCCATATGATGCTCACACACATACTTTCAAGCAAGACTTAGTGGGAAAAAGGGAAAAACATGTTCTCTGCCTCTCCCCAACTTCCCAGAAAGAAAAAAAAAATCGTAACTGTCAGAAATGTGATAGGACTGTCAAAGACATATGGAAGAAACCCAAACAAACCATGGAAGTTGTGAAACATAAATCCCAATTCTATTTGTTCTACGACAGTGTATAAACCACACATTTTTCATCAAGATAGAAAATTAAAACCCTCGCCAGGCTCAGCATTGCTGGGGAAGTTGGATAGAAACCCTAGTGTCCTGGCAGAAGGAGAAGCAGCTGCTGGCTGGCCTGGGACCGAAAGATGCTTCTGAACCACGGACCAGACCACAGAGTTTAGCTGCCTCCCTGTCTCTACATTTCAGTACTGCTGTGACTGCGTCCACACACCCACGGCTGTGATTAGCCAAACATCCCATAGGCATATTCCCTATTTTGAAAGTCCCTTGATAAAGCATAGGTTCAGCTTCTGGGGAGCTGCTGAGCAACCTTAATGTCCACGTGGCTCCTGAACTGTGTCTTCTACTCCTCCAAGCCCATAGCCTGAAGTTCTTTTTTCCCCATGGAAGCTCACCTGATTCACTTCAGACCTCCAAGTAGCCTGGCAGCTCCTCCAGAGCCTGACTGAATTCTGATGGACCTAACTCCTTTCTCACAAGAAATTCTCCCTGATAACTACCAAATATTAATTAAAACCCATTAATTCTAGTCCCTAGAGAATTAGATAATGCTACTGTCTTCTATTCAGAGAAGAGTCTATTTTCCCCTACTTTTGGCTTTTCTTTCCCTAAGCCAGTGTGTTAATCAAGAGGAAATGTCCCAAGACTTCTTGAAAAATGCTGTTTTTAGTGGATTTCCTGGGGAATGTCTCCAAAGCCATTTGAAGACTAAAGAATAACATCTTTTGGCTTATTCTCATTCAGACATCATTCTTCCTCAAAGAAGCCTCACGGATCAGGCAGGCAGGCTTCTCTTTGCAGAAGCCACACTCCTTCCTCCATAGTTTGGAACTTATGAACCCGCAAGTTACCGTTTTTAATAGTTCCCCTTTGGAAACTTCTGTTGACAGGTAGTCTGCTGTATTTTACTTTCTGCCTAGCCTTTGGCTTATGTTCACTGAGACCTAACTCTTTGCCTCAGCAGAATAATGTGTCTGGGGGCTTCCAATGGCTTTTTGAGGGATGAGGGTCACCACAGGGAAGGCCAGCTCCAAGGGGCCCTTGGTGTCTTTGATCTCTCGCCCGTGACTTTCAGGCTTCCTAATGATTGCTTGGTCCCTTGACTACGATTCATTTAGAAGCACACACTCATTGAGATTTTGAGATGGAAGGGCTGGAAATCATGTGGTTCAAACTCATGTCTCTGGCCCCATTGCTCAGATGGAAAGACTGAGTCCTGGGTGAGGGCCTTCTGATATAGGTATGAGAGTAAACAGGCAATGTGATAACAGTTCTCTCTAGGGCTGGAGGCTGGTGGTCTTAGCTGGTCCCTTATGAATTTTTGAAGCACATCTAGGTCCTCTATTATCTCTACACAAGTTCCTCCTTCTGCCATCTCCCTTTAATTCAACATTTATTCGATAACAATTGGTTGAATAAATGAAGAAATGTGTCTCTACTCTGACCAACTGGGCAATGGAGATAGAACAGAAACCGCAACTCACAATCCAATATCCAGTCTCTCCTTTTCCCAGAATAGTAAAATTTGTAGCTGGACAAACAGGGCCACTCAGAGTAGAGATCACCTTCCCCAGCCTTCCTTGCTGACAGATGTGGCCTCGGGATTCGCTTCTGGTCCATGGCATACACGCAGAAGTGCCAGGTGCCAGCCTCCTGGAACCTTACTCGAGAGCCAGCAGGTTCTCTTTCCTTTGTCTCCTCTGTCCTGCTGTCTGGAATCCTGATGCTGCCATCTTGGGCCTTGGGGCTGAGAGGCATAGCCTCAGGAGGGCCACAGATGACTGAGCCTGGTCCCTATGGGCCTCTTCAGCCGAGTTGCTGTATCAGCCATGGATTGCTGGCCTCCAGACTCTGAATGTGAGACAAGATAATCTGTCTTGTCTTAGCCATTGCTGTTATGGATTTTTCAGTCGTTCATAGCTGATCTAATTCTGACTACTAGAGGCAGTAAAATAAATATTTAACATGGGTTTGAAAAAAATACTATTCTTTCGAGCTTTGCCAAGAAAAAATTGGACTTCCTCAAAATGAAATTTTACAAAGAAACGAGACTCTGAGAATATTTTAAATAAAGAGATACGTGTATATACACACATACCCACAATATATCTCTCTACATATATGCATATATAACATATGCATAAATTATCTCTGGAAGAATACACAGAGATTGGAGTCATGGGAAAGAGACCTGGGAGCCTCAGGGTTGGAGTGGAAGTGAGACCCACTGCCTACTTTTTTTGTTCTGTTCGAATTTTTTTTTTCTTTTTTTTTTTTGAGACAGAGTCTCACACTGTTGCCCAGGCTGGAGCGCAATGGTACGATCTTGGCTCACTGCAACCTCCACCTCCTGGGTTCAAGCGATTCTCCTGCGTCAACCTCCCGAGTAGCTGGGATTACAGGCGCCCACCACCACACCTGGCTATTTTTTTTTTGATTTTTAGTAGAGATGAGGTTTCACTACATTGGCCAGGCTGGTCTCGAACTCCTGACTTTGTGATCTACCCGTCCTGGCCTCCCAAAGTGCTGGGATTACAGGCATGAGCCACCGCACCCAGCCCATGTTTGAATTTTTTAACTGTGCGTGTGATCTTTTTTTAAAAACACCAACATTTAACACCAAAACGAAAACCCATTGTACACATGAGGCCCCCAGTCCAGTCTCTATCAGAAGAGACTTTCTGGTGTTGCCAAGTGGACATCTAGCTCTGGCTTGGGCTTCTCAGTGACGGGGTGCTCATCTCCTTCCCAGACAGCTTGATCTGAACCCATTTCCTCATCTGGGGAACATACAGACACTCCTTGCAGGACTGTGGTGAGAGCACATCCACCTGCTCTGGAAAGGTGCTGGTTACCGGCGACACACCCCTGTTCCTGTGTGGTCCACTAGAGTCTGTCATTCCCGCCAGACCCACAACGTCTACCTCCTAAGATACTGCTCATAGACTCACAGATCTGCTGTACGGCTATGGATGTGCTCCCCCACCCCACCACATGGGGCACTCCCTGAGGGCAGGGACCATACCTGTTCCTCTTTGTCCCTGGGGTCCCTGTGCCTAGCCGAGACCCTGGCACAGAGCAGAGATCCAGGAGTGTTTACTGGCCGAAAGAAGGAGGAGACAGCCGGCAATTCATTCTAAAATGCAGATGCTGACAGCAGTTCCAAGTCATTCCAGCTGATCTGTGATTTTTACTGGAATTTTAGTTTTTCCTGGATTTGACTTCCAGCCGCATCAGAGCTGCTGAGGTGAGACGCGGTAGGAGAAGGGCCCTGGAGACTCTGCCTGGAGGTGACACCAGCCAGTGGCTTTCTTGTGAAGGGTAAGAAAATGCCCTCCCATCTCCACCAAGCCTTCACTACTTGCTGCAGGGCCCAGGTGCTGGGAGTTCGTGGGCTGAATGGGCAGCAGTGACTCTTGGGCTCCCTCCCACCCAGGGTCACACATGGCCTGGCTTCAAGTCTTGGCCACGGCTTACCAGCTGTGTGACCGGGAGTGAGATAGCTGGGCTTTTCAGCCTGAGTCTCTCCATCCATAAAAGTGAGGATCGTAATAATTGTCAGCACCTCATAGTGTTATTGTAAGGAGTAAGTGAGATCCTGCGTATGAAATCCATTTATAAAGGGGTCATAATTCTTTGGAGTGTAACTATGACATGAGTTAATTTCCACCACCCCCCCCCACCAGCTGTGCTACATGGCACTCTCCTCCTTCTCGCATTTCTGGTAGGGTGATGGCACCTTTATTGACTTCTTGGTCAGATTCCAGAACATTTGAATAACTTTCAGTTATTAGAACAGTTTTGTTTTGGTATTTAACATTCTGTCCTGTTCTTTTTGAAATTTCAATCTCAAACATAATCCGAAGTCAGAGTTCTCTGCCATCACCCGGGGCTGACCGGCCCTTGCTGTGGCTCTGGCAGCCTGTGGAGAAACTGCATTGGTTTTCTGCTGCTCCATAACAAGTTATGAGAAACCCAGTGGCTTAAGACAACATGCATTGATTATTTCAGTTTCTGTGGGGTAGGAGTTGGGATGTGACTTATCTGGGTCCTCTCCCTGGGGTCTCACAGGGCTGTCATCTCACTTAAGGCTGGGGTCCTCTTCCACATTCCCTGGGTGTTGACAGAACTTGGGTCCTTGCTGTTAGACAGCCAAAGCCCTCAACTCCTAGGGGGCTGCCCGCAAATCCCTGCTGTGGGGTCCTCTCCACAGCCGGACCCTCTGCTTCTTCAAGGCCAAAGGGAGGGCATCTGTGTCTCTGACTACTGGACCTTCTTTTAAAGAGATCGCCTGATGAGGTCAGGCCCACTCAGGACCGTTTCCCTCTTGATTAGCTTAAACTCAGCTGATTGGGGGCTTCCATGGCATCTGCAGGATGTGTTGTCTTTATTCTCATTTGGTAATCCCATGTGCCTCCCTCTTTGGCCCCTGCAGGCAGGTCCTGGATGGTGGGAGACATGGCTCTGTTCCTTCTCCCAACCCTCATCAAAGACCATCCACTGCGCAGCTTCCAGATGTTCCTGGTCCAGGAAGAGGCTTTTGGGGTGGGGTTCCCGCTAGGCAGGGGGAGGGTGGCTCTCATCAATGGCATCCCACAGCTCACAAGGCACATGCATATCTTTACCCATTCTCCTTTCCCCTGTTTCAGGAAATGAAAGGGCAGGTCACTAAATCTGTTGGCCAAGCAGAGGAAGATGGTCAGCTTGCATCTTCCTCAAGCTGTCTCTTCCTCTCTCAGTCTTTACGTGTGTGGTGATGGTGGTGGTGGGGTGAGTAGAAGGTGTTATTGAGTGGTCAAGTTCATTCTCTGAATTGTCACCTCCCCACACTGCAGGAGGTGACTGGACCAACTATTAGAGGCTCCACGAAATTTCAGTTTTTAGCTTTGGCCTTGGCTGTGCAATTCCGGGACAATGGGGAAAATTTCACTAAGCATCATTGCCCGGTAGACTGTTATAGTTGGTGCTCAGTAAATGCTCATTGACATTCTTGCTCACAACTCAACCCAAATAGTCCTATGTTTAGAAGCAAGGCAGAAGATCAGAGTAGACCAAGAACAGGACTGCTGATGACAAGCCCTGGGACTCCCTTCAGTTCTTCCAGGCCAGGAATGTGCTTGTTCTCCAAGCCTGGGGTCAGCGTGAGTTCACGCGAGAGCAGGACAAAGGTGAGGAGCAGGGGGCTGAGCTGGGCCAGACACACGCATGCCATTCTTTTCATCAGCTTATTTTGCCTTCCACTGCCCCAGAGTTGGTAGAAAGGAACTGAGCAAAGCTGGAGTTGAAATTCTTGAATTCATGACCGTCATGAAAATACTGCTTGGCTAGCTGTCCCACAGACCCATGTCCTCTTCTTCCTCAGCACAGAACTAGACTGCATTTCTCAGCCTCCTTGCAGTTGGGTAGGGCCACAGGACTGGGTTCTGGACACTAGAATGTGAATGGAAATGATGTCTACCACTTCATCCCTGCCCATGAACTCTACCCGGTGGCTGATCCTCCGTGCTGTCCTTTTTTGCAGGCCTGATGCAGACAAACAAGGTAAACTTGGAAGCCATAAGGTTGAAGACAGCAGAGTTAAAACAAGAGAGGAGGCTGGATCCCTGTCACTTTGTGGAAGGCTGCCTGCCTACCAGAAATGCTACATTTAACATGGGGTATGACTTATGTGGGTCCTCTCCCTGGGGTCTCACAAGGCTGACATGTGAGTGAGAAATGGATTTTTACTGTGTTAAGACATTGAAGTTATGGGATATGTTTCTTACATCAGTTGATATTGCCTTAACCAATACACAAGTTTGCACTGTGAATGAGAAAATGAGTCTGCATCCACATTGTCCATGCTTTAAGAGCTTCTAGGAGTTTTAGGAGTTTATTTGCCATGCTCTATAAAGTCTGCACAATGTTTTAATTCCACTTCACAGAAAGGTTTTCTTTCCAAACCCTCTTCAGGGGCCTTCCCTATTAAAAAAGCCCATTTATAGAAACTACTACTTAGCATTTTTGAAACTTGTTATCCTATTCAGCAGAGTCTAAGTCAGGAGGCTTTGAACTCGGACAATTACTGCTCTTGATTAACAACAAGAACTGATGAGTTGGCCTTTCCAGTGTGCTAAGCAAACTCAGCCAAGCAGAAAATATCACTGAAGGGGAAACAACGGGAAGTGATTTTCTTGGTTGCATTATGCGCCGTCGCGATATTTACACATGTTTGTGGATAATGTGGGAACCTCTGCTGCTTGCATGCCCTTCCAGATGACACCCCTGGGCTTGAAACGCCATGTTTCCTACCTGACCTGGGCTGTAAATGTCATCCTGTGACTGCAGGCAGCCAGCCCCAGGAAAAAAACACAGCACTGGGGGTGGTCAGGCCCCCTGTAGCATCCCCACTCCAACCCTTTCAAGTCCCAGCACCTCCAGGTACCCTGGGGCCAGCACCTAGGCCTAGAGATTTGTTTGTTTGTTTGTTTGTTTTAGAGATAGGGTCTTGCTATGTTGCCCTGACTGATCTGAAACTCCTGGTCTCAAGCAATCCACTCACCTTAGCCTCCTGAGTAGCTGGGATCACAGGCATGAGCCACCCTATCCAGCTGGGGTTAGACAGTAACAGTAGCCTTGGCCTCATATTGTAAGAGCTCAGTGGCTGGATAGAGGGGTATTCACTTCTTCTCACTCTTGCCAGTATTAGGTATTTTTAAAAAATGATTTTTGTGAAGTCGAATTGTGTTTTCACTGTTGGATTGAACATTGTGTTCATTCACGAGTGTCCTGTGGATACCTTTACCCATGTCTCTACTGAGGGTGGTAGGATTTTTTATAAAATTGTATGCACATTTGTCATGTATTAAATGCATTATACCTTTTCATATTTCTTAGGTTTGTTTTTCCAACTTCATCTTTGTATTTTGTTAAATGTTTTTGGATACATAAAACCAAAAAAAGCAAATCACAAGATTAAATATTTTAATCTTGTCCTTTGAGACTTTTCCATCTTTTTAAGCCTATAAAGTCATATTTCATATAGAAGTCTGAAATATATTCATCTATAACCCCGTTCATTTTATTTAAAACTTTTTAAAGAAACTTTGGCTCCACTAGGAATTTCTCTGGATGGAACGTATGAGGTAAGGATCTTCCTGGGGGCCACATTTGGGAGTTCAGATCTGAGGGGCAGAAGCCTCTGGCTTTGGACAAACAGGGGCAGATGTCTCCGGGTAGAGGTGACATAGCACGGGCAGAGGTAGGATTGATGGGCAAAGAGCAGATCCCAACTGGGATTGCTTTCGGGATCTGGGGGTCTCTTACTTCTCAGATGGCGTTACGGACTAAATCGTGTCACCCCCACATTTATATGTTGAAGTCCTAACTCTCAGTATCTTAGAATGCGACTGTATTTGGAGACTGGGTCTTTGAGAGGTAATGAAGTTAAAATGAGGTCTTTAGGGTGGGCCCTAATCCAGGGCGACTGATACCCGTGTAAGAAGAGATTAGGCATAGGAACATTCGGAAGGAAGAGGGTGTGAAGACACAGAGGGAAGGCTGAGAAGTAACCAACCCTGCCTGACACCTTCATCTTGAACTTCTAGCCCCAGAATTTCGAGAAAATAAATCGTTGTTTCGGCCACCCAGTGTGTGTTCCTGTGCTATGCACCCTGACAGACTCACACAGGCAGGTTCTTTGCTAAATGTCCTCAGAGCTGGTCTGTAGTGGAGTTTGCAGAGGCCCCCATCACTATCTGCTGGGAAGACCAAGCAAGGAGAGGCAACGCCAGCTTTTAAAAGTGATCTTCAAATTGTGTGTAATGCATGTGCACTAAAGAAAAATCAGGACATGTAGATAAATCAAATAAATCACTAAGATCACTTGGGGTGCTAATGGCCCCAGTGGTCTAAAGTCATAGCATCTGTGTCTGCGGCAGAGCGGGCCTCCCAGTGATGGCCTCCTCTTGTGGGGTTTTGCAGGCCAGGCGTCCCTCCCAGAGACAGCTACTGAGACAGTGTGCTGAGGAGGCCACAGCAGTGCTCAGTCCACCAGAAGGGTCCCCTTCCCCATAGCACCACACAGCTGGCCAAGAGGCTCCGCAGCTATGGGATCTGCGGGGCTGGAAATCCATCTGCTCCCACCCCCATCTGAAACACGCTCCCCTTCACTGCCTCCTAAGGAAGACGTCAGGCTCTGCTCGCATTTGCCACCTCCTCTCCTCCTTGAGCAACCCATCTGCTAGGAGATGACATGAGCCCAGGCTAGCCCTCACCTTTGATCCCGAACCCAGGCTACCCCTTACCTTTGATCTGGTGTCACCCACAGAAGGTAGGCTTGGGAAAAAGGCCACAGTGCCTGGTTAACTCAGAGGTAAATGGTTCAGTATCTCCTCCCAGCACACTCATTTTCCCACCTGTGGGGCTTTGTTCACACTGTTACCTGTGTCTGGAATGCCTTCCCTTCCTGCCCTCTCTAAAATTTCCTGTTGAAATTCTGCCCACCCTTCACAGCTCAGCTCAAAAGCCATCTCTTCCAGGAAGCCTCCTCTGACTACCCCTCCCACAACTGAATGGCACCCCTCCCGAGACCACACCTCCCCGCCTGCTCCAGCCGTAGGTGATACTGGCCACGTGATGCCTAGAATTAAAATACACACATCACCTGCCCCCAGACAGCAGGCTCCTGTTTGGTTCATTTCTGTATTCTACCCTCCTCCTACACCCAGCACAGAGGAGGTTCTGACTAGAGTTTGACCTTGGGGAAAATTTTGATTTCCTTACAGTGGAGAAGACATCCTGGCAAAAGTCCCGTTTGTCAATTGGAAAAACTTGCACACAATGCATAACACTTGTTTCTCATAACACCCTTGAGGTAAACGTTATCAGGTTTTCACCCATTACACAGGTGAAGAAATCAAGGCTTCTAGAAGTTAAGAGACTGCTTACATCAGCAAACTGACCGTCAAAACCTGGAGCTGAGACTCCCAGGCGTGGCTTGCGGGAGGTTTGATCTTTCTGCCCTGCAGCAGTCTCACTCCCCCAGGGGTTTCTTCTGTCCCCAGCACCCAGAATGGGGCCTGGTTCCCAGGGGAGTTCGAGGA
Source organism: Papio anubis (assembly GCF_008728515.1). Taxonomy (NCBI): domain Eukaryota; kingdom Metazoa; phylum Chordata; class Mammalia; order Primates; family Cercopithecidae; genus Papio; species Papio anubis. The sequence goes on from NC_044988.1 coordinate 64,951,681, forward strand.
ACACCTCCCAGGGCAGATCCCAGCCTTCTCTCTCTGCTCCTCTTTCACTGTCCCTGAGTGCGGAAGGGCTGCTGGAGGCTGCCTGCGGCTGTCAGGGTTGGTACTTCCACCTCCATACCTGAAGGCCTTGCTCACTGCCTCCATTCTGCTGTCATGTGGGGGCTGCACATGCCCTGCTTACTGCAGAGACTGGTGCCCTGTTTCTCGGGAGGGCAGGCCTGAGGCTTCTGTCCCCAGAACACCGGGGACAAAAGCCACAGTGTCAGGAAACCAAGCGCCTGCCCTGCCTCACCAGTTCATAGGTTTGGGGTCCGATTTCAGTTAAAAAACACGCCTACTTCTCTTTAAAGTCTGTGCTGTAAGTCAGGAGCATTGAGAAGGGAGGAGCCAGGCCGGCACTCTGCCATGGCTCACTCTCTCTCCCTCAGGAATCACCTTCGCCACCATCCATTGCAGAAATGAATGGAGGCCGTGCAGCTGCTTTATTAAATATGAATGAGCTGCTGTCCACGGCCCCCACGCGGTCACTCGCCCACTCCATCTCTGGCAATTACTGAGTTGCACACACTGTGCCAGCGGGCGCAGTGGTCCCCGCCTGCCCTTGCACACTGACATCGCCCGGCAGGGGCAGGGCTCAGGTCTGCAGCTGCCCTACCCCCTGATGAAAAGCCACCTCTGGGCTCCTTTGCACCTGAAATGCTCAGTTCCAAAGGCTTAAGGACAGCACAAAAGGATTGTGGACTCTTGCTCTCTGAGGTCTGACTGGATATGGCCTGTGGCTTTGGGGCCCAAAGGCAAGGTCTCCCAGTGTGAATGGCTTCTAAGTTCTGTCTGGATCCAGGCACTTTGGGTTCCAGGAGGCTCGACAGGATCAAAGTGAAAAGCACGTATGGGATGGGGGTGGTGGCTCATGCCTGTAATTCCAGCACTTTGTGGGTGCTGATGCAGGAGGAAGGCTTAAGGCCAGGAGTTTGAAATCAGCCTGGGCAACATAGTGAGACCCTGTTTCTACAAAAAGTTTTTAAAAATTAGCTGATAATATGTTAGTTTGTAAGTAGGGAGAAAATTATTTAAAAAACTAGCTGGGCTTGCTGGTGAACGCCTGTAGTCCTAGCTACTTGAGAGGCTGAGGCAAGAGGGTGGCTTGAACCCATGAGTTCAAGGCTGCAGTGAGCTATGATTGTGCCACTGGTAGCAGAGTCCTTGTTGGCCCTGTTCACTTCCGTGTCCCCAGTGCTGAGGACAGAACAGATGCTCAATCACTATGTGCTGAATGAATGAATGAGGTAGGAATTACTGACCATTTGGGAACTGAAGAGGTTGACATTAAATAAGTTAGGAGTCAAATCCAGAGTGGAGGCTCACCCATGACTCCATCTGCCAAACCTGGGGACATTCAAGGGTGGATTCAGTGCCTGCTGTCCCTGCCCAGAGCAGAGCCCAATTCTGTAACACATCATTCTTCATGCATGGATTTGTTTTGACCCCAGTTGAATCAGGACAGCCATCAAACGCCCCACAACCCCTTAGGGGACAGTCAAAGTTGTCAAAGATCATCCTCAAACTAGTAAAAACAAACAAGATCAAATTCTTTCTCTGAACTTAAAAAATTACTTTTATTTTAGGAACCAATAAAATTATGGCAAATATTTACAAATAATTATCTCACATAAAGGTTACATAAAATCAATTCTTCACAAGTAACAGCCACTCATGAAAAGACACACAGATATTGAAACTACGCCAATCTTATTGCATGTTTCTCCAACTAATCTAAAATAAAGGTGTTGCAGTCAACCATTTAACTTAAAAGGAAGCCACAAATCTCAGGTTTGACGAGAAAAAAAAGTAAAAAAAAATTAAACCAAAACCCCACCCCTGTTTTCTCCCAAGTCCCACCCCTAGCCCTGCCCTCCTCCCCAAAAAAGAAAAATATGTCCAACATCTTTGGCAAATTGGCACTGCTGTAATTACATTCAAATATTATTACACACAAAAGCAACACACATCACTAAGAAAAAAACCACCAATATTTCAAGTCAGTTATTTTCTACTAGAAAAAAAGAATACAAAACATACACATTTTTTAAGAAGCATTTTTTTTTTCAATCCGTTGGAGACAGATCATCTCCCACTTTCAAAGGCAATTCAATTGTGGTTTTTGTTGGGTTTTTTTGTACTTTTTTTTTTTTTTTTTACAAGTAAGCGTCTATGCAGGCATCACAAACTTTGGCGGAGACAGTAGATATGTATTTCTTTGATGCTGAAAGGTCAGTCCCTAGGACAAAGTCAAATGTCTCAAAGAATAAAAAGCAAAATCCATGTGTTTTCCTGGCAAAGGTTTCCATTTGCAATGTAATCTGCATTTCTACAAATACGCAATGTCCAAGGCCACTAGAGGGTGAAAAACCAGGGCAGCGTCTTCCAGCAGGAGTCAGGGCAAACCCAGAGCCAAAACTCCATCCTCACCCCAACCTTGGAGGCCCAGTAGCTGGGGCTGAGAAGTGGGGCCCAGGTAACACCAGGCCCTCACTGCCTGCCACCCTCTGCTGTGCTGGGGGTTTGGGGGCCAGGGGATGGGCCTGCCTCTTCCTGAGCCCCGGGACAGGCTGCTGCCGGGTCTGCTCACCTTCTCTGACCAAAGTCGAAGAGAGCAGGCGAGAATTGGCACGGGGAGACTCAGTGCTGTTTGAGTTTCGAGTATGTCTGAGGTGTAGGGGAGTGTGTGTGTGTGTGTGTGTGTATTTACGTGCTCGTGCACATTACGGGGGGAAGGCCAGATTCTGAGGCTTTGAACTTTTTGCAGTGTTGAAAATAGACTCAGGATTTATTTATTTTCTTTTTAGCTTTATAGCAATTAATTGGCTATTGATTGGTTGGAATGTTCAACTCTCCATTTCCTCAAATACAATAAAATAGTTTCATTAAAATGTATTCATGCTTGAAAAGAAGGGCGCCATTAAATGGTTTCCTCTCTGTTCCACTCCAAGGGAAATGCACCATTTGTAAATCAAAAATCCATCATCCAAAATCACTTGTTCTTAATGATGTTTTTGGAGAAGATGAGGGATGTGGCCACAGGCATGGTGATTTTGGGGACACGAGCGACCAGCAGCCATAGCCACAGGGTCGCAGGGCAGGGGGTGGGGGTCAAGGCAGGTGAGGCTGGTGTGGCCTCCTCCTGGCGTGACTTCCTCCTGCAGGCCTCAGAGTAGGGGAGGGGTGCATGACTGCCAAGTCACCCCCACCCTGCTGTTTTACCTGCTTCTCTCCCTGGGCCCCGATCAGCCACCCGAAGCTGATGGGTGGGTGGGTTTGTGCCTCTGTCTCTCCTGCCACAGGCCAAGTACCCTACCTGAGACGACTCCTTTGAGGCTTCGCTGATTGTCCATCAGTAGATATTAACAGGTAAGCAGATGCATTTTCTCCTTGTGTTGCTCAGGGGTCTAAGATGTGGGAAGAAGAATTTCTGGGCTTTCTGAATGGTGGCTGCATTTACCCGTCTTGGAGATGAGCTAAAGGGGACCCCTTGGATTGAAACTCTAGAATGGCAGTGACATGATTCTAAGGTCCCCTTCAATCCTGGGGTGCCCAAGAATGGAGCCTCAGTGCTGAGGAATTACCAGAAAAGGAAAGACAGACTGGTGCCTGCCTGCTCCTGGGCGGCAGCTCATTTCAGAGAAGCTGTTGCCTCATCAGGGGAGCAGGCAGGCAAGGGGCTCACGGCCTGGCCTCTGTGAGGCCCGTCGGGACCTGGCGCCACACAAGGTGCAGCAGAGCTGACAGTGGGGAAGTACACATCAGCACTGTGGTTCCCCCATGAATATGCAAGAGGGAACCCTGAGGTTTGGGGCAACAGGGGACAACAGGGGCAAGGGACTGAAGGGGCTGCTGGGAGGTGGGGCACGCTGTGGGCTAGGAGTCATGGCCTGACTGTCCAACTTTCCAATAATGCATTTTATTACCTTTTAAGAAATGTACTTGCCTCGGATCTCTCCGAGGCCAAAAGAACGAAAGAAATAGCTTCCCCAGGAGAGCTGGTGTGTGGCTGGGAACCATCAGAGCAGCCTCTCAATGGGTGACAAGGCCAAGCCTGCAGAACTGGCCTCGTAGTGGGGCCACCGTGGAGCTGGTCTAGCTCGGCGCCCTGTGGGATCCACCCATGCCTGCCTGGGCCTGGCCTGGCCAGGGGCAGAAGCTGGTTTCCACCCTCCCAGGAAGCTGTATCTCAGACTCATTGTGTTCCTAGGGCTGTGTCAGGGTGCTTGGTTGGTTTTTAAGATTTGCTTCCCTGGCTTGGAGCTCAATTCTGGCTGAATGTCATGAGGAGGGGGTGGCTGGAGCCACTGGCTGCCAAGGCTGGACAGTCATTCTGGGGTGTGACTTCTGGTGAATGGATTTCACCCCTCCGTGCCCTGTGGCCACATCTGAGTCTCTTCCCTGAACATGTGAAAGGCGCCCAAGCAGCACTGACCTCCCCTGAAAACTCAGCAGCTCCCCAATCCCATCCCCAGTGCCTCTGACCTTCTACCTAATTCTACCTTCAAAGCGCAAGGTTTGCAAGAGCCCAAGATGAGGCGTGGGAGAGTGGCAGGCTCTGGGCGTGCCCGTTTCTGCCCCTGCCTTGCTGGACACCCTGAAGCACATCTCTCACCTCTCTGGGCTCCCATCTCCTCCAAATCTGCAACAAAGGACAGGAGGTGAATAAGAAAGGGGGCAATTGACAGGCATTGGGGCTCACAGGCTGGTGACCAGTGCGTCAGATTTGGCCCATTGACATTTTTCTTTAGGCCGACAGAACATTTTACACGTTTTCATACTTGAATGCCACTCAGGGGGGCAGGCACACTTCTGGGCGTCTCAGGCACCACTGCACCATACTGTCTGGTGCCCTGCCCGAGTGGCAAGGTTACACCACCCAATTCACCCAGGAAGCAGTTCATTCAGGGGACTTGAAATTGTGATCTGTGTTTCCAGGGGCTGTGGACATTCTGGTGGCCCTGGCTTGGGCACTCCTGCATACTGTCACAGCCAGGCCTGGAGCTTGTTCCAAAGTGGGAAGGCAAAGAAAGGGAAGTAGGGGACAGCACACGACCCTGGCACCTGGACCCCTGCAGTCAGGGCTGGACCCATGTCCAGGCCTGGTCAGGGATTATGGTGTGGCCTTGAATTGGCTCTGATACCTTCTGAGCCTCAGGGACCGCTGGGAAACAGTCTGGATGAAACCTCAGAAGTGCTGTTGTTGATTTGGTCAAAGACTCCGCAGGTTTCAATGTTCATAGGAAACAAAGCCACCAACCTCCAGGCCCCTAGGTCAGGCCAGCCTCTGGGTCCCTGTTCTTTCTTGCCTTATTGTGAGTCTGGGGGATTTCTAGGGAATGGGGGTGGGGGAGTGTCTAAAGACATACACTCCTGTGCAGGAGCACAACTCGGTGGAGAGAGAATGGGGCCTGGAGATCTGAGAATTCACTTTGCCTCTATCTTGCCATGTGAGCCCCGAATGTCAATTTCCCTGTCTATAAAGTGGGCATCATGCTCGTTGCCCCACAGTGTGGTCAAGGATTGCAAAGCACCGTACAATGTCAGTTATGGAAGGGCTAGCCTCAACGAAGGTGCCTTGGGAAAGGGATGTTGGGTTTGATATATCATCAAATTTTTCTAGGTTGGTGCTAGACTAATGATATGAAAATTTTCATAAAATCCACAATGTCCTTTTCCAAAAGTCAGAGCGGGAACACAGGGCAGAAGGCCCATGGAGAAATGCCCCAGGCCTTCTGCCACGATGCTGGTGAGGCCCCGGACTTGTGTTTTCCATTCAGAATTCTCTGGCATCTCCTCAACGGCTTGTGTCCTTTGGAGCCATCCTCACCGAGCTCCTGGGCAGCTCCGCCGGACTGCGAGGGCGCTGTGAATTGGTGAGAGCGGGCGTGTGTGTGTGTGAGAACATCCGTGTGCATCCGTGTGTGCTTGTGCTTCTGCCTGGCAGCCCAGGAATCAAGTGGTTGTGTCACAAATACAAAACCAATCTGAGGATCAGCAAAGCCTCAGGTGAGAGAGAAAACATATGGGGGAGCACATTACAGGGCAAGAAGAGGAACAGGATGGGGAGAGAGGGCCGCTGTGGGCCAGGTGGGCTTTGCCGAGGAAGGATGCGGCACGCCTCAGGCAGCTGGCTCAGGGGAGGCTGACCTCCTCTCAACAGCCTGGAACCACAAGGACGGCAGGATCCAAAGATGTGGGTACACATCGTTCCAAGAGAAGGGTGACGGGGGCAGAGGCTCAAGAAGCCTATACTGAAGACCCCGACCCCACCACTTCCTGCTAAATGGAGGGAGGCAGGGAGAGAGGTGTCAGATAACATACCTTCTCCTACCTTACCTGACAGGTGGAGGCTGCGGCCAGCCCACCCTGGCTCCTGGAGGCGGGCTTTGGCCCCAGCTACCTGCCTTCTTTGCCCCGCAGGTTCTGGGTGGGGGCGGGGGTGGGTGTGCCTGCTGTGAGCTCGCTGGGCTCCATCCCTGGCCTAGGTGACCAGGCTTCCTTGGAAGTTCTTACAGACTGAGTGTCTAGGGCCTGGGGCCCAGAACCATCTCTCACTGCTCTTACTGTCAACTCTCCTCAGGAATAGGAGATGTGGATAGACCAGGGTGACGGGGAACACCATGGGTTGGGGGTCAGGAGCCCGAGTCCCAGCCCCACCCCTGCCAGTCACTGCTTGAGGACTCCACCTTGCTGAGCCTTAGTTTTCTCTTCTGTTCCACCACCCTGTGGGAGATTTAGGGAACAAAATACTTAGTGGGGGCCAGAGGAAGTCTGCTTTGTCTCCCTGCGTGGTCCCGGCCTTCCCCAAGCTGGGCCTCAGTTTCCCACAAGGGAAGTTAGGCTAGGTCTTTTTCCAGACCCTTCTGATTCCCGCCCACCAGGTGTTCTTGTTTCCCACTTGGTCCAAATATTAGCGGGCCTCGGGCCCACCCCCATCTGCTTGCTTGGAAGTGGAGGGCCTGCTCCAAATGATCCTGTCACAGCCCAGCTCCCTGGAGAGAGGAGGGGAAGGAAAGAGCTGTAGGGTGGCCCTACAGGTGACCCTGCTGCACCGAGGCAGCCAAGGCTCAAAGAGGTGCAGGGTTTTGTCGGAGGTCCCACAGCCAAGACACGTGGCCAGGACCAGGACAAGACCTGCCTGGCCTGCTGATCCCAAGTCCAGCCTCTCTCTGCTCAGGCTCTCTGCCGTCCTGGTGACATACAGATATGGGGGACACTGTCACCTAAGAAGACCAATCCCCCTCTTATCACTGTCATTCAGCCCAGGTTTGGACAAGGGCTCTACCTGGCTATTCTGAGTTGACAAGAGAGACTATGCAAGGAATTAAGGCCCCAGGTAAAGAGGTAGTGGCACCTGGCACCCCCATGTCAAAAATCACTCCCAGGTCACACAGCAACTCCTCAGTGTTTTCCTGCCCCTCCTCCAGGAGGCCTTCCTCTGTCCCCCAGATCTTCCCGGCTGGCTTCCTCTGACCACCCTACCCCACAGTGAGTTCTCCAAGCTCCCTCTCCAAGTTCCTGTGGCCCTTGGCCATGGCCCTGACCATCGTGGCCCCTTAGATCAACAGGTGGGCATGCATTGTGCGAAATTAGCCATCTGCCCCAGCCCCAGCACCTCCATGCCCAGCTGCCTGCTAAGCTCCACAAAGGCGGGGAGGGTCTGCCCCGAAAGCATGCTCAGAAGTTCTGGCTGTAGGCTGTTTGTGATCTGGGTGTGGGGGAAAGTCCTCTGTGTTAATTATTGTCTACATCACTGGAACAGGCTTGCCCATAATCCACTTGCTGGGGTCCTGGAGGGTGGGTGAAGTGTCCGTGACAGGTGTCCAAAGTGACCTGAACCTGGGCATGCCTCAGAAAACACAGTTCCAGGGGCTGAGGGAGTAGGGAGAGCCTCAGGCCTCTCCTTGGCTGGGATCAGATGATCTCCTGCATCCCATCCAGCCCTCACATTCAAAGTCCACAATGTAATCAATACCTCGGATGACATTCTGCTTCAGAACAGTAGCTGAGGAATCTCCCAGACAGTTTTCTTTGAGTTCTTTGATCTGGAAAAGAGCTGCTCGTACTGCATCAGTCCCAGAGAAATGGAGGCAGGAAGCCAGGACATCTCCCCAAAGTGTGCTCCTCTTGGAGAGAAGCCTCGGGGGAGCCTGCAGCACAACCAGCCCAGGAAGACTCCTCGTGAAGATACTAAAGAAGGAGGGATGAACAGGAGGCTGGGACCCCAGGGCGGCATCCTCAGTCTCGAGGACAGCTCCGAGCCCACCTGCGAGGGTCTCCCAGGGCAGAGAGGATGCTCTGCCACAGGTCTGAGATGTCCGGCGACGCACCAAGAGTGCAAGGTGCATCGTGGGTGGAGCAGTCTTCTCAGTCGGACCTTCGGGCCCACAGAAAAGCAAGAAGGTATTTACATGGGTGCTGCTGAAGCCACAAAAGCAAGCTCTTCTTCCCAGGCTGGGGTGGTTACGATGGATGGATAGAGAGCTGGGGGACTGGCAGGCTAGGCTGGGGCTGCGGTTATTTGCAGAACAATCTGTTTGCAGAGACCCAGTGGCCATCGGGAGAAGCTCATAGATTGGCTTTTAGAAATGGACAAGCGTCCAGAAGTCCAACGGCCCCACCATAGGGCCCCAGAGTCCCTGGAGGAAGAGGGGAGGAGGGGAACTTCAGGCAAGTGGGGGATGCTGGGGGATGGTCTCATGGGCTCATCTGGCTATCTTCAGGAGGGCTGGGCAGCTGTCACCCTCAATGATATGTGCCATCAGTGTTTAGTGCCCGCCCGGCTCCAAGGGTCAGTGACGGTCATAGGCAGTGGCGGCTGCAGGGGGGGCGGCTCCTCGGGCGGCAGCGCTATAATAGTAGGGGGACCCTGGAAGAGACGGGAGAGAGCACTGAGGTCAGATCTGGGGTCCCCTTTCCACCAGTCTCCTCCACTTCTGTCCTTTCTTCCCCTCACCCAGCCCAGGCCACCATCCTCTCTCACCAAGATCTCTGTCCCAGTCTGTTCCCCAAATGGCAAGTCCCACCAGGGCCACAATCTGCTCACAAGATTTCAAAGCTCCTCACCATCTAGTGCTGGGGTGGGGAGTCTGGGGCCTGTGGGTCCAATCCTCCCAGCTGCCCATTTTAGTGAATAACATTTTACTGGAACACAGTCTTGCCTATGCATTTAGGCATTGCCCATTACTGCTTTACTGCTATATGACAGAGTTGGGTAGTTGCAACAGAGACACTATGGCCTGCAAAGCCTAAGATATTTACTCTCTGGCTCTTTACAGAAATCATTTGCCAACCCCTGACCTAGAAGATAAAAACATGAAAAGCATTCCCTTCGTTCGGCCTGCAGGTACTCTATGATCTATCCCCAGCCAGCATCTCTGAATTCATTTCCCTCAGGGAAGGCCCCTCCTGCCCACACTCATATATCATGCTTAAGCTGGACGAAACTCCTTGCAGCTGTCTCGAATATACATAATGCGAACAGATGAGCACATCCTCTGTGCCTGGCCCTGCTAGGGCCTGTGCAGGTATTATCTCATTTAAACCTATGGGGTAGGCACAGTCTAGCTCATGCTAGCATACTCTCCTGCCTCTGGGCCTTTCCCCACAATGTACTTCCTGCCTGGAACTCTTGGCCTGCACCCTCACCCCCTTTTGCTGTCTGTTAAACTTCTATGCCTCTTTCAAATCTCACAGCCCTGTCTCCTCCTCTGGGAAGCCTCCTGCCATGAGCTCACACTCCCCTGTAGTCTGTCCCTGTGCTATGATTACTTCTTTCTGCACTTCCCCCATCCCTGGATGGAGGGCCCCAAAAGGCAGAAGCTGGGTTCTGCTCTTCTTGGGAGTCTGTCCCCAGTTCCAGCCTGGAGCTGTATGTGGCACCTGCTTGGCTGGATTGGATGTGTAAACGAACCAACTTTGCTGAGTGAGCAAACAATAGTGAAGACACCCCCTGCCCATTCATTCATTCACTCATTCATTCACCACTCATTTCCTGACCCTGCGGGGGGCAGGGCTGGGCAATAATGGGGCAAATGCCAGCCTGACACAGGTTAATAGTCAGAGTGGGAAGGGGATCCAGGGTCAGAAAGAAGCTCTGGAGAGTGCAAGATGGTTCTAGCAAGTTGGCTTTCTGGAGGAAGTGGGGCTTGGAGGACATGGGGACTCTGGGGAGCATGTGTGAGACAGGGTGGGGTGCAGGCCCCTTTTGTGACCTCAGGAAAGCAGAGTGAGGGCACTCGGGCAGACGCTGGGCTCCTGCCATTGCCTCCAGCTGCTTTCTTTGACTGCACCCTTTGGCCAAGGCCTCCAGAAGCCCTGCTCTGCTAAAGCTCCCTCTCAGGGATGAGGGGGCCTGGGAGGGCCCAGGGCGACCAGCAGATTCTCGGAACCACAGAAGTTGAGCCTCTAGGCCAATGTCCTCCTTTTACAGGTGGGAGAACTAAGGTTCAACAAACCCGGGTCACATGCCCGAAGCCACAGGCTCTTGGCACAGGGCCTGCCTGGGGTTTGGGTTGTCAGCTCCAGCTTGAGGCTCTTTCCACTACAGTACAGTTCGAGGCCTACACATCTATACAGAAACAGGTTTATGCAAGTGGGCAGCGGCTAGGGCCCCATCAGCCTGCCACAGACTGCACGCCTGCTGGGATATGACTGGCAAGCTTCTTCACTCCCCACGTGAGGTGGCTCATATTTATTCTGCACTCTCACCCAATTCCAAACCAAACCCTGGCACTTCTCCCAGAGGCAGGCTGTGCATCCCACATCCAAACATCTGAAATCTGAAAGGTTCTAAAATCGGAAACTTTCTGAGCATTGACATGATGCTGGAGGGAAATGCTTGTTGGAGCATTTTGGATTTCAGATTTTTTTGATTTGGGAGCTCAGCTGGTACAATGCAAATATTTCAAAATCTGGAAAAATCTGACATGCTTCCGGTCCCAAGCATTTTGGATTAGGGAGAGTCAACCTATACCATAACTGGGGGCTGAGTCCTGGAGTCTGCCAGTCCCATTCTACCACTTCTTGGCTAGCAGACCTTGAACAAGTGACTTCACCCCCCAGGCCTCAGTTTTTTCATCTGTAAGAGGGGGCGACAAGGGGGCAACTGCAAGGGCACCATGAGGTAAGGTTGTGAAGGAGCCGTGAGGATGGTTACTTTTCTACGCAGCTTATATCCATTAACTCTCAGCTTCCCATCAGGTAGGAATGATTATTGTTCCCATTTTACAGTTGAGGAGACTGAGGCACAGAGAGGTCAAGTGACTTGCCCAAGGTCATACAGCTAATATGTAATCAAGAGGGTGGGATTAGGGGTGACACTTTGGCATGCACCACTTCTCCTCCCCGTTCAGCCCTAATGAACCGATGTACTGCTCCCTGCCCATCCCCGCAGGGAGGCAGTAGGGCAGTGGAGGAGCTAGTACCTTGCTGTGCTGTTCCAGATGGCAAAAACACCAGCTCCATGCCTAAGTATTCCCTGAGATGGGTTTTCTTCTGCCGCCTCTGTCACCTCCCTGGCTGCAGTCCTGACTCAGAGACCCCTGTCAGCCTTCCTCTGTTCTCTCTTCTGTGGGATGGGGACAGCCACCCATGGAGTGTCTGCAGTGCCTGCCCTTCGTCCTGCCTGCAGGTGATTCCAGAGGAAGGCGGGCGTGGGTGCATGAGAGGGGCATGCGTGCACGAGAGGGGCAAGGCACACAGGCAGGGCAATCACAGGGCTGCCCTACACACGGGCCCCAAAGGACAGGAAACGGAAGTCGAGTCTTCTCCTTGGAGGATCCCTGGCTTGACCCTCCAAGCGCTCGACCCCGGCCACCTCTCACCCTGGAGTCTGACCCACTGCCTCCCAAAGCCAGGCTAGACCTCCAGCGGGCCTCCGCGTGAGCGCTTGCATTTACCGTGAAAAATGAAAACATCACCTCACAAAGCACTCTGTCTTCCTGGCGCCCATTAGACTTCCATCTAGAATAAACTTGTCCTTTCTTCTGTCATTTTTCCTCTCTAATTCACATTATCATCAATTTACTGCTTGACACAGTCATTCCCGGCTCTGCTTTCTCTCTAATCCCTTTACAGCGGCCACAGGCGCTCCTATTCTAATCCTAATTGACCTCGTCTGGCCTTTCTTCCTGCCGGGACCAGGACCGCAGCCCCCTTGCCAGCCTGGGGCCCCGGTGGGATGCTGAGTCACAGCTGCCCTGGCCGAGGGACATCCTCCAGAGAAGTCAAAGCGCCCCAGTCCTTCTGCTTCATCCCCTGGCATCGCTGATCCTCACCTTGGCCTTTCCTGGGAAGGAGGCTTCAGCCAGGCTGGCCAAGGTGTAAGCAGCACGTGCAAGGGTGTGTGCCAGTGGGAGTGGGGATGTGAGCGTGTGTCTGTGTGTGTATGTGCATGTGTGTGCATGTGTGTATGAGTGTGTGAGCGTGTGTGTGCTTGTGTGTGTGCTTGTTTGTGCATGTGCGTGTGTGCATGTGTGTGTGAGTGTATGTGGGTGTGCACATGTGTGAGTGCATGCATGTGTGAGTGTATGAGTGTGTGAGCATGTGTCTGTGTGTGCGTGTGTGTGTGTGCATGTGTTAGTCTATGAGTGTATGTGAGCGTGTGTCTGTGTGTGTGTGCATGGATGTGTGAGCATGTCAGTGTGCGTGTGTGTATGAGTGTGTGTCTGTGTGAGTGTGTGTATGAGTGTGTCTGTGTGTGCGTGTGCATGTGTGTGCATGAGTGTGTGCATGTGTGTGTATGAGTGTGTGAGCATGTCTGTGTGTGCATGTGTGTTTGCATGTGCATGTAGTGTGCATGTCTGAGTGTGTGCGTGCATGAGTGTATGAGTGTGTGTGAACATGTGTCTGTGTGAGTGTAT